>NC_090646.1:557837729-558197729 GCF_040937935.1 Hyperolius riggenbachi
CGAGGAAAATTATTTAAAATAAACACATGACGTAGCTGCAAATGAATATTACATACTAACCTCACCGCCAGTTCCTCTGAGAAGATACCCATTTTCTTCTTACAGTGATCCCTTCCAGTTCTGACAATATTTTGTCAGAACTGAAATATAGCAGTTGCTGTCAGTTATATATCAGCAGCTGTCAGTTACAGCTGAATGTGCAAGGTAATGTCCATGTGTCCCTATGGCTCAAGAGGGTGATATTACAGTTTAACAGTGTGCTGACCGGGAAGCTGTTAGAGGGTAATGGACATTTTTAAAATGGAGGACAGAGAATTCCATTGATCACAGTGGGCAAATGGGACACAGGAGAGGAGAAAGAGATTGAGTAGTACACCACACAGGAGGTAAGTATGACTTGTGCATGATTATTTTTACTTTTATTTTCAGTTCAGGTTCTCTTTAAAGGAATCATGTAGTAAGAGGGATATGGAGGCTGCCATATTTATTTCCTTTTAAAGAATGCCAGTTGCCTAGCTGTCCAGCTGATTCTTTTTGGCTGCAGTCATGTCTAAATCCCACACCTGACAAACATGCGGCTAGCATGATCAGATTGTAAACGCAGCATCTGATCATACTCGTTCTGGGACAGTGGCTAAAAGTAAAAGTATTACAGACACAGGATCAGAAGAGACAGGTAATTATGGCCGACACTCAGACCTGTTTATTTTGGCTCCCTATAAATGATAATGATGATAATCACATGGCAGTGGAAGCTGTATAATTACAGTGCACGGTACCTAGCGGCAGACCGAATTAGCAGTTTCAATTAGCAGTGATGGGGGAAATGGGGGTAGTGTTACGCATGGGTTGGGGTTGGCATAGGTAGGGGGTTTACTGTTAGGCATAGGTAGGGGGTTAATGTTAGGTATAGGTATTTATTTATTTATTATTATTTATATATTGCTGATATCTTCCGCAGCGCTTTATATAGTATAATGTCTTGTCACTTAACTGTCCCTCAGAGGAGCTCACAATCTAATCCCTACCATAGACATATGTTTACATCGTGTGTAGTGTATGTATCTGTAGTCTAGGGTCGATATAGGGGAAAGCCAATTAACCTTCCTGCATGTTTTTTGGGGGGGGGGGGGTGAGGAGACTGTAGTGCCTGGAGGAAACCCACACTGACACAGGGAGAACATGCAAACTCTGTGCAGATGCTGCCCTGGCTAGAATTCGAACCGGGGACCCAGTGCTGCAAGGCAAAAGTGCTATTCACTATGCCACCGAGCTGCTCCAGGGGTTTAGTGTAGGTAGGGAGGTTAGTGTTAGGCATAGGTAGGGGATGGTTAGTGTTAGGAGTAGGTAGGGGGTTAGTGTTAGGAGTAGGTAGGGGGTTAGTGTTAGGAGTAGGTAGGGGGTTAGTGTTAGGTATAGGTAGGGGAGGGTCAACGTGAGAGTTAAGTTATGATAGGTGATTGTAGAATAACGGTAATATTACCAATATTCTACTACATTCAAGGCACAAAATGAACTGTCAACTTTCCTGAGCGACAACATTTTCAAGCGCCTGTTTTTACATGTATGCAGAGCAGAAGGACAGACAGGCAATTGGCATAGTTTAAAAGGAAATAAATATGGTAACCTTCATATCCCCCTCCCTTTTTTATTCCTGTATAGAGCTGAGCATGTGTTATATAGGATGAAAATGGTTAACATTTCAAGAACAATAGTCTGACTGAAAAAGAAATGTTCCCCTCTGGATTAATGGTACATATTTTGCTAAGCATGCAATATGTAAAGTTATGTAACATTATTCATGAAACAGGACATATGCGGAAACAGCAGGACCTGTCACAGACATAGTCCCTGGAGGGACCTAAGAATACGAGGCCTGACACACAAATGTCACTTATACTGCTGGGACCTGGGAGCATGCCCTTCAATAACCTTCTGCTACATACTGATAGAAATGCAGTGCTATGCCCGTCCTGTCCAAATAAATATATACGAATTAACGTTGGATGAACTCCCAGAGGGTTGGAGTATTGTTATGTCCAAAAGTTCTGTTCTGAAAGTGAAACTTTTCAGAGTGAAGTAGTGCAGCCACACATTTTAAAACCCATTCGAAACAAACAGTAGAAATTCAGAGACTTATTCACTTCTCCACAGAAATAAAGCATTAAGAAGCGATATTTTCCTTGTTAACCTCCCTGGTGGTAAGATTCTTAGGGTTTAAAAGTAGTACCATCTTTTCTTGTGCTTTTAGACCCTAAAAGCAGAAAATTATCATACCCCGGAGAGATCTGCAGCAGCCCTGCACATTACTCACTTCCTTGGGTTCCAGTGTTGCAATTCTTCCTCCAGTCCGCTGGGTGGTGCACTACCCCTATGATGATATAATCGTCTGTTATCATGTGGAAAACAGCGATCTCAGGTAGGGGAGCTTGGTGGAACATTCCTACAATTCTAGATTTTGGAGCTGATCGCTACTTTGACCGTAAAGTTTTGGGATTAAGCAACATACTAGTGAAGCCCAATCAAAGGACCATTTGTCTATCCATAGGTTTTGATCCTTTCTGGATCTTAATAAATATTCAATTTTTAGATTATAGTCTCTCAGTTGGATTACTTGGCAAATGGAGGGGGTTTGTACCTGTAACCAATTAGTCAATAGGAGATGCCTAGAAGTGCATATGGTATGCGTTATTGCTAGTCTTAGTTCTTTTGGGAATTGTTCTATTTTTATTAGAAATAAAGCGAGTTGGGGAGATAATAGAATGCGTGATCCTATCATTGTTGATATACAGGTACATTCCCCTACTTTTCAATATAGAGTAACTAGTGGGCAATCTCTTAGCAGATGAAGATGTGTGCCTGTATAAGAGCAGTTTCTCCAGCAGCATTAGGAGTAACAATGGGTCATTTTAGGTACTCGAGGTAAGGTACCACATGCAAACAGTCTTTTTAGTGATTTCAACGTGGGTATTTTATTTGGAGATTTTTGTTGTTCTTTTTTTGCAATGTTAGGGTATTTAATATTAGAGCCAAACGGTATTGCAATTTGTAGATTGTATTGATATATGTCTTTTTAAGTGAAGATTGATATAACTATAAATCTTATAAAACATTTAAAAGAGGAAATAGTCTAAATAAATGTGTGCTTTTTGCATTTTGTATTATATGGAGCATAGCTCTATCATCTACTAATCATTAATAGACTAAAGACAGTCAGAGAAAGTAAACAGAAGTGAGATGTAGCGGTAAGTGCCTGACTGATGAACAGGCTACTAGACTGGACAGGTCAGTTCCCACAGTAAGCACTGAGCTGGCATCTTGCCTTACCTTCAGGGAAAATAGCTGTTGACCAAGAAAATTGTACCTGACCAATTTATTTTTCAACCAGGTAGGCATTCATCACACTGAAGTATCCATGCACCAAGCAATCATCCTCCACTCCAGTCTATCTCTATCATATTCTGTCTATGGACACTTGGGTTGCCATTAATCACCAATATATATGGCTTGTACAACTTATGTGGGCTATAATATGAGAGCAAGGCACAGAGGAAATTCAATTAATCACTACACTTGTAAAACCTGGATATGTCAGTACATAAAGAGATGAGTTTGACAGGCTAGATGAATTCCTCTAAGGGAGAGGTTAGCAAAGCCCAGGAATGAAGCTGTTTGAATGTTTTCACAATGAGCGGTTACCATTTGGAGGAAGACACAGAAAAGGGGCAATCACAGGATTTCCACATGGTGACATTTCTCTTCCAATTCAGCAAGCTGAAATGACTACAGCGTGATAATACTGTCACTCTGAAGCCATTTAGTTCAGAACATTCTATAATTATTTGGGGGGCCCTGTGCTTAAACTTTATTGGTATAGGGTGCATGGTTTAGGTACTCAATAACCATTTTATTAGAAGGGGATAGATGGGAAGAGGGACCAGATCAAAAATGTATGCCAAAGATCGTTACAATTATAAATGAAGGATTGGGTATCAAAAGACATTTTGTTTTGTACACTTAAAAAGACAACGCATTTTGTGTGTCTTACCCGATTCTTCAGGTAAGGGTCACAGTGTCTTAAAGTGGAACACTGAGAATTTGGAGTGTGTATAGATACTCTAAGTCCACTGTGTTCTGCCACGTCCCACGCCGCAGCTCCGCTCTCCGTTACCCTCCACTGCAGAGGCCGACCTCATGAGGTCGTCCTCTACTACACCTGCGTGAGCACCCCTGTCAATCAAGTCCACGTTGTCCGGAGTGAACTACATAGGTGCAGAACTACTGAGACTGTGCAATACACTCCGGACAACGTGGACTTGATTGACAGCGGGTCGTCCTTTGCACAGGCGGGAACCCTGGGCCGGCGGCTGTGAGTGGAGCAGCGGCGTAGGACATGTCGGCTGCAAGGGGCTGGAGGAAGCCTGGGGTAAATAGATTTTTTTTTATTTACCTGGACATTCCCCTTAAGGCGAAGTGCCTCTGATCTGTGTGATCAGATAAGAACCACGAAATCAGTCTTCTTTTAAAGTTTCCAGGGGCGGTTCCCCCTGCCTAGATACATGGCACCCCCTCCCTAGATACATGGCACTGCTTCACTCATCTACTCTCAGCGTTCCAGTGGTGGAATCTCCATCTGCCTGTCCAGTGTCCTGTATCCATGGCTACAGCGGTACCTCATGTGACCTGTTACATGATGCCGGGTCACATGAGGCCCCTCTATAGTCAGAGAGGAAGCAGTACTTCATGTGTGGCTCGTGATCCCATTGCTCATCAGCTAAGAGCGGGTGAGTGATGCAGCACCGATGCAGCACATACCTGGCATCCTGGGGATCAGATGCTGCAGGCCAGCCAGACGCGGAGCTAGGGGGGGTCGGGGTAGGACTTGTGCCCCGGGGCGCCGGGTCCCCGAGGGCGCCCAGCTGAGCTGCAGGGTTTTGTTTTTTATTTTGAGAGGGGAGAGGCGCAGAGAGGGAGAGCTGTGAGCAGCGGTGGAGAAGGGGGGCCATCTCCCCCCTCCTTCTCTTACCTTAGTGCTCTCCCTCCCTCGCTGTCCCCTCCACAACTAATGTCCGGGTGGCTGGCAGCGGCGGACAGGACTTACCTCTGTCTCGCTCCAGCGCCGGAAGTTCGGGTCCTGCAGCCGCTGCTCTGGTATGGACTAGACCAGAGTAGCGGCAGATCCATCCAGCGCTGCGACGAGACGCAGGTAAGTCCCGCCCACCGCTGCCAGCCACCCGGACATTAGTTGTGGAGGGACAGCGAGGGAGGGAGAGCACCTAAGGTGAGAGAAAGAGGGGGGAGATGGCCCCCCTTCTCCACCGCTGCTCACAGCTCTCCCTCCACTGCGCTGCTCCCTTCATGCTGGGGGACACACCTGACTACCTATTCTGGGGACATATACCCCCTGCCTACATATACTGGGGACATATACCCCCTGCCTACATATACTGGGGACATATACCCCCTGCCTACATATACTGGGGACATATACCCCCTGCCTACATATACTGGGGACATATACCCCCTGCCTACATATACTGGGCGCATATATACCCCCTGACTACATATACTGGGGACATATACCCCCTGTCTACATATACTGGGGACATATACCCCTGCCTACATATACTGGGGACATATACCCCCTGCCTACATATACTGGGCGCATATACCCCCTGACTACATATACTGGGGACATATACCCCCTGCCTACATATACTGGGGACATATACCCCCTGCCTACATATACTGGGGACATATACCCCCTGCCTACATATACTGGGGACATATACCCCCTGCCTACATATACTGGGGACATATACCCCCTGCCTAAAGATACTGGGGACATATACCCCCAGTGTTCTGAATTTTTTTCCAGCGGGTGGCATGGAAAAGTAGCCGGGTGGGGCAAAATGAGAGAATACTGGGCCGGCGCTTCTCTGCACAACTCAGAAGAGATGACAGCCGGGTGCTCACCAAAACTAGCCGGGTGGAGCCCCCGGCTAAAAGAGCCTGGGGAGAACACGGACCCCTTGCCTACATATACTGGGCACATATACCCCCTGACTACACATACTGGACACATATACACCTGGCTACATATACTGGGCACATATACACCTGGCTACATATACTGGTCACATATACCCCTGGCTACCTGTTCTGGGGACATCTATACCGCTGGCCACCTATTCTAGGGACATCTATACTGCTGGCCACCTATTCTGGGGACATCTATAGACCTGGGGCTACCTATTTTTGGGGAACCACTGCTGTCGGATTGAGTGTATTTTGGGGAACTGCTGCCAGGTGAGAGGTGTCTACCATATTAAGGGGGCATTCTGCCTATTTATGTGAAATGCTGTCTATTTATGTGCCTCATGACTGCTGAATTTGTCTTGTTGAGGGCCTCATGGTTACTGAATTTGTCTTGTTGGGGGCCTCAAGATCGCTGAATTTGTCTTGTTGGGGGCCTCAAGATCTCTGAATTTGTCTTGTTGGGGGCCTCATGATTTGTTGGGGGCCTCAAGATCGCTGAATTTGTCTTGTTGGGGGCCTCATGATTGCTGAATTTGTCTTGTTGGGGGCCTCATGATTGCTACATTTGTCTTGTTGGGGGCCTCATGATTGCTGAGTTGGTCATGTTGGGGGCCTCATGATTGCTGAATTTGTCTTGATGGGGGGGGGGGGGGGGGGGGGGCTCATGATTGCTGAATTTGTCTTGGAACATGCTGGAAGGTAGTCGCAGCCTTCCCTTCAGGGGGCGCATTGATAGTCTTTGTCCCCGGGTGCTGAAAGCCCTAGCTACGCCTCTGAGGCCAGCAGGGTGGTGTTGCTATCTTGGAGGCACCAGAAGGAGGTAAGCGTAGTGCCAGTGCCTGCAGTGCACAGCCCGATGTGTCTCTCCTACCCGGATCGGCTTTGCACACACATGTGGGGGGAGGGGGGTGTCCTCAAAATGTATTGCTTCAGCGGGCAAAAAGTCTAGAACCAGCCCTAGCTGTCATTGCCGAAAAAAATCCCTTTTTGGCTTCACCGGGTGCCCTTTTTTTCATCAGTGTCCTTTTTGCATAGACTATGGCCTCAATTCACTAAGCTTAACTCACCATGGTGATATAATTGTGAAAACTGTAAAACAGCTCTGAAGAGCTCTGAAGAGTTATTAAAGACAGGAGTTAAGCTTAGTGAATTGAGGCCTATGTAAATATGCAGTACTGAATTTGTATTTTAGAAAAAATCTGTACATCAACAGAGCAGAAATAAGGACAAATGAAAAAAAAAAAGCGAAGGAGTGTGCCTTTGATCAAGTTTCAACTTCATCAGTTTCTGACTCAAAAACTCTGATCAGTTCGAACAGTATTAGCAGCATGTCTGCAGTGAGCAGCAGTGACCGCCAGAGGCGCTGTTGCAGAGCTGCAGAGCTGGAATGAGGCTGGTGCAGTATTAGGAGCTGTACGGTAGTAGGAAGTGTGAGCTTTACCCAGCGATCCTTCTACCAGCCGGGCTACAGGTGATCTCTGCTTGCTGTCTGCTGTGCTCGGGTAATGACCTCCTCCAGAAGCAGGATTAGAACTATCCATCTCTTATTACTGTGTTATTTGTCATCTTCCATCAGGAGTGTAGGGAGACAGCTTTACCGCAGAATGCAGCAATGCTTGCTGGGAGTTGTAGTTCTGCATCTGCTGTGAAATAACACTGCTCGTGTTTACTGTGTTGTGTATAAGTTGAGGAGTCAGTGACAAGGACAAAGCTTGCAATGCACAGCCCTGGTGCCACTGTACATGGCATTATTATTTCATAATAGATGACCAGGCAATACTATGTTCCTGAATTGCATTTATTTTTAGGAAGACGTTTGATCTGAATTGCTGACACATGGTGAATGAAGTTTACATAAGCAGGGATTTCTGAGGTCACGTCAGTTCCTCAGTGTACACTGCACAGTATTATGGACTTTATTGCATGCCATAGCAAACAATGATTGGGCATTCTCACTGGAGATGTTTTCAACAACCAGCCTGAAATAATTTGTGTGCAAAGTAATTATCTTACGTATTATCTTTGGTATTATCAAATGCGGATGCCTGTGCAATCGGCATGCAACGCGTACGAACACACGCCATCTGCGTTTGCATGCGTTGTGTGGCTGATCCCATTCACTATACTGAGTGGGTCAGCCACGCATTTTGTTAAAAAATGCGTGCAGCGTGCGTTCGTGGACTGCACTGGTCCGGAACGCATGCAGTGTGAATATCAGACAGTGCAGTCTATCTTTGCACTTCTGATTTTGCGCGTTTCAGCCTCCCGCACTGTGAACAGGGCCTAAGGGACAGTCCAGTAATGCCTGGTACACACCATGCAATTTCCAGTCAGATAGACAGGCTGAATAGATCATTTCCGACAAGTCTGATCTGAATTTGGATCGTTTTTCTGGACGATTTTGTATAGAAGTGATAAAAAAAATCTATCAAAAATCAGATCGGACCTGTCGGAAAAGCTATCTGAATGGAAATTGCATGGTGTGTACCAGGCATAAGACATCTGTTAGCGTCCGCCTGCAGCCTCTACCACCGAGATCCACCATCAGAATCAGAAACTTTATTTCGCCAAACACGACTGGGTCGTGCCCGGAATTGGGCTTGGCACGTACAGGGTACTGATACACGATATACAGTAGTTACAGATACAGGACAGGACATGCAGTAGGAACAGAACATTATACAGAATACAGAACAATATATAACCTTTATGCAGAGGGAGACAATGTGGCATAAGTTACAATACAAAAAACAACCGAAAGGTACGCTTGAGCTGGAGTGCCGTCTATGTGCGGAGTGCTTCAGTGCGTCATGGTATTGTGGGGATGGGCATTTCCATGGAGAGAGTTCAGGAGGTTGACAGCCGAGGGAAAGAATCTGTTCTTATGTCTTGAGGTCCTGGTGTAGATGGATTGGAACCGGAGCTTCCGGCTCGAGGGGAGCTGATTAAAGAAGCGGTAGCCTGGGTGTGAGGGGTCGTTGGCGATCTTTAATGCTCTGGTGTTCAGCCTGGAGTGGTAGAGGAGGTCCAGAGTGGGAAGGGATCTCCCGATGATCCTCTCCGCAGATTTGATGACCCTCTGCAGTTTGAGCTTGTCGCTGGTGGAGGAGCTGGCGTACCAGACCAGGATGGACGAGCATAGGACCATGTGGTGTATTGAGATGAATGGGGTGCGAGCACCTCACGTCATTTACAGTTGATTGCTTATGCACCGCGGTTCATCAAGTTTTCTGTGATGCAGCTTCTGGAGTCAGCAGCATTTGCAGTTACGGTACCCCCTAGAGCTCAAAACACTACGATGAATGGACAGCAAATTATGCCAAATGCTTTTCTGCACGATATTGCACAAGTGGCCCTGGCTTACTGTACAGGCATGGTCATACTCATGCAGGCGCAGTACGGTGAGGCTCGTGCATGAAGAGGAGCACGGTTGCGATAACAAATCCAGCAAGTTGTTTTTGGATTTCTTTTTAGGTCCGCACGGGGCAACTGTTATCCTGCAATGTGAAATTGCATATTACTGGACACCGAATGTAATCCGGCGCTAGTCTAGTTTAGGGGACCCAGCAGGAAACCTCATAGGGAAATTCAGCTATCGTGATTGGGTGAACAGCACTCTCACAAACTGCTAGGTTTCCAATAGGTTGCAGTAAACTATGACCACACTATTCAGCCAGTCACAGCGCTTTTTGATGTAAGAAGGTTCTGTGATTGGAGAACTGTTCCTTATGAGATTTAGGGTCCCCTAAAGTAGACTAGCGTCTGTAATCCTATAGGCATTTTTATGTTAAGTTATGTCTAATGATGGGGTTGTCTCATGTGGATGAAGAAAACACAGACTTCAAAAGTGCAAGTTAAACACACATCTAGAAATAGAAAAGCAGGAAAAAAATGCTCAAATGCATGTGCGGAACAACGCATGCTTTTTTGCAGATGTGAGTATCCGAGCTGGGGGGAGGATTAGTATTACTTACTCGGAACTTCTTCCAGCTCCTTTCATTCTATCAGGTCCCTCCCTATAGTT
The DNA here is from genome assembly GCF_040937935.1 of Hyperolius riggenbachi. Taxonomy (NCBI): domain Eukaryota; kingdom Metazoa; phylum Chordata; class Amphibia; order Anura; family Hyperoliidae; genus Hyperolius; species Hyperolius riggenbachi. The sequence continues at coordinate 557,847,793 of NC_090646.1, forward strand.
CTGCTGCTCTTTAGGAAGTTGCTGTCCCCTTCCCTAAGATCCACAACAACAGCTGTCATCACGTGCTCACTTTGCTTGCATAGTTCACAAAGGCTTAAACTGTGCAAGCGCATAACACAGGAGCTGTGATTGAGAGAGGCGCACAGATGCTGTGGTCAGAGATCTTTTGGAGGCGACAGTGGTACTACAGCGAGGGAACACATAGACTACTAGGGACTGGAAGAAGACCCAGGTAAGTATATCTAGTCTTCCCCCTCTCACCAGCTCTGATATCCTTTAAGATGTCCATTAACGGTACAATCTTCCAAGGGATCAACCATTGGATCAATCGGTTCAGCTACTGGTAATGGTGCCGATCTGGGGAGTCAGAGTTGAAGCAATCTTTTTGGGTACCTGGAGTGGGAGTCAATGTTTTCTTAAACTGAGGAGCAGTGGTGGGATGATTTTTGTACCGAATCGAATTGTATGGGCGTAAATTGGCAGGAAATGAACTCCATTCCAAGCTGCATACAATTCGTATGTCTGCAAGTCAGAGAAGTGATCCTCATGCACACAGTTTATATTGCTAGTATTTACTTCAAGGACAGTTTAACCTTATAGCTCACCTGGGCTTAGGGTACATTATTTGCAGGTGGTATTTGAGACTATTATGTGTTATCTTCCATGAAAGCAGGAAGTAGACACACAGCAGATTTATAACCGGATTTGTATCAGCTGAAACAGACATGTTTTTCTTCAAAGGTTATTATGCTGTTGCATATCTTTTAGAGCAGAGAGGAAGTTCTGAGTTCAAGTCCGCTTTAAAGCAAACCTGTGATGTTTAGAAATTAAAATGTTAGATACTTCCCTCTGGGGGATCCAGTTTAACGTCCTTCTCCAGACCCCTCCTGTATGCCGGGACCCCTGGATCTTTGCTGTGGCGCTCCTGTACATGATCCACGTCCTTCTCCAGACCCCTCCTGTATGCCGGGACCCCTGGATCTTTGCTGTGGCGCTCCTGTACATGATCCACGTCCTTCTCCAGACCCCTCCTGTATGCCGGGACCCCTGGATCTTTGCTGTGGCGCTCCTGTACATGATCCACGTCCTTCTCCAGACCCCTCCTGTATGCCGGGAGCCCTGGATCTTTGCTGTGGCGCTCCTGTACATGATCCATGTCCTTCTCCAGACCCCTCCTGTATGCCGGGACCCCTGGATCTTTGCTGTGGCGCTCCTGTACATGATCCACGTCCTTCTCCAGACCCCTCCTGTATGCCGGGACCCCTGGATCTTTGCTGTGGCGCTCCTGTAAATGATCCACGTCCTTCTCCAGACCCCTCCTGTATGCCGGGACCCCTGGATCTTTGCTGTGGCGCTCCTGTACATGATCCACGTCCTTCTCCAGACCCCTCCTGTATGCCGGGAGCCCTGGATCTTTGCTGTGGCGCTCCTGTACATGAACGATAGTTGCCACCTGCACAGTAGCACAGACTGACTAGGGATTCGGCAGAAATAGCTGTGACCGTTCAGGTTCATGCTGCTATGCAGGCACAGCCCTTTCTGGAGGAGCCAGTGCTGGAACTGCCCAGTGGAGGAGTATGGGGAAAGCCTCTCGATTATCCAGAGGCTTTCCTCTATTGAAGGAGGTTCCCATTTGGAGCAGGTTGGAGTGAGCATGTGAGGTGTCCCACAATGCATCACTGCTGATTATTAGTGTTGTCCGGATCATGAACGATTCGGATCTTTGATCCGAATCTATTTTATGAGTCGATCATCCGAATCATCAAAATGAGTGATTCGGATCGCAAAAGGGGCGGGGCCAGGAGCGACACGCCCCCTCTCAGCGGGCAGCGGAGTCTTGGAAGCAGAGCAGAGATGGATCGCTCTGTTGGAGGGGAGGCAGCCTTGCAGGGAGACAGGTAGATGAGAGAGAGGGGACATGGGTGCCACTGCCAGATATGTGTAGAGCACACATACTGGCTATAACGTGCTGCCCATTATAGGCTGGCTGTTCCGTAGTGCTGCACAGTGATCACATTGGAAGCTTTTGGCTCAGCACAGCTCAATAACTTTGCAGGCAGTGTGATTGAAAGGCAATATAATCCTCCTCCACTCGGCACTAAACAGTTGCACTTATCTTCTGGGAATGCTTTCTTTCACTGTGCGACATTTGCATTCAAGGTATACAGATGAACATATAGGTGAAATATATGTAAAGCATATGACTTCAGCATGTGGGTATTACGTGCAAACATTTCTGCTCTCTGCTCGTCCCTCCTCCCTTCTCTGTCCACTCCCTGCCCTCTGTCCATCTTCTCCCCTTCTCTGTGTGTCCACTCCCTCCCCTTCTCCTGTCCACAGACCTGTCCTGCTGTTCATTTCACCCCCGAATGCTTCCGGTAGTAAAATGATCCGAGATTCGGATCAAAGATCCGGATCTCTTCAATGATCCGATTCGAATCATCCGGATCATTGAAAAGATCCGAACTTCCCATCTCTACTGATTATGCAACTCATCCTTTGTTGGCCCTGTAAGCTAACCACACCCCCAGAACCTCTGGAATGCAATGATGTGTCAGCTGGTTAATTGTACAGAGCAACAATAATCCAACATGCGTACAGACTGTTTCAGACTGGTTGGTCTTCATCAGTGCATGGCATGGATTAATGTGGCTCTATGGGTAGGATTTACATTTAAGCTTTTTGATCCTTTATAGCCCCTTACACACTCTAAGGGCTTGTTCAAACTGCAGGCATTTTTGGCTTTTTTTCGCCCGCGTGCGTTTTTAAAAACGCCCCATGACCGCGTGGACAATGAATGTCTACGAGAAGGTTCATATCAGCGCGGGTCCTGCGCTGTCAATTCAGTAAAGTGGTCCGTGTACCATTTTTGAGGCGTTTCCGCCTCAATGGAAAGTATAGGAGCAACGCGAAACGCTCACAAAATCGATGTGTGTACCGATTGTGTTTTTAAGAATAAATACATTGTATATTGTATTTATTATTTTCCGGGTGAAAGAGTTCACTTCCTGACTTGCGTCAGTGAGTGAATTACAACACCGCTTGGGAAAAAAATGCTCAGAAACCCACTAAGCACAAAACCGAATAGCCCACCCAAGGGAATCGGAAAAAAAAGAGGCCTCAAAATCAGCCCAACGCAGATGGACACGTTGCAAGGTGGGTACAGGCGCACGATTGCGAACGTCGCCTAGCGTCGCGCCAGTGACGACGGACCAACACAGCGGGTCGGATCTTTGAGATCCCTGACGTCTCCGATGAAGTCTCACTCCCACCACCATGTACGTCGCGTGACCTCGCGCTTTAACCGACAGGAAGAGGTGTTGCTAGCGACCGTCTTCAAGGGGACGTCACTGGACCCGTCGAGCGGTGAGTACCCTGTGTAGTTCCGTAGTTCTCTTTTGCCATGAGCTTGCTGGGCAATCTGTAACTCCTGTGTGAAACAGACCTTATTCTCCAGCGGCAGTCAGCATACAGGGGGTGGCTTTAGTAACATCTTACACTAGGTTACAGGTGACACTTTCACTGAATACAGAGCCGAAAAGGTGCTTTTTTTTCTAACTTTTTGTGACAATCTCTATAGAACAGAAAGTTTTATAACACAGTGCCGCTACCCAAGTTAAAGCTTATATTTAATGACGTCATTTAGCTTTTGAGAGTGACCAATGTAACCTGTTCAAATGATGTCCAAAAACCATAAGTGCCATTGCTGTGTGATTCTCTGCCGTAATGCCTGTTCTCCGGTGTGTTTCAGAGATGCAGAATCCCAGGAAGGAAATGGTCGCTCAGCTGCACAGCTTCTGTGCTCTGGGTGACACTACCAAGCTGTCTGCTCTTCTGAGTCACTCATCCTCCCTCATTAATGAAACTGCTGAAAATGGATGGAGCGCTCTCATGTACGCAGCCAGGAACGGCCACTTTGATGCAGTGAAGTTGCTGCTGGAGAAAGGGTAATTTTACACGTCTTTCTTTTAGATATCTCATGCATGTTTTTGTTTTTGTTTTTTTGATGGGGAAGGGGAGGAGGGGGGGGGGTACATACTGTAGAATCCAGGTTTTTCTCTTATTCGGTTCTTAGCTTTACTCACTAATACAGAATCCCTTGAAATGATCCCAGCATCATAATTCCCGCATACCGAGCATGACGGCTTCTAATTGTACCTGAGTGTGAGTTCAGCTGGTAGGCTGATTAAGCTGAAACTTTTGCCGCTGATGAATAACAAACCCCCCTGTGACTTGCTATCTTCTCTTTAGCTTGAATGCATGGCTCTCTAATGACCCATGGGAAGCTCACTCACAATAACAATTTCTTCCTATTGTTCTGCTGCTCTTTGATGTCTGTATGTACGTTTTCCAGCTGTGTGTATGGAGCAGATTGAGAAAATGATTCAAGCTTCAATAATAAGCATACAGGAACTCCTCAGTGTATATCAGGGATGCATTTTACGAATGTATGCTATTCACATTTTGCAGATTTATAATAATACATAAATTGAAAAGCCCTGTACTATTTTGTCACTGCAGCTATAAAGTCACATATAGACTACTGAATAAAAGTAAAGCTCTGGGGGTGCAGGGGTCAGAGTAAAGCTTTGCAAAGCGCAGGGGCCGGAGTGAAGCTCTGGGGAGTGCAGGGGCCGGAGTGAAGCTCTCTGGAACGCAGGGGTCGGAGTGAAGCTCTGCGGAGCACAGGGGTGGGAGTGGAGTACAGGGGTGGGAGTGGAGCTCTGCTGAGCGCAGGATTGGAGTGAAGCTCTGCGGAGCACAGGGGGCAGAGTGAAGCTTTGCGGAGCGTAGGGATTGGAGCGGAGCCCAGGGGTCGGAGTGAAGCTCTGTGGTGCGCAGGGATGGGAGCGGAGTGCAGGGGCCGGAGGGGAGCTCTGCGGAGCGCAGGAGTTGGAGTGAAGCTCTGCAGAGCGCAGGAGGAGGAGTGAAGCTCTGCGGAGCGCAGGGGTGGTAGAGGAGCTCTGCGGAGCGCAGGGGGCTGAGTGAAGCTCTGTGGAGCGCAGTGGTCGGAGTGGAGCTCTGCGGAGCGCGCAGAGATGGGAGGGGGGCTCTGTGGAGCGCAGGGGTCGGAGTGGTGCTCTGCGGAGCGCGCAGGAGTGGGAGGGGAGCTCTGCGGAGCGCGCAGGGGTGGGAGGGGGGCTCTGCGGAGCGCGCAGGGGTGGGAGGGGGGCTCTGCGGAGCGCAGGGGTCGGAGTGGAGCTCTGCATGGGTGGTAGAGGAGCTCTGTGGAGCGCAGGGGGCGGAGTAAAGCTCTGTGGAGCGCAGGGGTCGGAGTGGAGCACTGCGGAGAGCGCAGGGATGGGAGGGGAGCTCTGCGAAGCGCAGGGGTCAGAGTGGAGCTCTACAGGGGTGGGAGAGGAGCTCTGGAGCGCAGGGGTGGGAGTGAAGCTCTGCGGAGCGCAGGGGTGGGAGTGAAGCTCTGCGGAGCGCAGGGGTGGGAGAGGAGCTCTGTGGAGCGCTGGGGTCGGAGTGGAGCTCTGCAGGAGTGCAGGGGTGGTAGAGGAGCTCTGTGGAGCGCAGGGGTGGGAGAAGAGCTTTGCGGAGCGCAGGGGCGGAGAGGAGCTCTGGAGAGCAGGGGTCGGAGTGGAGCTCTGCGGAACGCGCAGGGATGGGAGCTCTGCGGAGCGCAGGGGTCAGAGTGGAGCTCTGCATGGGTGGTAGAAGAGCTCTGCAGAGTGCAGGGGTGGGAGAGGAGCTCTGTGGAGCGCAGGGGTGGTAGAGGAGCTCTGTGGAGCGCAGGGGTGGGAGAGGAGCTCTGTGGAGCGCAGGGGTGGGAGGGGAGCTCTGTGGAGAGAATGGGTTAGAGTGGAGCTCTGCAGGAGGGCAGGGGTGGTAGAGGAGCTCTGCGGAGCGCAGGGGTGGGAGAGGAGTTCTGCGGAGCGCAGGGGTGGGAGAGGAGCTCTGTGGAGCGCAGGGGTCGGAGTGAAGCTCTGCAGGAGCGCAGGGGTGGGAGAGGAGCTCTGTGGAGCGCAGGGGTGGAAGTGGAGCTCTGCGGAGCGCTGGGGAGGGAGAGGAGCTCTGCGGAGCGCAGGGGTCGGAGTGGAGCTCTGCGGAGCGCTGGGGTGGGAGAGGAGCTCTGCAGAGCGCAGGGGTGGGAGTGAAGCTCTGTGAAAATCATGGTTGAGTGCAGGGGCCGGAGTGAAGCTCTGCGGAGCGCAGGGGTCAGAGTGAAGCTTTGTGGAGCGCAGGGGTCAGAGTGAAGCTTTGTGGAGCGCAGGGGTCAGAGTGAAGCTTTGTGGAGCGCAGGGGTCAGAGTGAAGCTTTGTGGAGCGCAGGGGTCAGAGTGAAGCTTTGTGGAGCGCAGGGGTCAGAGTGAAGCTTTGTGGAGCGCAGGGGTCAGAGTGAAGCTTTGTGGAGCGCAGGGGTCAGAGTGAAGCTTTGTGGAGCGCAGGGGTCAGAGTGAAGCTTTGTGGAGCGCAGGGGTCAGAGGGAAGCTTTGTGGAGCGCAGGGGTCAGAGGGAAGCTCTGCAGAGCTTAACTCCAGACAGATATTTGTATTGCTGGTGCTTCTGGCCACATACAGATTCTGCATCTGGGTTATCTGATCGAGAAAATAAAGAGCTCACCTAGATAATATATTTGTAGAACTCCACAAACCAAGGCTTTGCTCATAGCTTAAAGGGAACCTCGGGTTCCCTTTAAATCACAAAGGAGAACCTACATTAAACTAGCTTCCCTACTAATCTATTAAAACCAACTGATAAAGCAAAGCTAAAACAGAACCACATATCAGAAGGTAAAGAAAAACTATCCAGACCTGACCTCTAGTGGTAAAAAAAGAAAAATACAGTTAGGAATTTTTAAAAAATGTCTGATGTTCACTATTGTCATTAGACACATATAAAGTCAGCCTTATAGAGTGGAAGATAAATATACTTAATGAACCAATATCCTGTGTAAACTTTAGGCTTCCCTTTCTCCTATTGCATAATGTAATGCTTAATTAGAATAAGATCTCTTTTGGTTTTAGCCAGTTTTGCAGACTAGGGGACAGCATGTCACTTGGAGTGGGACCTCCCTGCTGACAAAGCAGCAACAGCAGCCCTCCTAATACAGACTAACTCATGAAGAGGCGCCTTTTAGAACTGGTGTTTTTAATGGTGAAGACAGAGAGCCATTTTTACATGCAAATATGTGAAATTCTGGTTTATGGCACAACTGCGGTCTGTGCCCATAGCCCTGTGACTGCCATGCTGCACCATCCCCTACAGGTAACTTTAAAATACTGTAAAAGACTTACCCAAACCTGCTGACATGATCCACAGTTGGTTAAAAGGATGTATGCACAATAGAATGTTCTGTAGAGAGCTTAGGAAGACTTGCAGATTTCCTGTCAGACCAGTCAGTAACAGAGTATGGCTGTAATAAGCCAAGTTCTATTATATTTCTCAAATAAAGCCAGTGTCTATGGCCATCCAAAGAAAGATTCAACCGGACTCTGCAACAAAGATTACCATGTCTATTTTGGATACATCCTTTTAGCACTAATACCACTGCCCTATTCAAGTGCTTGGCACTTCCTGGTGACTGGCTCAGGCATCCAATTATACCTGTCTGCCAGCCAGAGGAACATCCAGCTTAACATGCTGCTGGCCAGCAGTCCCCAGTCAGAGCGGTCAACAAAATATTTGCCGGTATAACCATCTTACCTTGCTGACAAGCCTTCGTGGTGTCTTAAAGGACAGCAATTATGACAAATTTAAACATGTCTCAAAGAGTAAAATGCACTGTAAATTACATTTTTTTCTATGCTGCAGTCACTTATAGTAGGTAGTGAAAGTTTAATCTCCAATTTAAAATTGGCGGAATTTCACCAAAGCATCTGTATCAGTGCCACAAAAATAAGACGTAAAGGAAGCTCTCTACAGTGAAAACACAAAGCCTAACAGGGTGTCTAACCCTTCCCCAAAGTTTAAAGTTGACCAGGAGGGATTAAAAAAGAAGAGTTTCACTTACCTGGGGCTTCTGCCAGCCCCCTGTAGCTGATCTGTGCACGAAAAGTTACCAAATGATCCTCCGTTCCCCCGCTGAGGCTCACTTTTGCTTCTGGCAGTCGCCGTTCACTGTGCCTGTGCGGTCCTCGCAGGCGCAGTAGAGAGGCGCAGGCACAGTGGGCGTCAACTTGACGTGAACAAAAGAGAGACACAGGGGGCGAATGGATCGTTCCAGGACGGCGTGGGCACAGGATGGCTGCAGGGGTCTGACAGAAGCTGTCCTTCAGGTCCGCTTTAAGAGTGACATATTGCCATACCTTCCATTTTCAAGGATTAAATTGTACTTGAAGTGACATGATGAGACAAACATGGGAACATATAATACTATCCCTAGTAAGAAATTGTCTGTAATCCATTTCTTTTTTCCAGTACGGCATGTTAAAAAAGCTTGAGTTGTTATCTATGCAAAAGAGCTTGTTGACAGCTTGTTAAATTCGGTCCAGTTTCCTGAAAAGTAATTAGAAGCTAAACCAGCTAAGAAACCCTGAGATAAGGCTTCTAATGAGGTTTTACTGCGGGAAAGTTCAGAGTCACCACTTCTCTTTTAGCTTAAAGGAGTTATCAGGCAAAAAGTAATAAAACAAGCGCTACTTACCCGGGGCTTCTTCAAGCCTTAAAGAGACTCCGTAACAAAAATTGCATCCTGTTTTTTATCATCCTACAAGTTCCAAAAGCTATTCTAATGTGTTCTGGCTAACTGCAGCACTTTCTACTAACACAGTTTCTGTAATAAATCAATGTATCTTTCCCCTGTCAGACTTGTCGGCCTGTGTCTGGAAGGCTGCCAAGTTCTTCAGTGTTATATTTCTGCTATGAACTCCCCTTTATGCACACTGCCTGTGTGTTATTTAGGATTAGAGCAGCTTCTCTCTTCTCTCTCTTATCTTTTACAAGCTGGATAAATCGTCCTCTGAGCTGGCTGGGCTTTCACATACTGAGGATTTACAAACAAGGGCAAAGCTGTTTGCAGGAAGAAAAGAGCAGCCTGAAACTTCAGTGCATGGGGGAAAGAAACACACAAATGATTTCTTGAGATTCAAAAGGAAGGCTGTATACAGCCTGCTTGTGTATGGATGTATTTTCTATGTGTGGACATACTGTACATCAACCTACTTCCTGTTTTGGTGGCCATTTTGTTTGTTTACAAACAAACTTTTAAAAACAGTTTTTAACCACTTTTAATGCGGCGAGGAGCGGCGAAATTGTGACAGAGGGTAATAGGAGATGTCCCCTAACGCACTGGTATGTTTACTTTTGAGCGATTTTAACAATACAGATTCTCTTTAAGCTCCCAGCATGTCCCTCGCCACAGCTCTCCCCGCAGCCATTCGCCGCAGCTCCGTCCCGGACCCTGGTGATGACGTCAGGCTGACCTCCAGGTCGGCCTGTACTGCACCTGCGCAAGCGGCGCTGTCAATCACCACCACGTGGACCGGAGCGGACTGTGTAGATCTACTACAGTACAGGCCGACCTGGACCGGGACGGAGCTGCAGCGAATGGCTGCGGGGGGAGCTGCGGCGAGGGACATGCTGGGACCTTGGAGCTGGAGGAAGCCCCCCAGGTAAGTAGCGCTTGTTTTATTACTTATTGCCTGATAACTCCTTTAAGAAGGCAGAGTGTGGCAACTGTGACAGTGTGATGCAATCTAAAAATTAAGCAATCATGCTGAAAAGAAAAATATAAAACCCATTTCTATGTACTTATGCTTTATTTGCCATTGCTACTACACATAAAATGAATCAACTTATAAGTTTATTGTCACATTCTGGCCACTAAAACTTGTTGCACAGTGAAAGATCATGGCTTACAAGTTTAAAATTGTATTTTGCACCAGTTATTATCTGTGAACTATTTGTGTAGTTTTTGTAACCAGCTTCATTGATGGTACACCTAGCCTTTTCTCATTTACTCCAAATATGGTTATCTAGGGCACAGAGCAGGGAATTTTTAAATAAATCTGTAATTACCTTCTTCGAAATTAAGGTGCAACAAAGAATATACTTGTGACATACCATAAAGGTGCTTCTTCATCAGGTCAGTTCTGAAAATGACTAACCAATCACCTTCTGATTTCTAAGATAAAGGTCCTGCCCCTTCCCTCCTCAGTGTTTCTAGTGGCAGCTAAGCTGAACATGTGACTCTCTTTAGAGCTACAGTAGACAGCAGTTTTTCCTCACAATCGAGCAAACTGTCAGGCTTGCTGTAAAGTTCACTTTTTTGCACAGTGTTGTTTCATCAGTAAGTAGAAAGATTTTTTACATTTGTTTTTTTTTTTAGGTGTGACAAAACATTAGTGAACAAATCAAGGCAGACTGCACTGGACATTGCCAAATTCTGGGGTCACAAACATATTGTTGACTTGCTTACCAACACCAAAGGTGGGACAAAGCCTTTCTTTCTGGAAGACACCAAAGAGGAGTATGAGAACTATTTTAACAGTTCATTCTTGGATCGAAAAAGTGACAAACGTACAGACGTTAACTGGTTGAAATCCAAACAGACGCATGCCAGTTCCGTGTACATTATTTTTTCCAACCTCAGCCCTTTAGTTTCTTTAATTGGAGCTAAAGATAGTGCGCAGGAGCCAGAAATCAAGCTTTGCAGACTTCAGCATGAAGATGTGAAAGAATATCTGTCAAAGCCCGATGAGAACTCATTAATTTTTCTGGGTGTGGATAAACAAGTCAATAATCCGTCCTCTACAGAAGCTGAGAAGACCAGGACAGAAGACAACGATGGGCTGGTAGCCTGGTTCGCTCTAAATGTACTCAATGCGTCTGCAGATCCTTTTGCAAGGAAGTATGAAGGTTGCTACTTCCTGCAGCCTCCAATGCCAGCTTTGTTACAGCTCACCTCTACAGAAGCAGGTAATGCAACACAGCAGATGGGAAACGTGTCTCTTTGTCTTCTGTTGTAAGCTAGTAAAAGCAGGGATTTTGTTATTAAAGGGCAACTATCATGTAAAATTTAAAATGCATACATGTAAAGGGCTCAATTAACTAAGACATGTTCAGTAAAAAATATTAGGTCGGTAAAATAGCACATTCAGTATTTTAGACAATTTCTCAAATTCACTAAGATTTTCACACATGCGATAATTTACTGAAAAACATGGCTTCAATTCACGAAGACCTGTTCGGCAAACCGTAGGAGTCTAACCAGCTGTGGAGTAGGTCTCAGCAGCAAGCTGTGAGACCTACTGCTATGGTGGTGTTCTCCCACTTCTGTGCTGTGACTGCATTACAATAGTAGGAGGCATCCCTTTAGATCTGCATGTCCCCTTCTAGTCACTCTGAATCTGTCTATCGGTCTTTCTTAACATCTTTAGCCTAAGTTTAGATGAACTTTTAATAAACATAAGTCAGACCATGCTTGGATGATCTCACCAGTTGCTTCTCGGCATCTTGAAGCAGGAGTCTAAGAGCTTGTTTCCATAGCAGTGCAGAGCCCAGTGGCTCTGCGCTGCGTGCCACTCCTGGTGGGTGGGGCTTTCAATCCCATTCATTACTGAATGGGATCGTAGGCTAAAGCGCCCCGAAAAGCAGTCCACTATGTGCGACAATTCAGCACTGAATCGCTGAGCATGAATGGAAACGGCAGACAGTGCAGTCTATGCACAGTCTGCTGTCCCTGCGATTGTGTTTTCATAAGCGCGCTGTATATGGAAACGAGTCCTAAATAGTTGACCTCTACATGGTTGCAGGGCAAACTGCTTCTTGTGCCGGCTCTCTTCTCTGCTTCCTGGGGAAGAGAAACTTGCCCCGCCCGCAGTATATCTGCACCAGTGGGGAGTAATAGGATGGGGTGACTCTCATTGGCTGACTACTTGGCCTGTAACATTTTACCAAATGCTGATTGTTGGTTATCGACAGCTGTAGGCTGGACATAAATACCGAACATCTCACATGGTTTTACCACATGCTCTAATCTTTGTGAATTGACTTCTCTTGAGATATTTACCGCACAAGTCGGTAATTTACCTCACTGGTCTGTAATTTCAGCTTGCCATGCAGTGACATTTAATAAGATGTTCAAATTCAGTAATGCTTTGTGAATTGAGCCCAAAATGTACTTGGTTCAGTATAACCTCAGCACATTGCATGGGTTTATATGTGCTAATGTAATACTATAATGTGCATATGCCGTCCACTGCAAAATTTGTGTACGTTTCTTAGACTTTTGAATTATTCAATTTAAAAAAAAGTGTTAGAAAATTACCTTGACATAGTGGTTTAAATCCAGTCTTTCATCCCTCTCCCAGTTCTCTGCACCCTCCGCTTTCCCCCACTGACCCCTATAGCAAAGGGGTTGAGTCACAGCTTAGCCATGCCCCCTCCCACAACTTGATTGAAAGTGGTAATAAGAAGCCACTTGGCCACATCTCCCCTCCCAGAAGGCCGTGGGGGTTGAGAACAGTGTGTTTAGAAGCAGGACATGGAGTGGTTGGGGTTGGCACCACGGTTTCCTAGAAAATAAAGGACATCTTTCAACAGTTAGGCCACACTTACATGACTAGTGGGATAAGAGGAGGCACTAGTTTGATTTAAAAATATAATAATTGGACACAAGCTTCACTAGTGTCGGCTATTACATTGCTCACCCTCTTCTAATTATTATCACATTACAATATATAAAATAGAGCTTGCAGATAAATAACTTGTGTGATCATTCCAGTCCCTCTGTACTATTCCAGCAGAAAGGAAGAAAACTGCTAACACCCAGGTGACCGATGGGTATTTGAAACACATCTAAAGCCAGGTACACACCTTCAACTTTTATTGACCAATCAATTGACCACTTTTACCACTACCATGTAAAATTGGTTACTGATTAGCCAATTAAAATTGAAGGTGTGTACCAGGCTTAAGTTACCTCTGCTTCTTTGTCTGTTGTGAAGCTGGCCCTGTATCTTTTCATAGCATGGCTTCTCTGCTAACAAGGTTCTGTGTAATCAAACATTTTTCACTGGTAGTCGGGAACCATTGAATAGATTTTGGTTCAGGGCATGTAGTGTTTCTGTGTGATGATTCTCTTGTTATATTTATATCTCCAGGGATTTTAGCACAAGCACGATCAGTGCTTGCTTGGCACAGCCGATACATATTCTGCCCCACCTGTGGCAGTAAGACAGTCCTTGAAGACGGTGGCTATAAGCGGACATGTTTGAAAGCAGGATGCCCAAGCCTGAAGGGGATACACAACACCTCCTACCCAAGAGTTGGTGAGTACAAGCAAAATAGATAACTGACAGTAGACACAACATTGAAATGTCACTGAGTGTAAAACTGTAGAGAGGTTTTGCATGCAGGTTTCCAGAGTATGCAAAAATTTGCATATGAATGTGAATTTGAATGCAAAAAAAAAATTGATGCAAAAAACCCCGAACCCTAATTTTTCAGCCCATTGCCGCTAATCATAGCTTTTATCATTGCCCGCTATGGTAGCGCCCTTTTTTCCTGCTTTGACAAACTGCTAGGAGCCTAGCTGTGTCATTCTACACTATCTATAACAATCAAAGTACTCTTTCTGCTGATCATGTGAATAGGATATTGCCGTAATCCTGGTGGGAGGATACACATGCATGAATTAGCATATGTAGCCTCATACATCACTTGAAGTTGAATATTCCCATGCCAACAGCTGTTACTTTCTGCTATGCACCATAGTACATTGATGTGGATTACATTCACTGTACACCTGTAACGTTTACGCCTCATCTATGTAATATATCTTACAGAGATACACGTTACATGAGATTATGCTTTTCCTCTGCCCTTGTGCCTCCCTCAGTGCAGCACCTGCTGTTAATAAAGGCAGCCATTGTTATGTGATTAGTTATAGTGAAGTAGCCAAAGCTTTAAATAGAGAAACTGAAGCACTGGCCGAAAAAGTGCATAAATTGTATTATTTTGAGTATATATGACGTTACTTTATTGCAATGTAGTAATTTATGGTTGTATTACCATGTCAGCAGCGGTATTTATAGAAGGCAGGGAGTGTGCTATTTCCCATGTCAGAAGGAGCTGTATAACTTCTGCCAGGCTGTTCAGCCAGAGTACACTGGAGGATATAAATCTCAATATCTGTTATGTCTCAGAATTTACAGTCCTTGCATGCGTAGGTCCTCTCTGTACCAGTGCTATGGCTGCAAATATTACAGCAAATTCACATTTGTCGCATAACCGTATGTTTCCTGCCCGATTGCTGTGATGCATTTTCCTTCAACATTTGTACAGTTTGCTTGACTACTTCTTAGTATTGAGGTAATTTTTATGCCCTTAAAGGACACCTGGACTAGGAGGGATATGGAGGCTGCCATATTTATTTTCTTTGAAGATGGCTTGTCTGGCAGTCCTGCTGATCTCTGTTATCTGCAGTAGTATCTGGATCACACACCTGAAACAAGCTTGCAGCTTGCAACTGAAGTATGACTAGATTAAGTCGACCTTCGGTCAGAAACATCTGATCTGCATATGCTTGTTCAGGGTCTATGGCTAAAAGTATTAAAGGCAGAGGATCAGCAGGACAACCAGGTAGCTGGTATTATGTAAAAGGAAATAAATATTGCAGCCTCCATCTCCCTCTCAGTTCAGGTGTCATTTAACATCATAGAATAGCCCTGTATAGTTCCGAGTATTATAGCTTGTACTGATGTAGGAAACGGATGCCGGGCATTTCTATGGCATGCTGTGTTTGGTGTCCAGTACATTTAGGTGTCTTGCCATCAACAATTTCAAAATTCACGTGTAGTTATGTTACTTAATCCTTATCCTCTTCCACCACTTCTCTGCTGCCACACCTCCCTGCCAATCCCTTTATTGGCCGTCAATTATCCATAGGATCCAGTTTAAACTCCTCACCCTATCATACAAAGCTCTACATAGGTGGTCCCCTTCATACATTTCCTCATTAACCTCCAGATACCATCCAACCTTAGCTCCTCACAGGAGACCATCTTGTTATCCAATGTGGGAACCTCCTCTCACTCCTGCATCCAAGATTTCTCACAAGTGTTACCTCTCCTTTGGAACCCTCTCCCACAGCCTGTTAGTCACACTCCAAGCCTGGGAACCATCAAACGCTCTCTTAAAACACACCTTTTCAGGCAAGGTTATGATTTGTTATAGATAGCATTTGAGGCTCACTTATTCTTCCACTCACTCCTTCATCTCCTACCCTAGTGTCTCCACCCCACTACCTTATATAGATTATAAGCACACAAGGGCGGGGACTTTCCCCTACTTAACCTACTGCGGACCGCTGCAGTATAAATCTACGTCCCATTGACTGAGCGCCCCCGCCCATCCCCGCCGCTGTCCCAGCTCGATCTGCGCCGCAATATACTGCCCTGCTGCCTCTATGACGGCAGAGCACTGTGAGCCGAGCAGGAGCCGTTTTCATTGGCTCCTGGCCCTGTCATTACTGTAAGCCGTTCCCATTGGCTTACATGGAGTGACAGGGTCAGGAGCCAATGAAAGCGGCTCCTGACCGGCGCACAGCGCTCTGCCGTCATACCGACGGCAGAGAGAGCAGCCTGCAGCGGGGACAGAGTGGTGGGAGCGGCGGATTTTAGCAGCGATTCGTCGGGAAGCGGCGGTTTACTGGACCAGCACCCTCTGGTCCTTAAGGGGGCAGAGGGTGCTGGTCCCGAAGTGGTTAATTTTGTTTTTGTTGTTCTTTATCAAATGAACACGTACCAGTTTTGGTGATCTCTGAAACCACACATCAGCCATGTTTGTATTTGTGTCACTGGATGTCCTGATTGTACAGAGCTGTACTGTTGAACATGCTATGTATCTATGCTACCCTCTTTTTGTTCTGTATTATGTCCGGTGCTACGGAAGATGTTGGCGCTATATAAAAAATATTTATTATGATTGATGTTTCTTAAAATGTGAGAGGAAAAGGCAGGCTGCCATGTTATTTTTTTTTTTTTTTTTTTTTTTTTTTTTTTTTTTTTTAAATACATCTTGCCTGATTTTTATGCTTGTGTTTCCCCCTAAACTTTCTGCATCACTGACCCAGAATGAATTTGCCAGTAACATGCTTCAAGTCCACTAGCTGCATTCTTTGTTCCACTTTTGTGTGACTTTACTGATGCCAAAAGACAGACATCCCAGTCAGGCAATGCCTAATTATAAAAGGGAGATGCCCGCATTATGTTCCTCTTAATACAGATTCTCTTTACTGGTGGAAACAAAACACAAGCCATGTTTTTCATCTGAAGTGGTTTACGGTGAAACTGGCTGTATTGACTGAAATGACCAGTTTTACATCCATCTCAGAGATTGCAAACCAGAGCAGGATCATCCATGATGCATCCTAGGCAGGTACCTGGAGCCTTGTGGGTGTCAGAGGATGCAATTGCCTCTTTCTCTGTCCTGTCCCCCACCTCAGATTGCCAAATGGACCATCAGGATGACCTGATGCCTAGGTCAGTGCTAGTAGAGACAAAGAACACAGAGATACCGGGAGCCCGTCTGGCAAAATATCGCTGAGTAATGGGTGTAAAATAGTAGACAAGATGTACTCACAAGTGTGGGTTGCCCTAAGAAGCATCCACTGGTATGGGCATGTGTGGAAGTACCACCCCCACTCAGGGTTTGCTAAGAATATAGTGGTTTCCTCTCCAAAAAGGTTCATGCCACAGCCAGGTTGTGGGGTGAGTCCCCTATCGAGGTAGGGTGGTTAAAGATAATCTAAATCCAAGAACTGGAGGTGCCCAGAAGTAGAAATACTGTACAACTCAAAGATAAAGAAATAGCAAAGAGCCCTGATCCTACTTAAAGAAAACCTGAGGCGGGGTTCTCACAACAAAATCCCCATACAGAGGCTGGTTTTGCCTATCGAGCCCAGCCTCTGTTGCTAATCAGATCCCCCCTAAATCCCCCCTGCACTCAGCCAGACCCCATAAATCACAGCCGCGCTTCCTAACGTCAGTCTCGGCGCTCCTCCCCGCCTCCTGCAGAGCTCCAGTCCCTGCCCGCATCCCTTCCCTCCAATCAGTGCGGAGGGAAGGTACGTGGGCGGGGACCAGAGCGATACAGGAGGCGGGGGAGAGCAGAGACTGACGTTAGGAAGCTAAACACACTGCGTGTCGGCAGCGCGGCTGTAATTTTATGGGGTCTGGCTGAGTGCAGGGGGGATTTAGGGGGGATCTGATTAGCAACAGAGGCTGGGCTCGATAGGCAGAGCCAGCCTCTGTATGGGGATTTTGTTGTGAGAACCCCACCTCGTGTTCTCTTTAAAGCAGTAGGATCAGCCATACTATGCCAGGGAAAAAAACACATAAATAAGTAGATAAATACTTGATCTACTTACACAACACATGTATTGTACTGTCCACGTTTTGATTTCAGTGAATGTTATATAGTAAATGAAGAGAATTCTGTTCCTGGTGGGCGCCATGTCTTTTGCCCACAGTTTAGGCTAAATCCTGATGTTATTTCTGCCCATTACTTTTTTATATTCTCCTCCAATCGCTGAGCCACCTCACCCTTGCTTGTACACACAAGTGAGCATCGGATCTTGTTTCAGATAAGCAGCTAGGCAGGAAAATAAATGGAAGAGGAGAAATATATTATAGATTAAAAAAAAACCCAGCATGCAACTGTTTGGCGCTTACTACTAAAGGACCAGTGCTCCTTAAGTATGTGATAACTCCAAATCATAACAGCAGAAAATGTTTTGAATGCAGGTTTAGCATCTTTATCACTTAATACACTCAGACCAGTTGTTGTTGAAGTGTGATTTTTATGGTGACAATCCCACTTTAAAAAAAGGCTTACAGTAGGTTATATAAAAGATGAAGACTTTTATTCAGCACTTGGGACAACGCGTTTCCCGGCATAAGCCTCTTCCTCTGCTCAAATAAAGTGTACAGTGTTTCTACTTCTGGGCTACTTCTTGGATTTAGATTAACTTGCCTAGGGCCCCATTTCCAGGGCCAGTTCTAATAACAATGGGGCCCCAGGGCAAGATTAGCCTGGGGGCCCCCAACAGACACCACCGACCAAAAAGCGGCATGAAGGGCCATTTGTTGCAGCCAAAATTCCCTCCTGGGCCCCTGAGCCAGCTGCTGACTCTCCTTCCCAATCACCTTCCAACTTAACTGTGCTCCCTGGGCCCCTGCAGAGTCTTTGGCAGTGTAGTGTCTCATCTGCCAGCCATCACAGGTGATACGCTACTCTGCCAAAGACTCTGCAGAGGCCCCGGGGAGCAACAGTTAAGATGGGGGAGACACCTTGGGGGCCCCCTTTGCCTCTATGATAGCGCCGGCCCTGCCCATTTCATCTTGATCCATCATTGGCAAAGACTGCTACAGCATCACGTCTGTGGGAGTGGAAACTGGAGCTGTGTAAAAAAGCTCCCACTTCTGCTTCTCGACCAATTAAAAGCCAACAAAAAGGAGAAAAATGTATTTTAGCTTTTTACAATACCTTGATATAGAGGTTAAATGGACCAGTCACCACCACACTGTAGTAGACACATGAGCATTGCTGTTCGTGAGTCCCCTCAAGGTGGCGTAGTGTCTTCTAATCAGTACCATTTTATTGCAATAAGCAGGGTAATGTCCTGTCTGCTATTATAACAGGCTGGCCAGAAATCCCTTGCCAGAGCCACCCACCCCGTGATATTGGTTGTCTTTTGCTTTCTGCTTCCTGGAAGTTGCCGCTTTTGCGCAGATGCGTTTTGCAAACAGAACTCATTGCAGAACTAAACTTCCTTGTTAGTTTTGTAGAATTATGACACGCATTTCATTTCTGCCACCCGATGAGATATTGACAAGCGCTGTGACTGATTCAAGCGCCGAACCCTGCAAATCTCAGTAATGCTACACTGCATTATCCATTTCTCTGTCTCAATATACGCAGATCCTGTGGTGATAATGCTCATTGTTCATCCGGATGGAAACCATTGTCTCTTGGGAAGAAAGAAGGTATTTCCTCCTGGAATGTTCTCTTGTTTAGCAGGATTTATTGAGCCGGGTAAGTTGAAACAGAAAAAAAAAAATCACACATACACACGTTTGTTACTTTTGTTCTGTTGTAAATGTGTCTAGCTCTTGTTCACAAGTCAAACGCACCTCTGAGCATGTGTGTGGTAATGAATGCTGCTATTGCCCTGTCCAGTCTACCAGGAATAGTTCCAGTCATAGTAAAGAACTAAGGTGACATGTATCCTCACCCCAACTGGACAGGGATCAGATGGCTAAGCACTATTTACTAAATATAGGGGCATCTGGTCATTTGCTGGTTTCAGTTATTTGCAGAGATAGAGTTCAGTGTCCCAGGATATGAAACCGCATGAAAGTAGGTCTTCACGTTAACCTACCACTTCCTTCACCACAGTAGACATGGGTCTCCTTTGCACAGCATGAACTGAAAAGGAACCCGAGTTGACGGGGATATGGAGGCTGACGTTTATTTCCTTTTAAAGAAATCACATTGCCTGGCTGTCCTGCTGATCCTCTGCCTCTAATACCCTAACAAGCATGGAGATCAGATGTCTGACAAATCTGACAAGATTAGCTGCATGCTTGTTTCAGGTGTGACCCTACTGACCACAAAGATCAGCAGCACTGTCAGGCAACTGGTATTATATAAAATAGAGATGGCAGCTCCCATGGGTCTCTCACCTCACTTTCACTTAAAGGGAACCTAAGCTAAGAGGGATTTGTATGTCTCCTTTTAAACAATACCAGTTGCCTGGCAGTCCTGCTGATCTCTTTGGCTGCAGTAGTGGTTGAATCACAGACCTGAAACAAGCATGCAGTCTGACTTCAGTCAGGGCACCAGATCTGCATGCTTGTTGAGGGCCTGTGGCTAAAAGTATTAGAGACACAGGATCAGCAGGAGAGTCAGGCAACAGGTATTATTTTAAAAGAAAAAATCCATATCCTTCTCAGTTTAGGTTCCCTTTAAGCATTTCTGTGCACAGTTCAGTCCAAGATAGAAAGATGACCAGCACCGGCCGTTTCTTAAAAATGCAAATGTTTATTCATCAAAAAACGTGAACAAAACGTAGCCAGCAACATCCAAAAAACATATAAGGATGTAAATACAGCTCTTCAGTATTTATAGCTTTTAGCTGCAGGAGATAGCTCAAGACATCAGCAGGACCTAGGATGTGCCTCCATTGCAGCCCACTCTGCCCACACAACGGACAGTTGCCGTTTCGAATGGGTAGACCGTTCTTTGTCAAGTGTTCAGCTATCTCCTGCAGCTAGGAGCTATAAATACTGAAGAGCTGTATTTACATCCTTATATGTTTTTTGGATGTTGCTGGCTACATTTTGTTCACATATTTTTTGGTGAATAAACATCTGCATTTTTAAGAAACGGCCGGTGCTGGTCATCTTTCTATCTTGGATTCTACTAAGTCCTTGCTAACCACATGGACTAGACCTGGCACGACCAACAAGGCAAGTCAAGGTGTGCTGTCTGAGAAGTTCAAATGTGCACAGTTCAATATCGTATGGGGTGTGCGGTACTCAAGAACATCAGAAGTAGATAGATTACACAGTCTGATGTTCCCATTTATGTATTTTGGTCCCCAGCTCAGTGCAGTTCCATTCATTTTCAGTGAATGTGATCAGCATTACATTGGAGAGTAAAACAGGTGACTTGTTTATGTACAAAGGAATGGCCACCTTCGCTGTATAGTGAAAATCAGGCCTTACTTTAACTGCCATTGATTAGATCAGTCTTGACAATACTGTACACTTCGTTGACAGGAATTGCCAAGATCTATCTTGTCAGGGCTGTGAAAGGGTTGCCAAGATCTATCTTGTCCGGGCTGTGAAAGGGTTGAATCCAGCTTATGGCCGCATGAGTCATCTCAAGATTGTTTTAAAACCAGGGGCTGCCTTTGGTAAGGGATATCTGACTGGCTCTCCAGCTGCCTGATAACCATGATTAGCCTTTCCTGAAGCCCTCCTACCCCACCCTACTCTGCTGCATGCAGAAATGTATGAATCAGGGCAGCTTAATGGTGCTCTGTTTGTCAAGCACAACAGGAACATGGGGATCAAGGTGCACAGTGAGAGCATCTCCCCTTAGCACCCCCCTCTTTCTCAAAGGAGCTGCAGCCCTCCCGTAATTTCCCACAGTCCCATCTCCTATCATTTTGCTTTCAAAGTGCCAAGCAAAGCCGCCCTAAAGACCTCACAGTTACAAACTTATATATTTTCTGATATAGTACTGGCAGGTAACTTGCAGGTCCCTGTTCATCTGCTCATGGACCTTTTCTGGGGTAACTATTTGCAAACTCTATACAGTGGTTTGCAAAAGTATTCTGCCCTCTTGAAGTTTTCCACATTTTGTCACATTACTGCCACAAGCATTAATCAATTTTATTGGAATTCCACGTGAAAGACCAATACAAAGTGGTGTACACGTGAGAAGTGGAACGAAAAACATACATGATTCCAAACATTTTTTTACAAATAAATAACTACAAAGTGGGGTGTGCGTAATTATTCAGCCCCCCGAGTCAATATTTTGTAGAACCACATTTTGCTGCAATAACAGCTGCCAGTCTTTTAGGGGATGTCTCTACCAGCTTTGCAAATCTAGAGACTGAAATCCTTGCCTATTCTTTGCAAAACAGAAAACAGCTCCAGCTCAGTCAGATTCGATGGACATCGTTTGTGAACAGCAGTTTTCAGAACTTGTCACAGATTCTCGATTGGATTTAGATCTGGACTTTGACTGGGCCATTCTAACACATGGATATGTTTTGTTGTAAACCATTCCATTGTTGCCCTGGCTTTATGTTTAGGGTGGTTGTCCTGCTGGAAGGTGAACCTCTGCCCCAGTCTCAAGTCTTTTGCAGACTACAAGAGGTTTTCTTCTAAGATTGCCCTGTATTTGGCTTCATCCATCTTCCCATCAACTCTGACCAGCTTCCCTGTCCCTGCTGAAGAGAAGCACCCCCAGAGCATGATGCTGCCACCACCATATTTGACAGTGGGGATAGTGTGTTCAAAGTGATGTGCAGTGTTAGTTTTCCGCCACACATAGCGTTTTGCATTTTGGCCAAAAAGTTCCATTTTGGTCTCATCTGAACAGAGCACCTTCTTCCACATGTTTGCTGTGTCCCCCACATGGCTTGTGGCAAACTGCAAATGGGACTTCTTATGCTTTTCTGTTAACAATGGCTTTCTTCTTGCCACTCTTCCATAAAGGCCAACTTTGTGCAGTGCACAACTAATAGTTGTCCTATGGACAGATTCCCCTAACTGAGCTGTAGATCTCTGCAGCTCGTCCAGAGTCACCATGGGCCTCTTGACTGCATTTTTGATCAGCGCTCTCCTTGTTCAGCCTGTGAGTTTAGGTGGACGGCCTTGTCTTGGTAGGTTTACAGTTGTGCCATACTCCTTACCTTTCTGAATGATCGCTTGAACAGTGCTCCGTGGGATGTTCAAGGCTTTGGAAATCTTTTTGTAGCCTAAGCCTGCTTTAAATTTCTCAATAACTTTATCCCTGACCTAACTGGTGTGTTCTTTGGACTTCATGGTGTTGTTGCTCCCAATATTCTCTTCTACAACTTCTGAGGCCGTCACAAAGCAGCTGTATTTGTACTGACATTAGATTACATACAGGTGCACTCTATTTAGTCATTAGCACTAATCAGGCAATGTCTATGGGCAACTGACTGCACTCAAACCAAAGGGGGCTGAATAATTACGCACACCCCACTTTGCAGTTATTTATTTGTAAAAAATGTTTGGAATCATGTTTGATCTTCGTTCCACTTCTCATGTGTACACCACTTTGTATTGGTCTTTCACATGGAATTCCACTAAAATTGATTCATGTTTGTGGCAGTAATGTGACAAAATGTGGAAAACTTCAAGGGGGCCGAATGCTTTTGCAAACCACTGTATATAAATAATGTAAATTATAGATTATAATGTAGGTATAAACGGGAACATTAGCAGGACTAGAACAAGTGCAGATATAGGACAGTGAGAAGCAAGAGGTCAGAGCACAGGCAGGGTCACTGCCAAAATCTTAAGACCATTCTGGGCAGAAACAAACAAGAATATAAGTCCTTCCAGCAATAAGACACAAATGATGTCTGAGACCCAAAACTGTATCCAGCCATCCAGTTGTAGCCTATCACACAATGTAAAATCTTATCCCAAAACAGTGAACAATGCCATCAACTGGTGAAATGGGCAACTTCAGGTTTCCTGACAAGTCTCTATGCGGTTTCTAATGGAATTATTATTATTATTATTATTATTATTTTTGTCCATCTTTAGCTTCTGATCTTATATCCATCAAAACAAGTACAATAATAAATCCTTTAATGGACCAATGTGGAGTGCATTTGTTAGATTTCTAGATTAATGTTTAAGATAATAGTTAAGAACATTATTGATTGTCCACAGGAGAAACCATAGAGGATGCTGTCCGCAGAGAAGTAGAAGAGGAGAGCGGAGTTAGAGTTGGGCATGTTCAGTATGTTTCATGCCAGCCTTGGCCAATGCCATCCTCTCTGATGATTGGCTGCCTGGGTGTCGCAGTATCCACAGATATTACAGTTGACAAGATTGAAATAGAAGATGCTCGTTGGTTCACTAGAGAACAGGTAAAGTTCAATTTCATTTCCTGCTTGTATTGATTCTTTTTTGATTACGCTGGCTTAGCAAGAAATATCACAGGCGTACTAGGCCACATGGGAGAATGTTTAGCTTCCATACCAGGGAAATGACTTGACTGCAATCATAAAATGTATGCCTCCTAAAGGAAGGCAGGCCTCGGCAGAAAGATATGTATTCCTCTGCAAGCTCTTGAAGTTTGATGGAGTGTGTAAAACAGTCCCTTTTATTTGTGAACTGAAATATTATTATTGCTCGACAGCAAAGCCAAGAGACATTATAGTTCTTTAATCAAAGCTTTGCTTCAGGCGAGAATTTATTTTTTAACGCAGATTCTGCAAAGTGCTTTACTTTGTGAGCAGTACTTTATTACCCATCTAGTTGGAACCCTAGTTACAACATAAATAATCCATTTTAACTCATTGCTCTCCATTTATCTTAGATCTTGTCTTGATCAGGTTGGCTTTCCTGTTTCAGGATATGGCTGTGCGTTTGTAATTCGATATATCATCATGCATGTGTAAATGCACAAATAGAAAGGTGCACCCAATTATGTTTAATCTCTTTAAAGGACTTCCGAGGCCAAAATGACAAAAATGACACTTTACCTTTTTCTCAGCAGGATCCACGGGGGATGCCTTCCGCGTCCTCCGCTCCGTTCCGCCGTCAATCTAGTCCTTTTAGTTCCCCCAGGGCTTGTCCCGACCCCACCGAACGGGTCGCATCGTCCTTCCAGCCCTAAGATGGCCGCCGCCTTGATCCGCGGCTGCGCAGTACGCTTTGCAGCGAGTGCGACTGCGCAGCCTTTAGCCCGCCTCCAGCCGCACCCAACGTACGCTTCAGGAGGATGACGGGAACCACTACGCGGCGGCCATCTTAGGGGTGGAATGACGATGCAACCCGTTCAGTGGGGTCGGGACAAGCCCTGGGGAAACTAAAAGGACTAGATTGACGGTGGAACGGAGCGGAGGATGCGGAGGGCGTCCTCCATGGATTATGCTGAGAAAAAGGTAAAGTGTCATTTTTGTCATTTTGGCCTCGGGAGTCCCTTAATAAAGGATCACTTACAAAATTATTACAGCCACAAAAATAGATGGTGCTAGTCTAGTTTAAGGGAAACCTCACAGGGAAATGTAGCTTTTGTGTTTAAGTGCCCGATACCCTCTCAAGCTGTTAGGTTTCAGACAACAAAGATAGGGACACCAAGAGCCAAATATAGTGTAGTATGTACTGGTAATATGGGATGAAGTTGAGAGTAAATACAAATATATACTCACAAAGCAGTGTTACCTCAAAGGCAACCACTGTAATAGCAGGTGGGGAGATTAGACCTGACCCCACTCAGGATTAAGAAGTCGCTCTCCACAGATCAGGAAAAAGGGGGATGACACCCCTTCACCAAGGGTGTACTTAGAGCAATGTAACAGGGATACAGAGGTGCCAGAAGAATAAAAATGTCTAAAAAGTTTAAAATTTGTGGAGACAGTGGTGGACTTACCTCCTCCAAACATACACAAGATATGTCAACAAAGTTTAGCAGAACTTGGCCCAGCTACAGACCTGCACTGTACTCACTCCAACCTGTTGCCTGATGAAGAGGGGTCATACCTGCAAAATGTGTTGCATTTTCCCCTGGAGTATGTAAATAAATTTGTTCTGCTAAACTTTGTTGGCATATCTTGTGTCTGTTGGGGGAAGGGGGAAGTCCACCACTGCCTCCACAAATTTTAAACTTTTTAGACATTTTTATTCTTCTGGCACCTCTGTATCCCTGTTACATAGGTTTCAGATAGGTTGTAGTAATCTACACCCACACTATTTGGCCAGTCACAATGCTTTATGCTGTAGAGGGTGCTGTGATTGGAGAACTGTTCCCTATGAGGTTTCCTGCTGGGTCCCCTAAACTATACTAGTGCCAGACAGATGTTAGCTGGCATGTCGTTCTCATGCGAGACAGCAATAGAGTCCTGAGGAAATGGGTGTTATCCCAAAATGAATAGACCATATCCACGTGTGGGTTAGTGACATTCCTGGACATTCCTACTATTGGCTACCAGAAAGTCTTCCTCCACCATCTCTAGCAGGTGGAAACCAGATGTTTATGCAGCATTACAGTGATTATTCCATGTATAGATCTCCTATGTGGGGACAATATGTCCTCTGATATCTGCTATTGTGAGTGTTACCATTGTTAAATACAATATATCTGTTATTAAAAATATTGTGCACGATTGTTTGTGCTTCTTTTCTTTTGTGTTTCTTTGCATGATGGAAGGGCTACCCCATCTGTCTTAATGTATTTCATTATTTTGAATTTTTATTTTTAATCCATCACTATAAGTAGTTTCTGGACTGTTTACCAATTGTTGTGTTTCTTTTGCCTCAGTTTATTAATTTTTAATTTATTATTACAAAGTATTTATATAGCGCCAACATCTTCTGCAGCGTTTAGCGTACAGAGTATATATAGTCTTGTTACCAACTGTCCCTCAGAGGAGCTCACTATCCAACACCTACTATAGTTAGATGTCTATTGTAGTCTAATGGTTCCCATACATGGTAAAAAAAACATCCATCTAGTCTTACCATTTCTATGTAGTATAAGGGTAAATTTAAGTGAATATACTGGAAGGATAATGTAGGCAGTTCCCTTATATTACATAGAAATGGTATTGGATGGAAAAAAATTGTACCATGTATGGCCACCATTAGCCCAATTTTAGGTGGAAGCCAATTAACTTACCTGTATGTTTTTGGGATGTGGGAGTTAACAGGAACGCCCACAGGAAACCCAGGCAGATGCGGGGGGAACATACAAACTTAGTGCAGACAGTGCCCTTGCTGGGATTTGAACCAGCGCTGCAAGTGCTATTCACCGCACCACTATATTGTAAGACTGTTTTAGCATCATATTTGTACATACTGGGCCTGGGACTCATTAGATTATTTGTACATATTGGGACTCAATAGATTATTTGTACATACTGGGACTCAATAAATTATTTGTACATATTGGGACTTAATAGATTTGTACATACTGGGACTCAATAGATTATTTGTATGTACTGGGGCTCTATAGCTTATTTGTACATACTGGGACTCAATAGATTATTTGTACATACTGGGACTCAGTAGATTATTTGTACATACTGGGACTCAATAGATTATTTGTACATACTGGGACTCAATAGATTATTGGTACATACTGGGACTCAATAGATTATTGGTACATACTGGGACTCAATAGATTATTGGTACATACTGGGACTCAATAGATTATTGGTACATACTGGGACTCAATAGATTTTAACAGTTAAAATCCAAGTTTCCTTTAATAATAGCAGATGGTCAGTGATTCAGATAAGCACACATTACAGACTTGTATCACTCTTGAATCATAACTACAAATAGTGTTGTTGTTCGAATCCGGGTTTCTTTATTAAGAGACTGAATGCCTTACACCGCACTGAAACACCAATGCTTGTGGAAAGGATCACGGGGTTGTAGTCCATGTCGCGCTCCACGTGACTCAGATGCTTTCTCCTTCCGAGCCAGAAGGATGAAGCACCGCAGCCTCGTGAATCGCAGAGTGAACTGCATGAGTGACCTCCCCATGACCCTCTCCTCTAGCTTTGGTGCTAAAGTGCAGTGTTGCCTAATTCTGGTTTCCGAATGCTGGATTCTGACTGCAAACATCAACACTAGTTACAAATGTAACTGTAAAAAGTTGCAGCTTCTACCTTATTTTGAGATGTAAATTTGTGGTCACAACAATAACAATAATATTTATATAGCGCTTTTCTCCCTGGGGACTCAAAGCGCTGTGACCCTGCATTATGCAGTCTCAAAAGCTAGGGAAAAGAGGTGAGTTTTTAGCCTTTTTTTAAAGCTGTCCAGAGAAGGAGCCTCTCATACTGATTGTGGAAGTGAGTTCCATAGAGTAGGGGCTGCATAGGAAAAGGCCCGAGCACCAAATGTAAAGTGTATCCTGGGAATAACCAGCTTCATCTTGTTGGCAGAGCGGAGGGTGCGTGGAGGGGCATAAAGTTCAAATAGATCCGCTATGTATTTTGGTCCCATGTGGTACACTGTAGAGCCTTGAATGTCAGCAGGCAGATCTTAAAATTGATTCTCCATTTTACTGACAACCAGTGAAGAGTTTGCAGTACTGGGGTGATGTGTGAGCTGCGGAGGGCATTGGCTAGGAGTCTGGCTGCAGCATTCTGTACTAGCTGTAAGGGGCGCAGAACCTTATCTGTAGATCCGATGAACAGGGTGTTGCAGTAGTCTAGGTGGGAGGATACAAATGCATGAACCAGGACAGGTAGGTCTTCAGCTGGGATAAGGTGTTTGACTTTCGCTATATTTCTTAGATGGAAGAAGGAAGACTTGACGACAGCTGATATCTGCTGTTTGAGTTTTAGATTTCCATCCAGGATCACCCCAAGGTTTCGCACAGAGTCTTTATACTGTACCTCCCCCAATTGCTAGTTTGAGGTGGTGAGGGTTTTGAACTTTATCCATCATGTGTGGACCACCTACCACCAACACCTCTGTTTTGTCAGAGTTCAACCTCAGCCAGCTGGTGTTCATCCAATTTTGTAAATCCACTAGACACGCATTTATGGATGCTGATGGGTCTTGGGTGCCAGGTTTGAAGGACAGATACAGTTGTGTGTCATCTGCATAACAATGGTATCCTAGGCCATAGTTCTGGATTATTTTGCCCAGTGGGAGCATGTAGACTGCAAAGAGTAATGGTGATAGTACAGAACCCTGTGGAACTCCATAGGGAAATGGCACTGGATTGGAGTAGTGTGTGCCCAGACATACTTGCTGTGTCCTGCCAGATAGGAAGGTCTGAAACCAGCTAAGAACAGTACCCCTTAGGCCACAGTTATTCTTCAGTCGCTGGATTAGTATTTCATGATCCACAGTATCAAATGCTACAGACAAGTCAAGAAGAATCAGAATTGAGCAATCACCCTTGTCCCTTGCAGTAAGTAGATCATTCATTACTCGGACTATTGCCGTTTCAGTGCTGTGCCTTTTCCTGAATCCTGACTGAAAAGTATCAAAGATGTTGTTATCTGTAAGCCTGGCTTCTAGCTGGTTGGCGACTGCTTTCTCGATAACTTTTGATAGGGATGGTAAGTTTGCCACAGGTCTGTAGTTGGTTACAGAATCAGGATCTAGTGATGGTTTCTTCAAGAGGGGTTTTAAGATTGCTTTCTTTAGTTCTTCTGGGAAAAGTCCACTTTGCAAGGAGCAGTGAGTGATTTTGTGAAGTGCTGGCCTGATCAGCTCTGGGCACTGCATTAAGGATCCAGTTGGGCCAGGATCCAGGTCGCAGGTAGTGGGGCGGAGACTTTAAATGAGAATTCCAAAATCTTCTTCACTCCGAGTGTCAAAGTCTTGCCATGGTGGTACGGTAGTAGGCAGATGCAAAGTCCAGTGGTCAATTGTTGTTGGTGTAATGCTGGCACGGATGGTAGACACCTTGTTTGTGAAGAGGGCAGATAATTCTTCACACCTTTCCCTGGAGAATGTGGTTGGGGCTTTTAGGCAGGAAGGGTTGCAGAGTGATTCCACTGTGTGGAAGAGTTGACCAGCTCTGTTGTTGCTGTAGATATTTTGTGCGAGATAAAGTCTGATTTTTTCTTGGTTATTGCTTGTTGGTATTGTCTAAGGTGTTGAACTAGGCTAGATTTGTGCTCCTCAGACCCTGATTTACGCCACTGTCTTTCTAGTCTGCGCCCCTTTTTTTTTTTAGATCCATGATGGTTTTGTCAAACCAATTAGCTTTCTGCTTTTTGGTTGCTGATTTGGTGCGCCATGGGGCAATACTGTCAAGTGTTTCATATATCGTGTTGTTGTACTGGTTTACTAGAGTGTTTGGGTCCATTTGACTGGAGCAGATTTGTAAAATTCAGGTTGGCAGTTATCCTCTCCGGTGTTAATTTATTCGGGGGACGGATTTTGATTGTTTCTTTAGGGAGCTGCTTGATAGGGTGATGTTCAATAGTAAACTGTATTATGTGATGGTCTGACCACACCACTGGGGTTACTGTTATGTTACTAATGTCCATTCCAAGGTGGAACAGTAAGTCTAGCGTATGCCCTCCTCTGTGGGTAGCAGATTTTTCAACTTGTGTGAAGCCTAGTCCACCCATGAGATTTATTAGTTCATTTGCATTTTGTGATTGAGTGTTATCAGCCCAGACGTTGAAGTCACCAAGGATGATCCATGTCGGATAAGACAGAGTCAGCATTGCCAGAAGTTCTGAGAATTCCTGTAGGAATGGGTCAGCATCTCCGGGGGGACGATAAACCACTAAAATTTTGAAGCCTTTACCAGCTGAGATCTGGGCTGTTGAGCCAGCATTCAGGGCTCTGAGCTGCAGAGTTGTTTTGCCACAAATTGCTACACCCCCTCCTCTGTGGTCTCGTCTTCCCTCACTTAGAACTGAGTAATTGTATGGGATGGTTGCTTCCAATGTGGGGCCCGCATTGGCATCAATCCAGGTTTTAGTGATGCATGAAAAATCGCATGTCTGAATAAGGTCCGCAATAATGGCTGTCTCATTGTTTATAGAGCGGGCATTGCAGAGCAATGCGGTGACTGCATGGAGCTTAGCATTGGCGACTGGGTTCACTGCCGGGGTGTTACTGCATCCCTGACTAGGGACATGGTAACCTCTGCTACTTTCAGCCTCTGATTTCCAGTAAACGTCACTGGAGATCGCTGGAAAGTTCTTTTCCTTGAATGGGCCTGGTTCCCTGAAGTTGGACTGAGTCTGAGTGTGGCACTTTTTATGGGCCTGGCCACCTTTTTTTTTTACCTCTGTGCGTTTTATTTAAAATCCCTAGATTCCAGCAAATTAGCTTGTTTTTTCCCAATGTGAGATGCAGCTCTTGATGGCCTGAGAGATGGTAAGAAGCTGGCCATATAGATTAACATTGCTCTTTGGGAAGGAATGGGTTAAGTAAGCTCTTCCTTTGATTGTTGTTGTTTATCA
The DNA here is from genome assembly GCF_040937935.1 of Hyperolius riggenbachi. NCBI lineage: Eukaryota > Metazoa > Chordata > Amphibia > Anura > Hyperoliidae > Hyperolius > Hyperolius riggenbachi. The sequence goes on from NC_090646.1 coordinate 557,878,420, forward strand.
GTGGGGGGTATACAAAAACAAATGCTGGCCTTGAAAATCTGCTAGAAGAGGTGTGAAAATTCCATTGATATGCAGAAGCATGGGGCCTACTAAAGGCCCATACACACGTCGGATTTCCGCGAACGACGGGTCGTTTGCACGCCCCGTCGTTCCGTAGTTCGCCCGCTAAATCGGGCATGTGTACAGGCTGTCGTTCGCTTGATAAGGACAAACTCACCCTTATCAAGCGAACGACAGCCTGTACACACGCCCGATTTAGCGGGCGAACGACGGGGCGTGCAAACGACCCGTCGTTCGCGGAAATCCGACGGGTGTATGGGCCTTAAGGTTTACTTAGAAAGGCAATGGAGTCAATATAATTTCAGCCTCTGAATGCATTTAAAGTATTTGTAGAGTCTGCAAAAAACGGATTGCCAGCTGAAAGATATTACTGGTGTTTGGGGAAGGAGGATTGAAGCTGTGAACCTCATGAGTATCCTGGTGGAGAAATCCTATTCCATTGTGTGTCCTTGTAGGAGTAGAGAAGGCTTTTGTTTGTTTGTTTGTGTGGCTTTTCAGCTTCCCATGCAGGACTCCAAAACCAAGGTCAACTACACATGACTTGGTGAGTACAATCCAGCTTGTAACTTAGCCATCGATAAACTTCCACGTTTCCCAGGAGGTTCCAGTTGTAGCCAGAGATTTCATGGTGCGGAATCTCTTAAGTATTTTTGTTCCTTCTGTGCATATATGTGATTAATGCTTCCCAGAGCCGAGACAAGGTGTGGAACAGGTAAAAAGAGAGGCTGCCATCTTGAGCGCGCTCAGTAAATGGTTCTCTTCCAGCTTTCTAACCAGTTTTTTGTTGGCCAGCCACTATGACAGCCACTAGGACATCACATTTCTGGATCCACAGGCCATCCTCCCATAGTTTGACTTTCCACCTGCTCTCCTGTGCCTACCATTTTATAGGTGGGTTTTAAGGGTAGAGCTGAGTGGAGCCTGCTAATTGGATTTTGTATTACAATATATGTGGGCTTTTGGCTCCAGGATGTGTCTAGAAGGCCATTGCAAAACTTTAAAGGAAATCCGAGGTGAAAATAAACTGATGAGAAAAACAATTGTTTCTATCCTCCTTCTCCTAAAAATGACTTTTTTTTTAGATATCCCACAGTTTTATTTTATATTTAAATATAGTTTTGAAGTTTTTACAGTTTCATTGTCTCTGCCCAAGGACACCTTTATTGAAGTATGCCAAAGCTCAAATCTATGAATTATTGACCCTTTTTATCTCTTTCCTGCTCCATTTACTGACCGGAATGTATTTTATGGCTGTAATTGCTTATCAGTGAGGGTTATGCTATAGTCTGACCCAGTCCAACCCGGTCCCAACCTGGATAGAAACTGTCACTTGCATACCTGATGTTTTACTCTTTAAAGAGACTCTGTAACAAAATGTTCAGCCTTATTTCTTCTATCCTATAAGTTCCTATACCTATTCTAATGTGGTCTGTCTTACTGCAGCCTTTTCTAGTTGCACAGTGGCTGTATTATCTCTGTTATATAATCTAATCTTCTTTCCTCTGATGGCTTTGTCGGGCTCAGGCACTCAGGCAGGAATGTGCTGGTCTGCTTGTGATAGGATAGAAGCTATACAAACCCTCTCCACTTCCCCTGCAGGCTCTGTGTGAGTCACAGACTGAGCTGTTCTCAGCCTATTACACTCTGGTTAGCAGCCATGTCTTTTGTTTGTAAACACTGCCTAAAACTGGCAATTACAAGCCAGGATTGCAGCAGGGAGTGGCAGAAACAGCACAGAGTGGCCCAGGAGAACATAAGGAATAGAGTGGTATGCTTTTTATTGTAAACATTTTAGAGTACAGATTCTCTTTAAGGCAGAGAAAGAAAAAAAGAACACAGTCTAGTTATTTGTGTGCTATACATACACACGTCTATCTCATTATGTCACATGTCACCTTGGTTGTCCTTTCATTTTCTTTTACTTGAACTGCTTAGGTTTATGCTTTACTGTGTTTTTTTGATCAACTTTTTTTAGTTTGAACTTCAATTCATGGGCAGCTGATTGTACATTCACTTTAAGAAAGATTATTTATTGCATCCAAACTATTACAGCTTTGTTTTGTTTTTTTGCTTTTTACAGGTTGTAGATGCCATGATAAAAGGAAACCATCAAACTTTGTTTGTGCCACCAAGACAAGCAATTGCTTACCAGTTAATAAAATACTGGATTGGAATGCATTCTAATCTATAATATTGTGTAGCGTTAAGTACTGTCTTCATAAGTCAGTAATTTATTTGATTATATTTTAATTCATATAGAAATTATTTTTTTATTTTTCATAAATCATTACATACAAGAAAACGTTTAGCCACTGTAATGATAAAGGGAATGTCCGAGGAAATGAAAAAAAAAATCAACTTACCTGGGGCTTCCTCCAGCCCATGGCAGGCATCCTGTGCCCTCGCCGAAGCTGCGGTGGCTCCCGGTCCCCTCCAGTGCAGACCTGGCCGGGTCGGCATCCACTGTGCCTGCGCAAGAGCCAATTGGTGTCACGGTGACGTCATCTGGAGTGTTCTGCGCAGGCGCAGAAATACTGCGCCTGCAAAAATACACTCCAGATGACGTCAGCACGACCGCGAGCGGTTCTTGCGCAGGCACAGTGGATGCCGATCTGGTAAGGTTGGCATCTACACCAGAGGTGGCGACCGGTTGGCATAGGACAGCGGCAAGGGGCTGGAGGAAGCCCCAGGTAAGAATTTTTTTTTTTTTACATTTTTTTTTACATTTCCTCGAATGGTTCCTTTAACAGAAACTGGTATATTATATAATTAATGTAAAGCCTGTGCCAAAAGCCAGATTTGCTTGGTGTACATCAGCACTTTAGTGGGTGGGGCCTCCTCTGGCTAGCCTGTGTTTTTGGAGGGCATTCTCCAATAGGAGCATGAGCTGCAACATCAGCACAGTCCAGCACTGTAACTGCAGTGATGCAAAGTTTGGTTGAGGCAATCTTTGTACGCTGACCAGCAGAAGCATTGCAAGAGGTGGCATGAGGTAATCCTTTCAAACACTAGTACTGTATGTACAGTAGGTAAATAGGTAAACAAGGAAGCACATGTTTATGCTATGCAAAAGCTATGTGGCCTGAATAAAGTTTATTGGGGTATAATCACTAAACCCTGTGAAACTTGTTAAGGGTGCTGGGATTCACTCAAATTGTGCCACTTATTGTGTAATTTGTGAAACTCGCATTGCATATGCAACTAGTGATGGTCAAGTAGATTCAAATAACTTCGAGTTGATGCACATTTATGCAAATTTTATGCAGCTTGAAAATGAACAAATCGAATCCTGCTGAGGCAAAATTCGATTGGTTAATTTTCAAGCTGCATAAATGTGCATCAACTCGAAGTTATTTGCATCTACTTGACCATCACTATATGCAACACCTACATTCTGCTGTACAAAACTTAAAGGGGAACTTCAGCCTAAACAAACATACTGTCATTAAGTTACATTAGTTATGTTAATTAGAATAGATAGGTAATATAATCTCTTACCCACCCTGTTTTAAAAGAACAGGCAAATGTTTGTGATTCATGGGGGCTGCCATCTTTGTCATGGGGGCAGCCATGTTTTTGGTTGAAAGGAGGTGACAAGGAGCAGGAGACACAGTTCCAACTGTCCTGTGTCCTGATTACCCCTCCCAGCTGCATGCGCTAGGCTTCAAATGTCAAATTCAAAATGTAAAGAAAAAAAAAATTGCACCAACACAGCAGAATGAGAACAACATCAGAAATCCCATCATGCTTTGCACAGCATCAGGGGAAAAATGCCCAGGCAGTTTTCGTCTGTGCAGCTAAAAATGAGGCTTGTATAAGAGAAACAAAGTTCTGATGCTGTGAAACTGTTAAAGAAACACCAGGCCTTTCCAGTGCTGCTGAGTCGATTTTTAGTCTGGAGGTTCACTTTTAGTGTACTTCAGGCTAGCTGCCTCCATGGGCGTCGAAGCGCTGTCATTTCCTTCTGCTGTACAACACCTACATTGCCTATTCTATAAGCAATTTGCTTGAGTCCTGGTAAACTTAGCATGCGCTGCCTATACATGTTATAGAGGAACTTTACTGACTATATTGTAATGAATAAAGTTACCATATATACTCGCATACAAGCCGAATTTTTGACCCCCAAAAAGTGGGTCAAAAGTTGGGGGGTCGGCTTGTATGCGAGTCATATGGTCCGCGCCTCCCGTCCGCGATCCGTAATTCACAGCAGCGCTCTTCACGGCTGCTGCAGTAGAGAGAGAGCGGTTCCCATAGTAACCGCTGCTACAGGAAGCTGCGCTCTCTACTGTTTCCTGCCTCATCTCAGCAGCCGCCGTGAAGAGCACTGCTGTGAATTACGGAGCCGGAAAGGAGGGGAATAGAAGAAGCGGCGCCGGCTAAGGTAAAGGCAGCGGCGGCGACGGGGGGGGGGAGGCACTACCTACCTACCTATACTGGGCACTATACTAGCTATGCTGGGGCACTTTACTAGCTATACTGGGCACTATACTAGCTATACTGGGGCACTTTACTAGCTATACTGGGCACTATACTAGCTATACTGGGCACTATACTAGCTATACTGGGGCACTATACTAGCTATACTGGGCATTATACTAGCTATACTGGGGCACTACCTACCCATACTGGGCACTATACTAGCTATACTGGGACACACTAGGGGAATAAGGCAGCCAGCATTTCCTACCCCCGGCTTACATGGGGGTAAATCATTTTTTACTGTTTTTTTTAGGTAAAAGTGGGGGGTCGACTTATATGCGAGTATATACAGTACTTATTTTTTACAATATAACGGTAGTTTCTAAATGAGTTAGTCAGTGTATGCCCATTGTAAAATCTTTCATCACCCTGATTTACATTCTGAAATGTTTCACTGGTGGGAACATAGTTACTGCTGGCAGGTGCATCACTGCAAAATATTTGTTTACTGTGTGTTCTGAAGTGAGTAGAAAAAACACCTGGTCTCCCAGAATGCTCTGGGATGAGAACTTTGCATAATAAACAGCCTAGGCTAAGCATCGCTGGTAGGGCGGGGTTACATAAAAATGTAAATCAATATATAGATATAGGAAGTGTTTCTGATGCTAAAAGCCAGGCTATTTAAAGGGAAGGTTCAGGGAGGGGATTAAAAAAAGAAAAATAAATTTCCACTTACCTGGGGCTTCCTCCAGCCCGTGGCAGGCAGGAGGTGCCCTCGCCGCCGCTCCGCAGGCTTCCGGTGGTCTCCGGTGCCCGACCCGACCAGGCCGGCTGCCAGGTCGGGCTCTTCTGCGCTCCATTTTCTGGCACTTCTGCGTCCCACGCCGGCGCGCTGACGTCATCGGACGTCCGCCGGGCTGTACTGCGCATGCGCAGAACTACTGCACCTGCGCAGTACAGCCCGGTGGACGTCCGATGACGTCAGCGCGCCGGCGTGGGACGCACAAGTGCCAGGAAATGGAGCGCAGAAGAGCCCGACCTGGCAGCCGGCCTGGCCAGGTCGGGTCGGGCACCGGAGACCACCGGGAGCCTGCGGAGCGGCGGCGAGGGCACCTCCTGCCTGCCACGGGCTGGAGGAAGCCCCAGGTAAGTGGAAATTTATTTTTATTTTTTTAATCCCCTCCCTGAACCTTCCCTTTAACATAAGTGTGTATCCTGTATAATTTACTACATTTAACTATATGCCTCTTTAAGACCAGAAACCCACTGGGAGCGATTTTCTGAGCGCTTTGTGATTTGAAAACTCTTGCTAATGTAATGCTATGGATGTGATCCCACTTTAGCGATGTGATTTTATAAAAATCCCCCATAGCATTGCATTAGCAAGAACTTTTATAAATCACGAGTGATTAGAAATCGCTCCTAGTGGGTTTCTGAACTAACAGGGTTCAGTGAATATACCCCATTGTGTGCTATGATAGTTTGTTCATGAACAAAAACCTCATGTACTTTGCTGATGCAATGCATAATGTGTGATACAAGCAGATGTCTCACCAAGATCATTGTGATGAGACCCAGCAGAACTCCTATAAACTCCTGTGTGACTCTCTCACTTGACTCCACATCCTTGAATCTGGCTGCACTGGGATGATGCAGAGTCTGAAATCCTCTGTCAGAATATTATTTCTGCCTTATGTAGTCTCACTGAGCTCAATACCTTAGTTGGCTATTCTGACCCATCAAACGGTATTTCTGTATGGATTTCAAATGTTTTTAAACTTTAAATAAAATGACATTGAAGTGACACTGAAGCTAGAAAAAACAGCTTATGTTATAATGAATTGTATGTGTAGTACAGATAATTAATAGAACATTAGTAGCAAAGAAGAATCTCTTATTTTCATCATTTCAGTTATATAGCTTTTTTTTCATTCTCTAATATTTGCAGTTTACAAACTACACTCTGCATTTTAGACTATGACACAGAGCAGTGCTAATAACCATTTCAAACTTGTCTCAAGTCGTATTTCACTATTTCTTTGATGTATAAGTGCTTCAGAACATAGCACTGCTCTTTGACTAAATTAGCTGGAGAGCTCAGAGAAGCTCTTTTACATAGATAACCAGTGAAGTTTCATAACTCTTCCTGTACTGGAAAACAATAGGAGACTGGTTTCTGTGCCAGTAATGTTCAATCTCTTAGCTGTACTACACATACAATTCATTATATCATAAGTTTATTTTCACTTCAGATTCCCTTTAAAGAGACACTGAAGCGAAAAAAAAATGATGATATTATGATTTGTATGTGTAGCACAGCTAAGAAATAAAACATTAAGATCAGATACATCAGTCTAATTGTTTCCAGTACAGGAAGAGTTGAGAAACTCCAGTTGTTAACTCTATGCAAACAAGCCATTAAGCTTTCCGACTAAGTTAGTCGTGGAGAGGGCTGTTATCTGACTTTTATTATCTCAACTGTAAGTGAACTGTTTACTTTTTCTCTGCTAGAGGAGAGGTCATTACTTCACAGACTGCTCTGAAAGAATAATTTTGAATGCTGAGTGTTGTGTAATCTGCACATATTATAGAATGATGCAATGTTAGAAAAAACACTATATTCCTGAAAATAAAAGTATGAGAATATTTTCTTTGCTGCTAATCTTCTAGTAATTATTCATAGTACACAACCAATTCATTATATCATATTTTTTTTTTCGCTTCAGTGTCTCTTTAAGAATGGATTCAGGTAAAGAAAATGCCTACAGTCTTATCTTGTTTGGTAACCAGGGACTACCTCTACTATGAATGTATAGAACTGTGTGTTTACGCTTCTGAATTCAATCTTTGAATAAAACAGTTTAAGCAGTGCCAGACATCTCTTCCTTATTAACATATGTAAAAGTTATGTAACATTTGTGTTGAGAACTGGCCATCATCCTGTATAATTACATTTAAACCATTTCAAGTAGGAAAGAAAACAGCAGATGTCTGGCACTGTAGCTTTAATGTGTGACAGCAGGTGTACAGTTGATTGGCAAGCAAACACACAAGGACAATGTCCGTGAAGATGATAATACTTATCGTGCTCTGCTGAAGGTGGAGAGGCGACTGTGGGCGCCAGTGGGTGCACGGCCTTACAGCCGTTTCACAATGGGGTGAGCCTTGCTTCTTCGGAGGCTTTTCGTGCACAATGTGCTGAAGGGAAGCGGCCATTAAATCGCCTGCTTCCGTGAGGGTCCCGCCCGCCTGTGGGAAGTGGCGTGGGGCAGCACCATTGGCCGGTCAATGCGCGTCATCGTGGGCGGCGCGCCCGCGTCACACCAATCGGAGGCGCGGGTGCGTCACTGCGTACAGATGAGGCGTGCGCGAGGGGCTTGAGCAGGTCGCCCTGGCAACCTGGTCCGCCCCAACCCGTAATGGCAAGCGGCGAATCACGCCGCCGGCCAATAAACGGAGAAAGGTGCGGGTGCGAGAACGCACTGCAGCGTTACCTAGCAGCAAACGGTAAACAAAACCCCTATGCCATCCACAATAGGGAAGGGATAGATTATCCATATTCCCAAGCTAGGTTCGCTAGTTCTAGTGGAAGGAAAATGTGTAATGCCACGTACTAAATACAGCCGTGGAACGCCCCATGCCAAGGGTGGGCAGGAAAGGGGGGAAAAGAAAGGGGGGGAGAGAAAAGGAAAAGGGAGGTGAAAGTGAGGGAGATAGGGGTGGGAGAACAGTGAGGCGGGACACGAGTCCTAGATACCGAGGCTCCTACAGAAGAGAGAGGTGGGAGGGAACATAGGACAAGGAGACCACTCCATAGAGATGGAGACCTAAGAAGGGTGCATTACACCCATCTATTCGCCACACAGACCGACAAATAAATAAACATAGTAAAAAATGGACTAATACAAATGTATAAATATTGAAAAATTATTAAGATAAAAAGGACGGTCATAGTGGCGAATGAAGGGGGGAAAGGGGAGAAGGGGATAAATCAGAGGACAGAGAAAAGACCAACATACAGAAAGAAGATCTCAAGGGTCAAGGAAGCATGCTAGGTCCAAGTGGTCGTTAAGACCAAGGGGGCCCATGGCATCTGTCTTAAGAATCCACTTTGATTCGAGCTTAAGGAGCAACTTTTTCCTATTGCCACCTCTGCGTGGAAGAACACAGTGGTCCACGCAGGCAAAGGACAAAAGGCTGGGATCAGAGCCGTGGGCAACAGTCATGTGCTCCACCACTCTGGGGCAGCCCTTCCCCTTAGGTAGCAGGCGGACATGCTCCAAAATTCTATCTTTAACCATTCTTGTGGTCATACCAACATAGAAACGTTGGCACGGGCACCATAGGGCATAGACCACATGGGTAGTTCTAAATGTGGCAAAAAAAGGAACCCTGAACTGGATAGGGCCCAATTTGTAAGACCTGCCTGTCCTCATGTGTCGGCATGCCTTGCATGCCCCGCATCGATGGTTACCTGCAGTAGCTACCTGATCGAGCCAAGTGGAGCGTGGATTCTCCCGGAAGTCGCTATGGACTAAAAGATCGCCAATAGTAGGCGCTCTCTTAAAGGCCACCAACGGTTTGGAAGGTAGACACCCCTTAAGAATAGGGTCCTGGAGCAGAATAGGCCAATTTTTAGTGACCACCCTCTTTATCTCTCTCTCCATTGGGGAGAAGTCAAAGGTAAAAACCCCTGAGCCTTTTTTCGAGTGGCTAAAATTAGATGCTTCCTCCTAATGAGGTCGGATCTATCTTTCTTCAAGGCCTTTATACATTTGTATTAGTCCATTTTTTACTATGTTTATTTATTTGTCGGTCTGTGTGGCGAATAGATGGGTGTAATGCACCCTTCTTAGGTCTCCATCTCTATGGAGTGGTCTCCTTGTCCTATGTTCCCTCCCACCTCTCTCTTCTGTAGGAGCCTCGGTATCTAGGACTCGTGTCCCGCCTCACTGTTCTCCCACCCCTATCTCCCTCACTTTCACCTCCCTTTTCCTTTTCTCTCCCCCCCTTTCTTTTCCCCCCTTTCCTGCCCACCCTTGGCATGGGGCGTTCCACGGCTGTATTTAGTACGTGGCATTACACATTTTCCTTCCACTAGAACTAGCGAACCTAGCTTGGGAATATGGATAATCTATCCCTTCCCTATTGTGGATGGCATAGGGGTTTTGTTTACCGTTTGCTGCTAGGTAACGCTGCAGTGCGTTCTCGCACCCGCCCCTTTCTCCGTTTATTGGCCGGCGGCGTGATTCGCCGCTTGCCATTACGGGTTGGGGCGGACCAGGTTGCCAGGGCGACCTGCTCAAGCCCCTCGCGCACGCCTCATCTGTACGCAGTGACGCACCCGCGCCTCCGATTGGTGTGACGCGGGCGCGCCGCCCACGATGACGCGCATTGACCGGCCAATGGTGCTGCCCCACGCCACTTCCCACAGGCGGGCGGGACCCTCACGGAAGCAGGCGATTTAATGGCCGCTTCCCTTCAGCACATTGTGCACGAAAAGCCTCCGAAGAAGCAAGGCTCACCCCATTGTGAAACGGCTGTAAGGCCGTGCACCCACTGGCGCCCACAGTCGCCTCTCCACCTTCAGCAGAGCACGATAAGTATTATCATCTTCACGGACATTGTCCTTGTGTGTTTGCTTGCCAATCAACTGTACACCTGCTGTCACACATTAAAGCTACAGTGCCAGACATCTGCTGTTTTCTTTCCTACTTGAAATGGTCACAATGCTTGAACTATTCATGTCGTGAGCACGTAGCTTCTGCTGAAGTTTTGCACACTGCCTTTCAGCGATCTGTCCCATCTGTAATTTACTGAGTGCCTACCTACCTTCTTCAAAGCTTGCCTATTGAACTGTTCCTTCCCTAAGGTATTGAGCACCAGTTATGTCTAATCTAGATGAAGATCTTTCTCCAGAGGAGTCTGATTCAACAGATGAGGCTGTTAAAGTGCAAGGTGATAACGTCACCGCGGGGAGGTTGGACCTGTCTGGTTTTTTCACTTATACCAGTGGTCCCAATTGCTCCAATTCCACTGTGGGCGCCAAGGTGCTGGAGCAAAACCTGGAGAGGCTCTGTGAGAGAGAGGTGGGAGTATTCTGGACGGTGACCACTCTTGAGAAGTATAAGGGAGAGGACTTGGTGGCCAGAGGCTTTAGGAGATATCAAGAGCCTTCTGAGTACAGACAAGATCCCAAATTTCTTGAAACTTGGAAGCAGGAGTTCTTGGAACATTCTGCACGTCTGCAAAATATAGTACTTGACAGAAGCAAAGTGGAGTTGGGTTTAATTACATCTGCAATAACTGAGAGCAAGCTGGAGTATAAAAAGTTGGTTTCTGAGAACTCCTATAAAGCCACGCTTGATAAAATCGATAAAAAACTAGTACCTTTGCAGGACAATATCAAAGGACGGAAGTTGAAGAAGTATTTGCGTGACAGGGAGGACTATAAATTCGGTAGGATCTTTACTTGGGGGACCTTTGTGAACCCGGGGCCGAGAGGAAAACCCCGTCCTCCTAGGAAGCCCAAGGGCTACTGGACAACAGAGTCTGAGTCCAGTGGAGAGGATCTCCCCAACACGACACCAAGATCTAAACCACGCAAACCCCAAAAACCGTCCCAACTTAATAAACATAAAAAAAACCCGATAGAAGAACAGCAGGTCCCTTTAGAAGGAGAATCCGGCGAGGAAGAGGAAAGAGCAGAAGGAAAGCAAGTGTCCTGGGAGGACAAAAAGAGAAGGAGCAAAAAGAGGAAGACGAGACAGTAACAATGCCCACCAACAACAAAACGAACTTGGTTAATCTGACCTCTGAGTTGTTACCAGAAGGAGTGGAAGACCTCTTGAATAAGGGCCTGAACTTTTCCTTGTCCACACAATTTGACTACCCCAACTTTAAAGCAGATCTCTATAGAGGAGTTAGGAAGCTGAATATTAAACACCACTTTGAGAAAAAGAGACTGGAAGTTCCTAGCGTAGTTGGCAATACTCAGCCGGCAGGGAAACCAACAATAGGAGCCCTGGGCTTCAGTGTATCAAAAACCTGGGACGACAGGGACTTGGAAGCTATCTCAACTCTGAATGAACTGCTTAATGAGTCAGTTCCGGCTGAAGTGCCGTTACATGACGCTAGGAGGTTTCAACCTTGTAGGTCTACCATGCCTTTTCCTACACAAGCTGGCTCCGTTATTGATGTTTTTGAACAACAAGTGGACAGGGAGGTGAAGGCCCTGCTCTACCCCAAGTCACAACCAAACCTTACCCCTATTGAATCTAGAGCCCTCCATTGGCTCAAAAATCGCCCTGATCGAACGATCAGGAAAGCAGACAAAGGGGGTGCGGTGGTCATATTGTCCACTGCAGCCTACAAAAAAGAAGCATTACGACAACTTTCTGATGCTTCCACTTATAAACCTTTGAAAAGCGATCCCACGGTAGGATATTTATCCGCCTTGAGATCTTTGTTGCGACAAGGGGTGGAGTTGGGCTTCCTTACTCCCAGATTGGCCAAGGATCTGTTACCTGATTTCCCGGTTAAACCGGTATGGTACCATCTACCTAAGATACATAAGTCCCTGACCGACCCACCGGGCCGACCCATTGTGTCGGGCCTGGGGTCGGTCACGGAGAGACTCTCTAGGTACCTGGATCACATCCTCAGACCCCTCTTATCCCATGTCCCTTCCCATCTCAGCGACACCCTCGACGTTTTGGAGGGCCTGGGGTCCACCTCGTGGTGCAGAGGAGACCTGTTGGTTACCATTGATGTCACAAGCTTGTATAGTAGAATTCCCCACTTAGAGGGCCTCAAAGCTGTCAGGATGTTTCTTGACAGAGGCGACAAGGATCCCCTCTTTAACGAATATATATGTGATTGCTTGGCGTTTATTCTTACACACAACGCATTTTTGTTTGGTGACGCTTGGTACCAGCAGGTCTCCGGCACTGCGATGGGGACCCCAGTCGCTTGCACTTATGCTAATCTCTTTCTCGGGGCCTGGGAGGAGAGATCTATCCACGCTGTAGACAACCCTTTTAGATCACATCTGAGGATGTGGTCCAGGTACGTGGATGATGTCTTGGCCTTTTGGTCGGGTGATGTTGCATCCTTGTCTGGTTTTTTAGAATACTTGAATACTAACGACGTGAACATGCAGTTCACGATGGAATACTCACCAGACAAGGTGTATTTTTTGGATCTTGAATTAATGATTCAGGAAGGTACGGTTGTAACTAGGGGCTATCGGAAACCGACGGCCTCGAACACTATTTTGCATTCCGAAAGCTACCATCCCCGCCATATCATGAGGTCTCTCCCATACGGCCAATTCCTGCGGCTACGCAGGAATAATGCCAGTCTGGAGGACTTCATGGAACAGGCTATGGAGTTGAAATCACGCCTGCTCCTAAGAGGTTATGATGCAGTTGAACTCGAGCTTGCTATCAAAGAGGCCTTGAAGAAAGATAGATCCGACCTCATTAGGAGGAAAGCATCTAATTTTAGCCACTCGAAAAAAGGCTCAGGGGTTTTTACCTTTGACTTCTCCCCAATGGAGAGAGAGATAAAGAGGGTGGTCACTAAAAATTGGCCTATTCTGCTCCAGGACCCTATTCTTAAGGGGTGTCTACCTTCCAAACCGTTGGTGGCCTTTAAGAGAGCGCCTACTATTGGCGATCTTTTAGTCCATAGCGACTTCCGGGAGAATCCACGCTCCACTTGGCTCGATCAGGTAGCTACTGCAGGTAACCATCGATGCGGGGCATGCAAGGCATGCCGACACATGAGGACAGGCAGGTCTTACAAATTGGGCCCTATCCAGTTCAGGGTTCCTTTTTTTGCCACATGTAGAACTACCCATGTGGTCTATGCCCTATGGTGCCCGTGCCAACGTTTCTATGTTGGTATGACCACAAGAATGGTTAAAGATAGAATTTTGGAGCATGTCCGCCTGCTACCTAAGGGGAAGGGCTGCCCCAGAGTGGTGGAGCACATGACTGTTGCCCACGGCTCTGATCCCAGCCTTTTGTCCTTTGCCTGCGTGGACCACTGTGTTCTTCCACGCAGAGGTGGCAATAGGAAAAAGTTGCTCCTTAAGCTCGAATCAAAGTGGATTCTTAAGACAGATGCCATGGGCCCCCTTGGTCTTAACGACCACTTGGACCTAGCATGCTTCCTTGACCCTTGAGATCTTCTTTCTGTATGTTGGTCTTTTCTCTGTCCTCTGATTTATCCCCTTCTCCCCTTTCCCCCCTTCATTCGCCACTATGACCGTCCTTTTTATCTTAATAATTTTTCAATATTTATACATTTGTATTAGTCCATTTTTTACTATGTTTATTTATTTGTCGGTCTGTGTGGCGAATAGATGGGTGTAATGCACCCTTCTTAGGTCTCCATCTCTATGGAGTGGTCTCCTTGTCCTATGTTCCCTCCCACCTCTCTCTTCTGTAGGAGCCTCGGTATCTAGGACTCGTGTCCCGCCTCACTGTTCTCCCACCCCTATCTCCCTCACTTTCACCTCCCTTTTCCTTTTCTCTCCCCCCCTTTCTTTTCCCCCCTTTCCTGCCCACCCTTGGCATGGGGCGTTCCACGGCTGTATTTAGTACGTGGCATTACACATTTTCCTTCCACTAGAACTAGCGAACCTAGCTTGGGAATATGGATAATCTATCCCTTCCCTATTGTGGATGGCATAGGGGTTTTGTTTACCGTTTGCTGCTAGGTAACGCTGCAGTGCGTTCTCGCACCCGCCCCTTTCTCCGTTTATTGGCCGGCGGCGTGATTCGCCGCTTGCCATTACGGGTTGGGGCGGACCAGGTTGCCAGGGCGACCTGCTCAAGCCCCTCGCGCACGCCTCATCTGTACGCAGTGACGCACCCGCGCCTCCGATTGGTGTGACGCGGGCGCGCCGCCCACGATGACGCGCATTGACCGGCCAATGGTGCTGCCCCACGCCACTTCCCACAGGCGGGCGGGACCCTCACGGAAGCAGGCGATTTAATGGCCGCTTCCCTTCAGCACATTGTGCACGAAAAGCCTCCGAAGAAGCAAGGCTCACCCCATTGTGAAACGGCTGTAAGGCCGTGCACCCACTGGCGCCCACAGTCGCCTCTCCACCTTCAGCAGAGCACGATAAGTATTATCATCTTCACGGACATTGTCCTTGTGTGTTTGCTTGCCAATCAACTGTACACCTGCTGTCACACATTAAAGCTACAGTGCCAGACATCTGCTGTTTTCTTTCCTACTTGAAATGGTCACAATGCTTGAACTATTCATGTCGTGAGCACGTAGCTTCTGCTGAAGTTTTGCACACTGCCTTTCAGCGATCTGTCCCATCTGTAATTTACTGAGTGCCTACCTACCTTCTTCAAAGCTTGCCTATAATTACATTTAACTCTTAAAGGGAACCTTAACTGTAAAAAAAATAAAAATAAAAATAAAAAAATGAGTTTTACTTACCTGGGGCATCTACCAGCCCCCTGCAGCCATCCTGTGCTCTCGCAGTCACTCATGGCTCCTCTGGTCGCCCGCTGGCAGCTAGTTTTGTTTTTGCCGACTGGGAGTCAGCCCGCTGCCATGCGTACGTTTTTATGCATCCCTGCTGGTGTAGGAAGCTATTGCAGACATCAACAATTTTTACGCGTTACAGGTGTAATGCGTAAAATTTTACGCATTACACCCATAACACATAAAAATGTACTTGATGAGACCAGAGGAGCCTTGAGTGACTGCGAGGGCACAGTATGGCTGCAGGGGGCTGGTAGATGCCCCAGGTAAGTAAAACTCATTTATTTATTTTTTTTACAGTTAAGGCTCCCTTTAAAGAGACACTGAAGTGAAAAAAAAATATGATATAATGAATTGGTTGTGTACTATGAATAATTACTAGAAGATTAGCAGCAAAGAAAATATTCTCATACTTTTATTTTCAGGAATATAGTGTTTTTTCTAACATTGCATCATTCTATAATATGTGCAGATTACACAACACTCAGCATTCAAAATGATTCTTTCAGAGCAGTCTGTGAAGTAATGACCTCTCCTCTAGCAGAGAAAAAGTAAACAGTTCACTTACAGTTGAGATAATAAAAGTCAGATAACAGCCCTCTCCACGACTAACTTAGTCGGAGAGCTTAATGGCTTGTTTGCATAGAGTTAACAACTGGAGTTTCTCAACTCTTCCTGTACTGAAAACAATTAGACTGATGTATCTGATCTTAATGTTTTATTTCTTAGCTGTGCTACACATACAAATCATAATATCATCATTTTTTTTTCGCTTCAGTGTCTCTTTAAGAATGCTGTACCATCTCTGTCCCCTGTACTTCCTCTTTTCCCACCTGTGCCTCCAGTGTCCACCTCTGTTTCCATGCAGTTTTCACCGCTGTGCTAGCTCTGCCCTCCCTCCACTGTGTCACCTCTGTCCCGTTTCCTCAGTGTCCCCCTATGTGCTACCTCTTGCTCCACTGTGTCTCCACCTTGCCACGCTGTCCCCCTTTGTTCCTCCTGCCCCCCTTGGTCCTGGCACTGGATCACAGGTTTGCTTTAAAATGTCAAGGTATGATGGAGAAAAAAAGGTGTAGAAACGCTGGCACTGCAGTGAATCCTTATGAGAAAATGGGGGGAGGAGGAAGGAGGCGGCACAGTCACCACGACGGGCATGGAGGGTGTAAATACTCAGCGTGCTCAGGCAAAAAATGGTGTCTGTATATAAGAAGAAGAGAAGCGCCGGCACTGCTGTCATTACTTTTATTAATGGTTCCAAAACAAGATTTTCAGTTTTGTTTTTGTTTTTTCTAAGCAAAAGTGAACTTGTGCTTCAAGGAATTGAAATAGAATGGAATCTACACCAGTATTTCCTCAGCATATTTTACTTCCCGTTAACTTCTAAGGATTGTAAGCTCTTTCTGGAAAGATCTCTGCCATGGTTTTTCATCTCTATGTATCTGGGAAAATGTAATTCCTGTAAAACAGCAATAACTATGCTACTGTAAAAACATACAAAAATCAGTAATAAACTGTCTGGATGAATAGTCGTTTACTGGGGTTTTTTTTACCGCGATTTTAATAGAAGTCGATAAGAGCGTTTAAAAAAAAAAAAAAAGCTCTCAGGAAGCTCTGGAGGACAAAAAGAGCTCAGAAAAGCGCTTATAGTGTGTCTGAGCCCATTCTTGGATCTACTGGGCAGCAGAAGATTTTCACTAAGGACCCTTTCACGTATGCTGCGCCATGGTACACTTCCCCGTCACATTTTCCATGATTCTCTTTATGAGATTGGGCACGCTACCTGTGGTGCAATGTGGCGGAAGTGGATCCAGCGAGGCAGAGGTATCATGTGGCAGTCATTTGCATTGGAGTCTATTGCACCACAACAATCTATATGTAGATTGTTGTGGTGGCGGTGCAGCATGCATACACCAATCAGCAAAACAACCATGGCACACTTCCTGTCAAGCAGGAAGCATGTTGCTGTTTGGGGGCGGAGCTATGCATATTACCTGGTAGAACTGATCAATGATATGTAAATATTTCCAAGTTGATGCAAATTTGTATGCAAATATATGCAGTTTGAAAATGGACCAATCAATTTAAACCTAGGTTTAAATCGATTGGTCCATTTTGAAGCTATATAAATTTGCATAAACTTAAAAGAATGTATTCTGCCTCTGAAGAAGCTGGTTTAGCCAGCGAAACAGCTGTCAGGCACTTGATACCCCCACTGCTCTGTACCTGCTCTTGCCTAACTGGAATAAAGGGATTTTAAAGTGGTGCCCCGCTTTCTACTGGATACCATAACATCATTAGATGTGCTTGCTTCTTTCCCCAGCTCCGGTTGTTCCCCCCTGGTGCATTTGGAGCCAGATACTGTTTCTCTTTTCAAACTACTAAATTAAAGTGTACCTGTAGGGAAAAAAGTGCCCCCACCGGGTACTCCCTTTTAGAGGGGTAAGCTTTGGATCCTGGAGAGGCTTCCACTTGCCTGTTCCAGCACTGGGAACCCTGTTGATGGCTCGCTTGGGCATAAAAGCACAGACCTGCAATGACAGAAAAAGCTGAGCCTAATCAGGTCCATGCTTCTGCACATGCGCAAGCCATCTGTGCATGTGCAGTAACACAGACCTGATCGGGCTCTGCTTTTTCTTCGTACTACTGTGCCGGCACAGGGTGGCCGCACTTTGGGGGCCTCATAACTGAATTGGCCTAGATGACGAGGAGAGGGAAATCCTCTTCAGGATCCAGAGGCTTCCCCCTCCTGAGGTAAGTATCCAAAATATGCTGCAGCTTTAAAAGATACCTTACGCTAAAGTAAATTCAAAAAGGAAGCCTACTGTGTGTATGGGGAGCATTGCGGATCCTTACCTTACCTCACCTCCTGTGCCCTGGGGTCTCCCTCCGTTCTCCGGTAATAATTCAATCCTCTTCCTGGTTTATGACCAGTAAAAGAGATAGCTATCAGCTAATAAACCTTCTTCAGACTCTATTCCTGTATACAGGAATGGTGTCTGAAAAAGACTTATTACTATTTTTCTTTTAGGTTAGCCAATAAATTGTATCATCTTGATTCAAAACTTCCTGCTTTTACAGATGACTAACACAGTACAATACTCAGCGGCTGAATAGCTATACTATAGTGGGCAGAGCTGATCCACCTACTGGCTGTTTGAACTAAGAGTTTAGTGTAAAGTTACAACTGCCAGTAGTTAGACTTAAAGAGGAACTCCAGTGAAAATAATGTAATAAAAAAAGTGCTTCATTTTTACAATAATTATGTATAAATGATTTAGTCAGTGTTTGCTCATTGTAAAATCTTTTCTCTCCCAGATTCACATTCTGACATTTATTACATGGTGACATTGTTACTGTGGGCAGGTTATGTAGCTGTTTCTAGCTGTTTTGGCTGTTAGAGACAGCTGTAAACAGCCATTTCCTGTCTGTGAGTCTTGTTACATTGTGGCAGTTTGCCCAGAGTACCGCGGTACTCAGAGCTTCTTGTGGGAGGGGTTTCACCACAATATCAGTCATAAAGAGCCCCCTGATGGTCTGTTTGTGAAATGCAATAGATTTGTCATGTAAAAGGGGGTATCAGCTACTGATTGGGATAAAGTTGAATTCTTGGTCGGAGTTTCTCTTTAATGTATTCCAAAACTGGGTACCTACTTAAAGTGTACCCAAGCTGAAACTAAAGAGAGGGAAGCTTTAGAGGCTTCCCTTGGTCTTCTGTCGCTGAGCATGGTCCCCCAGAAGATTAGCGACAAGGCATTGTCGCTAATCAAATCCCATGTGCAGTAAGCCGTAGCTGTGCGAGGAGAGGAGGAGGAGGAGCCTGGCCCTGATGTATAGGGGGTCCGCGCTCAGCGACGGGGGACATCGGATCACTGAGGGAAG
This sequence comes from Hyperolius riggenbachi, assembly GCF_040937935.1. Lineage (NCBI taxonomy): Eukaryota > Metazoa > Chordata > Amphibia > Anura > Hyperoliidae > Hyperolius > Hyperolius riggenbachi. The sequence goes on from NC_090646.1 coordinate 557,897,296, forward strand.
CCTCAATAGGATCCTGAGGCTTCCGTCTTTTCAGGTTAATGTCGTATTTTGAACCCGAGCTTTTGCTCATGACCGCTTTAACGCTGCTCCCACAAGACTTACACAAATAGTCATACCATTCCACCTCCTGCACTAATTTAGGGCAAATACCTCCAAACAGCTTATAAATAAGTGTAAAAGTGAAGTTTCTTATAAGCCAGCAGATTTGGGTTGCCTGGCTTTGCCCACTACATGCTTTTTTGGACACGTTGAAAGTGATGACCTGTGATGGGCTTCTGCTTTAAGAAACTGAAGTATAGCTCAGAAAAAGGCATTTTATTATGCGGTGCCACATAACCAGGTTGTGCTTTATGCCAGCAATCCAGGAAACAGTGTTTATAGCCAGCAAGGAATAAAGAAAAACAATCAGTTATTCCTTCTGTCACGGTAATAGATGTGCAGGCTGAAAGAGTTGAACTTGTCTGTCATTGTAAGTGATTATGGCACTGCAGACTCCAGACAAGAGGACTTAAATCTAATCCTCGGAAGGTGTCGGGACGTAATAGATTCTGACTGTGCTACTGAAAATCACTGTCTAGCTAACAAAAATCGTATATTGTATTTTGCTTACTTTCTTTTTACTGTTGGCATAATAAATGCTCCCTATATCAAAAATGGTGATAGCATAATATCCCAAAGCAACAAGCCAGCAGGGGTTATGAATAGAAAGCTTCACCCAAGTATATGCTATGAGCTGCTGGGAGCCATTGAGATGGATTTTTTTCTACCCTCATATGAAAAACCACTTAGCACAAGCAAGCAGATCCTTATTAGATAGCCAAGTGCAGTGTCCTGTTTCATAGCTAATGTGTGGTGATTCATGGAAGGACTTTAGCAGACTTTTGGTTTAAAGCCTAAGTGGACGTGTACATGCAATTGTGCTATTTATACCTACAATGGATCTCTGGACGTTATTATTCTAAATACCTGCTCTAAAGGTGGCCGTATATCAGGCAACTTGGCAACCGATTGTCCATCCGATTCAATTATTATAATCGGATGAAAATGGATGCCACCAAGAGCATGCCCGATCGACAATGCAATCAATTTTTGTCCAAAATTGGTCGCATTTATCGGTCAGACATGTTGCTAGATGTAGGGCTGACTTGCTTGATTAGGTGTGTGGCGGTAACAGCGTGGGATATCGGTACGAACGCAATTAAACTACCCGGCATGGTCTACCCCAATGTAAAATGTTCCTGCTCGGTGCAGTATACTTTACCTGTCCGTCGCTGGCTCTGGGCTCTGTCCGCATACAGGCGCCCCACGTGGTTGCAGGCGTAATGCGGGTGCGTTTGTGACATCACCCCATCAACCACGTGGACTGCGTGTATGTGGATGGAGCCCGCAGCCAGCAATGGACAGGTAAAGTATACTGCACCGGTGGGAGGGGGGGGGGAGAGAGATCTGTCTCTTGGTTGATTTGCCCATACATCTTCTGATGTATGGGCACCTTAAGAACTTCCCAGCAGCTGCTCTGTTGACATGCATTTACTTTTACTCCCTTCAGCCACCAGAGGTTACCATTTGGTGAATAGGAGATTGACTCTTTATGATGCACAAGAAGCCGGTCTTCTGCACATCAAACGGTTACCCGTGTGTGTGCAGTTGGGCTGTGAACAGACATTTGATATTGTAATAAAGTTCTTGATGTGAATGCTCGCTCCAGAAAGCAATTTCTTTAGCTGTTCTATCTACCATACAGTGTGCTACGCTATTTATTTCCCACAATACATTTTTTTTACGTTTTTTGCAGCAGTGCACAGCAAAGATAATTAAAAAAAATGATGGTTAAGACATATCACAATCCACAGTTGCTAATCACATCCGATACCTTTAGGGCTCTTTCACACAGAGACGTTGCGTTAGAGGGTACGTTAAGGTCGCATAACGTTCCCCTAACGCAACGCATGGTGGTGCTAAACTCGGAACACTCCGCATCACGTGGTCCCGCCAGCCAATCGCCGCACAAAGCGGCCGCACCAGGAAGTAAACACTGCACATCACACAGTGCAGTGAATATTAAAGAGAATCTGTATTATTAAAATCACACAAAAGTAAACATACCAGTGTGTTAGGGGACATCTCCTATTACCCTCTGTCACAATTCACTGCTCCCCGCCGCATTAAAAGTGGTTAAAAACAGTTTTAAAAAGTTTGTTTATAAACAAACAAAATGGCCACCAAAACAGGAAGTAGGTTGATGTACAGTATGTCCACACATAGAAAATACATCCATACACAAGCAGGCTGTATACAGCCTTCCTTTTGAATCTCAAGAGATCATTTGTGTGTTTCTTTCCCCCTGCATCTCTCATGCACTGAAGTTTCAGGCTGCTCTTTTCTTCCTGCAAACAGCTTTGCCCTTGTCTGTAATTCCTCACTATGTGAAAGCCCAGCCAGCTCAGAGGACGATTTATCCAGCTTGTAAAATAGAAGAGAGAAGAGAGAAGCTGCTCTAATCTAAATAACACACAGGCAGTGTGCATAGAGGGCCTGGAAGGGGGAGTTCATAGCAGAACCACAACACTGAAGAACTTGGCAGCCTTCCAGACACAGGCTGACAAGTCTGACAAGAGAGAGATAAGTTGATTTATTACAGAGACTGTGATAGTACAAAGTGCTGCAGTAAGCCAGAACACATTAGAATAGCTTTTGGAACTTGTAGGATGATAAAAAACAGGATGCAATTTTTGTTACGGAGTCTCTTTAAACTTGACCACCAGAGCAATTTTCACCTTTCAGCGCTCCTTCCATTTATTCGTCTATAACTTTATCATTACTTATCGCAATGAAATGAACTATATCTTGTTTTTTCCGCCACCAATTAGGCTTTCTTTGGGTGGTACATTTTGCTAAGAGCTACTTTACTGTAAATGCATTTTAATAGGAAGAATAAGAAAAAAACAGAAAAAATTCATTATTTCTCAGTTTTCGGCCATTATAGGTTTAAAATAATACATGCCTCCATAATTAAAACCCATGTATTGTATTTGCCCATTTGTCCCGGTTATTACACCATTTAAATTATGTCCCTATCACAATTTTTGGCGCCAATATTTTATTTGGAAATAAAGGTGCATTTTTTTCAGTTTTGCATCCATCCCTAATTACAAGCCCATAGTTTATAAAGTAACAGTGTTATACCCTCTTGACATAAATATTTAAAGAGTTCACTCCCTATAGTAACTATGTATTTTTTTTTTTATTGTAATTTTTTTTTCTTTTTATTACAAAAAAATAATTGGGGAGTGTGGGAGGTAATGAGTTAATTTATAATGTAAAACTAGGTATTTATATATGAAAAATGTTTTTGGATGTAGTTTTACTATTTGGCCACAACATGGCCACAGTACTTTTTTGTTCATGCGACCTGTAAGCGTCGAAAGTACGCTTATAGGACGTTCAGTGAGGCTGGGAAACTTTTTTTTTTTCACAATGATCGCGCTGCTTCTCATAGAAGCAGCCGATCATTGCTGGGGGGCTTAGATGCTTAGATAAACGAACAGGAACGGTTTTTCCCGTTCATTGATCTCCGAGCGGGCGGCGTGTGGGAGAGCGTGCACGAGCGAGCGGGAGTGCGGACATCGGCGGGGCGGTACGCGTTTCTACGCCCCTGGTGGTAAACTGGTCAATTAGCCATGTGGCTAGGGACAATAGCGGACTCTGCCCTCCTCCTCTCCTGCACTGAGCATGTGCAAACAGTCGAACACGGCTAAAATCGCGTATAACGCACAGCATGCTGCACTTTCTTTGAACGGCCAGCGTTACACTAACGCAACGTGGGCACTGTGAACAGCCCATTGATTTTTCATTACTGTGAGTTGGGCTGCGTTACAGGCTGCTCTAACGTGCCATTGTGAAAGCAGCCTTATACATAAAGTCAGATATGTGAATATAGAATATTATTAATAAAAGTTAACCAATTGAAAGTACAACATATAACTTTGTCTTCCCTATACTAGTATGAGAATTCTCTGCCCATCCATTAACTTGGCCCAGAGGCTAATTGGCTTAAAGCTAACTTGGAAGTAAAAATAAAGTTATGATTTAGGTAATTGTATTTCCTGGATTCCCATGTGCTTATTTTGGATTTTAGAGACAAGACTATTTGCTTGATGTCCGAACCATGTTTAACATCACACTTAAAGATAAACTTTATCAGAAGAGAGCAGTAGGGGGAAAAGAATAAATCAGTACCTTGCAAAGTGAGAAGTTCAAAAATATAAAATAGATGAAGAAATGAATGATACTCTCCGTATAATTTGTTCATGTTGTTTGATCCTCCATGAGCCTGCGGATCATCTTACAGCTGCCAGATAAGAAGAAAAACAGACATTGCCATTTATAAACACACTCCCTGCCCCCCTGTGGATATTGCAGACAGATAGCGGCACTGAATCAGACAATCGGTACCTTTATTGTGCTTCTGCAGGTACAGACAGTGGCATGCATTTGGGGTGGGGGCAGCCTGACAGCTGTTTCGCCGGTTACCCGCTTCTTTAGAGGCTATGGAGTTTGCAATCCCCAGATGTGGATTGGGCTAAATCAATATGTGTAGATTTGTGATTGTGGCTGTTATGTAGGTATTTTTGCACTTTAGCACAGGGCACCTATAGCACTTGTCACTTTTTCTTCCCCTGACGAAGATTCCTGTTATGAGGAATTCAAACATGTAGGGTTTATGTGTATAGGGTGGTGTTTTATTTAATCTGCTACTCAGTGTGTTAGATCTTCAATCCTAGTATACTCTCTATAATGGATTGGAAACAACCTCCGTACCTATTAGTCCTCTTGCACACTACATGCGATTCCAATTTAGATTTTTAATCGGTACTGCATGCTGCGTTTTTTTCTGCGTTTTTCTTTTGATAGCATCCAGGGAAAATTGGAATCGCAAATCGGATTTGCAGTGTGCAGGGAGGATTACACTGTTTTCACTGCACTATTGTGTCATTATCAGCAGCTTTCTAGCTTCCTAGATATGTCAGTTTTAGCTTTCTAATAAAAGTTATGTTTTAGCGATTTTCTTCCTCCATACAAGGTTAATCTTTTTTTAATCCTTTGATTCAGGTATGTCTAAACACTGCATGTGAAATGTGACACACATGGTGTTACCAAATGCTGCCAATGGAGCTTATGGCCAGCAGCCAGGAGGCAGTTCAGCCGTGGAAAAGTGGGCTAACATTACTGTTGTTCTTTCTGCTCTCGCACAGGGAAATTATGTGTTTTCAATCACTATCCTGTTACAAGGAGTCATACAAAAGTTTTCTGGCTTATGCTAGTCTTCAGGAGAGCTGTTGCTGAATTGTGAGCAAGAGAATGCCATGATTGGAGAAAGGCGGCATGTAATAGCCTGTTGCTGCCAACAGATGGCAAAGGTTTGCTGTAGACATTGCAGCCTTTTGTTTTTTCTCTCTAGCTTCTCGCAGATGTCATTCTGCAAACATCCGCACGGTGATTTCTGCGTAATAATAGTTAATTAATAGGCCACTAACCTTTGGCAAAAAAAGACAGGCAAGATTTAGCAAGCTCCATAAACCCCGGCATGCTGACTGGATGCAGTTCAGACATACTAATTCTCTTGAAATGCTTCACCGTGTTAAAACTGTACGTTTTAATTTCAGTTCTAAATAACGATTCTCTACATTCATCCAAGTTAGTTGTTTCTTTTCCAGTCTGGTAAATGGCAAAAACCCTTTCCAAATGCAAATAACGGTGATAAGTTCAATTAGTGAATAATGTAAACAGTAATAAGAGCCAGCGAGCCAAATATTTAAATATATAATTCCGTTCCAAGTTTAATTCACTTAGATAGGAACCTGGTGGTAATGGCTTCTGAATGGAGCTATTGTGTTTTGCGGTAGAACTGTGCTGTTGGGCTTGAAGCTGTAATGCATTAAAGCTGTATAACTAAATAGCATCTAAGACGTAATTAGTGCTGCTTCCACATTCACAGATTAATTCTGCTGCCAAATGGACTTGGCACTTGCCATGCCTGCTAATGCGAGGGCTGTGATGGTGAATACACTTATAGACAAGGACGTGTTTACCTTGTCCATTAGCAGCACTACTGTGCCTGTAATCAGCTTCAATGAAAATGCACTGACCAGTCTGAAAATGACTACAGTACGACACATTTCTGAAAGCAAAAGAAATTAGAGTATTTTGTGGGCTGTACTTCTTACAAGTATGCAAGACAGGTGGCACCAATAAAATTCTGGAAGAAAAACGTATATAATGGCTGGCATACGCTGTATGGACACATGAGACCCACAAGAGAGATGTTTGTGAAATCATGTATTTAAGAGAACAGCACAAATTAAAGGAAACCTGAGATGGATGAAATTAGAAAAAAATTTACATACCGTATTTTCCGGAATATAAGATTCACTTTTTCCCAGATTTTTGCCCTCTAAACCTAGGTGCGTCTTATATTCTGGAGCATCTTATACTCCGGAAAATACGGTACCTGGGACTCCAGCCCCCTTCAGGCTGCTTGGTCCCTCACCGTCCTCCTCTGCTGCCTGGATCTTTCGCTATGGGTCCCGGTATTTCAGCCATCGACCTAAAAAAAACAACAGACATCCCACTGACATAGTAAAGTATTCAATACACTCAGGGCAGGTACAAAGCAAGCAAAGAAGAAGAAAGAAGTGTATTATTGATGGAAACCAGAAAACATGTAAAACATTTAACAGTAGTCCTTGCCTGTCAACCCCAACATAGCAGGAGAACGCCAGAGATTCGTTAATATAGTATACAACTGTCCTCCCTGGAAACCTCCTTAAAGTGCACCTGAGACAAAGGGAGCAAAGGATTTTTACTTACCTGGGGCTTTTTCCAGCCCCCTGTAGTCCATCTGCTAACTTGCCGTCCGCCGGGTTCCCTCTATTGTGACACTGTGAGCCCTATAAAGTCTGTGACTTGCCTCATTCGCAGACTACTGTCCCAACTGCATGCAACAGCACCCGAACGCAGTCCTTTAGCCGGGAGTGTTCTGCGCATACACAATTCATTAAAATTGTAACCGTGCTTGTGCAGATGACATCCGGCTATGGGAGCGTAATGGAGGAAGTGCGCAGCCAGGAACAGCTCATGCGCAGTGGCCTGCAACCCGAGTAGATCTCGGACTTCACAGCGCCACAATGGAGGGAGCAGAGGGACTACAGGGAGCTAGAGGAAGCCCCAGGTAAGTAGAAATCCTTTACTCTGATAAAATTATACTGTGTAATTGGGAATTGGGTATCCTGAATAATGTATTGCATTCTACTGTATGTCGCTATGATGCCTCTTTATTTTTTCACATTCAAAATATGGTGCCTCTCTAAAGGAATCTGAGCTGGAAAAAAAAAAGTTAAAGAGGAACTTCAGCCTAAACAAACATACTGTCATTAAGTTACATTAGTTATTTTAATTAAAATAGATAGGTGATATAATCTCTTACCCACCCTGTTTTAAAAGAACAGGCAAATGTTTGTGATTTTATGAGGGCAGCCATCTTTTTGGTTCAAAGGAGGTGACAGGGAGCATGAGACCCAGTTCCAACTGTCCTGTGTCCTGATCACTTCTCCCAGTTGCTAGGCAACGAGAACAACATCAGAAATCCCATCATGCTTTGCACAGCAACGGGGAAAAATGCCTGGGCAGTTTTCTTTGATGGGGCGGAGCTTAGCTAACAATGCAGCTAAAAATGAGGCTTTGGTAAGAAAAACAAAGTTTTGATGCTGTGAAACTGTTAAGGGCTCTTTCACATCAGAGCTTGCGTTGGAGAACGCTCAAAGCATACGTTTTGTTGTATGCGTTTTAATGCATTTTGATATGCGTTGCACTGCAGTGAGTGTGCGTTTTTAATCCGTTTTCAATGCGTTACAGCACATAGAAAAACGCAGGTAATTTTTTTTTTTCTTTTAGTTTTCAACTTTCCACATTGTTCCTCTGTTGCATTCTGGGACTGATTGCCTGTGTTAACGGATTAAAAACGCGCATAGTGTGCGTTTTACATTGACTAACATTGTAACGCATAAAGCTAGCGTCGGCCGAAAAACTGCGCCTGGGTGCAGTGTAACGCAACGCACAAAAAGGCTGCGTTATATGTGAAAGCTAAAATGAAACTTTACCCTTTGCGTTGAAACGCAGAAAATCTGCCCTAATGTGAAAGAGCCCTAAAGAAACACCAAGCCTTTTCAGTTCTGCTGAGTAGATTTTAATCTGGAGGTTCACTTTAAGTTTTACTTATTTGGGGCTTTTTCTAGCCCCTAGAAGTCTATCTAGTCCTGTGCTGCAGTTCAGCTGCCCTTCAGAGTGCCACTGTCCCCTCTGTAGGGGCACGCATCTTGTGATTATGCTCCCGTGAACTGTGCAAGTGCGGTTGTGAGAGGCCCACAGCATGCCAGCGCATGCACAGAAGCCTGTGGTTGGCAATCTTACAGAGAGGACAGCGGCACCTTGGAGGGCAGTGGAACTGCAGCGCTGGACCAGATAGACTTCTAGGAGCTGAAAGAAACCCCAGGTATGTGTACATTTGAAATGACCGAATTCCGGTCCAGGGTGAAGCTGAAAGGCGGTTCACCCTGCTGCAGGCAAACTCCTGGGTGGAGTTAATGCTATTCACCCTCCGAGTTGTCACAGCTGGAGAGAATATGTAATTCAGGCACTAACTATTGCCGTAACTCTAATTACGGTTATAGCCGTAACTCATTACGGGCCTATGACTGCGGTCAAATGATTGGTGCAGTGCTGTGTTGAAATTAGCTGATTCGCCAGGTATGTAAAGCTTAACTTTTTTATTTTGGATGACCTTTAAATAATATATTCAATTACCTTTAATTTGTTCAAGCCTCACACAACGTAGTTTAAACTGTTTATGATGTTGACAGACAGTTATAAAACTGGGCTTGTTTCAATCTCTGCCTTCCTCACTACATTGTCCTCAATTCATAAAGCGTTACCGCATGCGGTAATGCTGAAAACAGCAGACTTTACCGAGCACTTAGCAAAGTGTCAATTCATAAAGGCTGTTACCACATGAAAAACTGAAATTACCGAGCAGTGAGGTACCGACTTGGCTGTAATTACCTCCAACACATGTCAGTAAATTGTCAGCAAATGTCAATTTATAAAGCCTTCAATAAGCGGTAAGTCAGACACCTCTGGTGAGGTCTTAACAATGCAAAGTCTCCTTCTATGCAGGGAGCCGAAGTCTCTGTGAGTCTGTGCAGGGAGCCGAAGTCTCTATGAGTCCGTGCAGGGAGCCGAAGTCTCTGAGTCTGTGCAGAGAGCCGAAGTCTCTGTGAGTCGAAGTCTCTGTGAGTTTGTGCAGGGAACTGGAGTCTCTGTGAGTCTGTGCAGGGAGCTGAAGTCTCTGTGAGTCTGTGCAGGGAGCCGAAGTGTCTGTGAGTCTGTGCAGGGAGCCGAAGTGTCTGTGAGTCTGTGCAGGGAGCCGAAGTCTCTATGAGTCTGTGCAGGGACCCATAATTGCAGCTTGTAACAAAAGATAGATATCGCCACACTTCTGCTGTACCGCTCAATGGGCTGTGGTAATTTACCAAACTTCAAAGGCAGCTGTGAAAATCTTTATGAATTAGCACACAAAGGTCTAAAATACCGAATGCTGTATTTTCCCTCCCAGATTTTTTTACCGCAAAGGCTTTTATGAATTGAGGCCATTGTTCGTAGTAGTAGGAAGCGGTTTGAACAAATTAATTATATAATCTGGAATTAGGAATCCTCTCATGGTACATGTAAAGTGGTATGGTTGCCCAGAAATTGTCCCACTTGACTGTCTCATCATATGGTGAGCATATGATCGTTTCTAACACAGAGAAACCTTCCACCAAGTCTTCTCTTTAGCCCAGCGGTAGGGAACCTTGGCTCTCAGCTGTGATAAAACTATAAATGCCAGCATGCATTTGCCTTTATTAATCATGACTATGGCTGTCAGACTCCTGCAATGCATTGTGGGACTTGTAGTTCCATAACAGCTGGAGAGCCAAGGTTCCCTACCCCTGCTTTAGCCTGTCCCTTCAAAACCTAGCTGTGTGTAAGTCAGGTTTCTATAATACCATTAAAATAATACGTATGTGCCATAATATGTCCAAGATCTCTCTGAACAGAAGGTAAACAGACAAAGTAAGAATATTGTCAATCTTCTCTTGAAAATGAGTAAATTAAAAAATATGTACCGGTGAAACTCGAAAAATTTGAATATCGTGCAAAAGTCCATTTATTTCAGTAATTCAACTTAAAAGGTGAAACTAATCTATGAAATAGGAACCCTTTGCAGGTGTTTTGGATTAATTAGCTGATTAGAGTCTGACACTTTGAGCCTAGAATATTGAACATTTTTACGATATTAGAATGGTCTGAGATTTTGATTTTGAGGTTTTCATAAGCTGTAAGCCATAATCATCAAAACTATAACAGGTAAAGGCTTGAAATAGCTCACTTTACAAGTAATGAGTCTATTTCATGTATTAGTTTCATATTTTAAGTTGAATTACTGAAACAAATAAACGTTTGCATGATATTCTAATTTTTCAAGTTTCACCTATATTATTGAGGATTTGGTTTGAGGTAGCCCGAACCAAATGCAGGAAAAAGGACTGCGTGCATGAGTGCTTGTAGGGAAGCACAGAATAGCCATAAACTATCTCTCAATATATAAAATGATTGGCATTTTTTGTTGTGGGACTTATTATAGTACATTTGCAGTATATTAGGCCACACAGACTGGTATAGGCAAAACTAATCTTTTATTGAACAATTACATTAAAAACAGTGGGGGATATCAATAATGAATATGTACCAAATAGTCAATATAGCATGGAGAACCAATGGGGGATACATAAAGTACAAATAGTGACATAAAGTGCAATATCTGCCCTGAATACAAGGATACGCAATGCATGAAATTACATGTAAATACTATGTATAGAATATAGGAAATAAGTGTATCAAAGTGATAACAGGTGGTGAAAATAAAGTGCTAGTGCAAGTCAGCACTCAGCAGTGCAGTGAAATCCGCAGTGAAATAATAAGCTTAAGAATACCTGAGAAGGACATCCCCTCCGTGAGCCCTTACTTCCGCCATCCCGATTCACCGAGTAGATGACTTTTTGGGGTTCTCATAAGCTGTAAGCCTTAAAGGACTTACGAGCTGAAGCAACAAAAAAAAGTTAATTACCTTAGCTGAATGTCAGACCTCAGGGCAGACGGATCGTGCCTCCCTCGCTATTTGTAGACCCTCTGTTATGTTAATCCAGCTATCATTAGTGGCCTCGACCCTGGCCAGGGTCGCCTTAGCTCATGACGATTAGAATCGCCACTTTAAAACTCCTCTGCCTACAGCCCTGGGAGCGCACATCGTCGCTCGGTATACTGTTATACGTCATGTGGGCGTCACCACATGACAGCCCACATGACTGACTGCACTTTGAGCCGGCCGTGCCCCCTCAGCACAGAATACCAGCGCTGAGCGAGGGAGGACGTTACCTAGCTACAGGACTTGTTTACTGCAGATTTGAATAAAATAAAGTACTCTGCAAATCTGCAGTAAACAAGTCCTGTAGCTAGGTAACGGCCTCCCTCGCTCAGCGCTGGTATTCTGTGCTGAGGGGGCGCGGCCGGCTCGAAGTGCAGTCAGTCATGTGGGCTGTCATGTGGTGACGCCCACATGACGTATAACAGTATACCGAGTGACGATGTGCGCTCCCAGGGCTGTAATCCTGTGCAGCTGCAGTACTGCGCAGGCAGAGGAGTTTTAAAGCGGCGATTCTAATCGTCATGAGCTAAGGCGACCCTGGCCCGGGTCGGGGCCACTAATGATAGCTGGATTAACATAACAGAGGGTCTACAAATAGCAAGGGAGGCACAGATCGTCTGCCCTGAGGTCTGACATTCAGCTAAAGTAATTAACTCTTTTTTTGTTGCTTCAGCTCGTAAGTCCTTTAAAGAGAACCCGAGGTGTGTTTAAAGAATGTTATCTGCATACAGAGGCTGGATCTGCCTATACAGCCCAGCCTCTGTTGCTATCCCAAACCCCACTAAGGTCCTCCTGCACTCTGCAATCCCTCATAAATCACAGCCGTGCTGTGCGGCTGTGTTTACATCTGTAGTGTCAGTCTCAGCTGCTCCCCCGCCTCCTGCAGAGCTCCGGTCCCTGCCCCCGTCCCTTCCCTCCAATCAGCAGGGAGGGAAGGGATGCAGGCGGGGACTGGAGTTCTGCAGGAGGCAGGGAGAGCAGCAGACTGACACTATAGAGATAAACACAGCCAGCTCTGACAAGCTGTTTGTCAGCAGCGTGGCTGTGATTTATGAGGGATTGCAGAGTGCAGGGGGACCTTAGGGGGGTTTGGGATAGCAACAGAGGCTGGGCTGTATAGGCAGATCCAGCCTCTGTATGCAGATAATATTCTTCAAACGCACCTCGGGTTCTCTTTAATCATCAAAATTATAACAAAAATTAATGCTTGAAACAAAATTAATGCTTGAAATATCTTGCTTTGCATGTAATGAGTCTATTCCATGTATTAGTTTCACCTTTGAAGTTGAATTACTGAAATAAATGGACTTTTGTACAATAGTCTAATTTTTTGAGTTTCACCTGTATTTTTGCTATTGCTACACAGTTGAGTTGATAGGGCAGAATCTCCAAAGCATCAGAAGATAGTCATGCTTCACTCATTGCATGTTTCCTTCTAAGTTAGCAACATGAAAGTGTCATTACTGTTCCGTTGCTCCTTGTGAAGAGAAGGGAAAATCCTTCTTAGATAAGAGACCTTCTAATCCTCTTTCTGTGCTCAGGCTCTTATACTGAAAAGCAGACTTCACGTGAGATGTATATCAATTCACAAGAGCAGCCTCATTTAAACTGTGCCACCCTCTTACATGTCAATCCTTATTAACAACGTGTCTGTCCATATTAAGGATCAAAGATTATCTTGGTTACGTATGAAAGCATGTGCCTCAGTGTACGAGCATCTACAAGTGATGTTTCCCTGGTCACGCCACCTAGGCAGTACGTGCACAACTGTTCAAGGGCTCAAGTGATTGGCAAGGACTCCACTGTCTACTTAAACTAAGTACTGCATGCATTTTAGCTGTCATTCAGCATGTGATATCTGTGCTGACCTGCGGGCTTTCAACATTCATTTTTCAGTTATAATTTTAATTATGAACTAGAGAGCATGTCATTTTTTCTGTAGCAGTAGAGTATTGTACCATGTTAGTCATCAGTAAAAGCAAAACTTCTTGCTATATCCTTATTAGGAATGGTCAATGAGATGCTAATAATTTTGAGTTGAGTTTTTACCAGGACTGTGGAGTCGGTACAAGAATCATCTGACGCCAAATCCGAGTCCTCAGTTTATGAAACCACCAGGTACCTAAAATTGCTCCAAATCCTCGACTCCAACGCCATAGCCCTGGTTTTTACAGCTTGAGAATGGATCACTGAAATGCATTCGCTGGTGCTACATTGACTGTGATAGACCTGGAGTTTATGGTCACACTATTCTGCCACTGTGGCCCGTATGCAATTCACTTTTTCTTCTGAGTTTTCACCTAGGTAATATTTTCCCACCTTGTCATAAAATGCTTTTTAAAGCACCAGCAAGCAAGAAAATACTGAAAATAATTTTGATAGTACTTTTTTTACCAATTTTTTTTCAATTATAAAATACTTGAAAGCTATTTTAATCTCCCTGGTGGTAATCCCGAGCTTAGCTCGGGCTAGCTGCTGGAGGCTTAATGGAAGTGAATGGAGGCAGCCGGGAGCTTTTACATACCTCCCGGGTGATCCAGACATCAGTAGCCCTTCTATTTCCTGTCCTCAGAGGCTCTGAGTCACTCTGGTGAGATCACTGTCTTTGATCTCACCAACGTGATAAAGCGCCACCTGGTGGATCAAGGTAAAATTGCCGTGCTGGAGCCCAGGGAGGTGAGTGAGAGCAGGGGCTGCTGCTTGCTTCCTGGCAGCATGATTGTTTCCTGATTTTAGGATCTGAAATGTTTAGAAAAGACCCTAAAATCTGGAAGTAATCATACTGCTTAGGAGATAATTCAGGAGTAAAAGATAGTTGCATATGGGCCTGTATGTCTTTCCTCACTAAGATGGGGGGGGGGGGGGGGCTTGCAGGAGAGGATTCCTCTTACCCAATGACCTCTTTCTTTACCACTTATCTGTGCCCAAATCTAGATGTTGGTAATATGGAGTGGGTGGTTGTGTTGTACCGGACTACAGAGAATGCAAATAAAATCCCTCTCTCTGATCAATAAGTGAAGGAGCGTTTTACCCGATCTCTTGTATATTCACTACAAGCTGGTAATAGATTTCATGTTGAAATCTATTGGAAATCTGTCTGCAGAGTGTGAACAGGCAATAAATCCCTCTCTGATCAGATTCGATCAGAAAGGGATCCATCTGAAGGCCGATCTGGTGGCAGATTGACAGGTGTAGGGGCACCTTTAGTAATCTTATTATTGATTTATAATATGACACTAGTTTAATGTCTGTAGGCTCCTCTCAGATGGCTGCTTGCAATATTGGAGAAATCACTACTAATGCCCTCTAATATGACATGACAATAGTATATAGACATGCCATTTGTGGACAAACTTTTATATATGTGAATTAGTTGATTAAAAGCATTAAGAATCTCACCTGAATGATTCATGATGCGGAAATATCTTTGGATTGCAATAGATTGACCTAAAAGATAAAACTACATTGTATTATTTGCATTATACTGTATATTAATTTCAAACTACGTAGGACAACAAGCATTTTTACATTAACAATCAAGAAAAGATTATTGGCATAATACTGAACACTCCCACCAATAGAGCTAAAAACATTAAAACGATTGTAGATTTCCTTGAAGCAAGCATGCAGAGGAAGTGTGATATCACTAGGCTGATTAAAGGAAGGAGACCATCTTTGTTCTCCTTCAGATTAATGTTGGTAATCAGATTCTGAGCTTACAGGACAGGAATAGCATAGAAGGAGGACAAGGCTGGACAGGGGACATGCACTGGCTTTCTCTTTTGAGTTTCTAACAAATGTATTCTTCAGAAAACTCTTTTGGGGAGTAGCATATGGCCTTGGTGAGTTTGCAGTTTTTGCATGTTTTTATTGCTGGGACTAAATATTTATAACTTATTTGAGTACATTATAATTCCTCATTTTGTGTATGGCTTATGTATACTGTATTTCATTTATGAAAAATATGTGTGCTACACTTTGTACAAATGTTAATGTGTTTTGCCTAAATTATCTGAAATGGCTGATCACTGGAGTAACAGCTTTAAACCATTTCATATTAATTGAACTTTGTAGATAAAGTTATAACATTAACTTCTTTGAGACACTTACTTTGCGTAATATTCAGCTTTTTTTTATTTTAAATCTATCTTTAAGTAGTCACATATTTGTACAAAATTGTTAGAAGCTTTCATATTACATTAGTATATTTGTCTGCAGTGGAGGAGTTTACAATCAAACTGTTAAAATTGTTTTCTCCTGGGAGAAAATTTTTCATCTTCTATATAAATTAACTTTTGCACTCTGCAAATGAAAAAGTACTGTCAAAATTAGACTTAGTATTTTCTTGCTTGTTGGTGGCTTAAAAGGCATTTTATTTATAATGTGTAAATATCACCTAGGAGAAAAGTGAATTGAATCGGGCCCAATGTGGCAGCATATTAACTAGAATGGTCTAATTTGTATCCCCTTGAGAAAGGGAATGTCTAATAGTTCAGAATATTTTTTTTTTATTTTTTGCATTCATTAAAAAAGAAAAAAAATGTGACGTTACCTTTCACAAAACAGATATGGGCCTCTATTCAATTCACTTTTTTTCCTAAGTTTTCTCCTAGGTGGTATTTTTTTACACCTTGTCATAAAATGCCTTTTAGGCCACCAGCAAGCAAGAAAATACTCAAAATAAATTTGATAACACTTTTTCATCAACGTTTGGGTACTTTTTCAATTGTAAAAAGCAGAACATTTGGTTTAAAGAGAAGATAAAAATTATCTCCTAGGAGATAACTCAGTTGTAAAAGTGAATTGCATATGGACACATTGGGCCATATGCAATTCACTTTTTCACCTGAGTTTTCTCCTAGGAGATAATTTTTCATCTTGTATTTAGAATAACTTTTCATCATTTTGCAATTGAAAAAGTACCAAAAAGTAGTTGAACAACTACTATCAAAAGCATTTTGATTATGTTCTTGCTTGTTGGTGATGTAAAATGCATTTTATTTACAAGCTGTGAAAATATCACCTATCAACTCAGGTGAAAAAGTGAATTGCATATGGGCCAGGATATATTTTCACATCGTACCAATAAAATACCTTTTCAGCCTTCAGCAAACAAGAAAATACTCAAAATATGTTTGATATTACTCTATTGCCTACTTTTTAGTGCTTTTTCTATTGCCAGGTGCTGAAAAGTTATTTTATAGGTAAGATGAAAATTTATCTCCTGTGAAATCTCAAGAGAAAAGTTAATCGAATTTTGGCCTTTTTTGCGCTGCTGTGTGCTCCCACGCGATCACGCGCTCGCTCCCGTGTTGCCCCCCGTTAGCCCGGATATCAATGAATGGGAACATAGTTCCCATTCATTGATCTAAGTCCCCGGTAGGAAGACCGACAGCTTCTTATAATAAGCTGCATCTTTCTGAGCAAAAAAAACCCCCAAAAAACAAGTCCTACTTATACTTCCTGCTCTAACTTACAGGATGGAATTCCAAAAAAATGACTGTGGCCATCTTGTGGCCAAATAGTAAAACTACATGTACATAAATTTTTTTTCACATAAAACACAATAAATTACATTCAAAATTAATTGTTTACCCCCCGCACCCAAAAAAACATAGTTACCTAAGGGTCTAAACCCTTTTAATATGCATGTCAAGAGATTATATTACTAAAAATGTTTAAATTATAAGCTTGTAAATAGTGATGGACGCAAAACTGAAAAAATGCATCTTTATTTCTAAATAAAATATTGGCGCTATACATTGTGATAGGGACATAATTTAAATGGTGTAATAATCGGCACAAATGGGCAAATAAAATGTGCAGGTTTTAATTATGGTAGCATGTATTATTTTAAAGCTATAATGGCCGAAATCTATGAAATAATGATTTTTTAACATTTTTTGGTAATTTTCATGTTAAAATGCATTTAGAAAAAATAATTCTTAGCAAAATGTACCACCCAAAAAAAGCCTAATTGGTGGCGGAAAAAATAAGATATAGATCAATTCATTGTGATAAGTAGTGATAAAGTTATTGGCGAATGAATGGAAGGTGAAAATTGCTCGGATGCATAAGGTGAAAAAACACTGAGGACTGACATGGTTAAAGTGAACCTGAAGTGAAAATAAACTTATGAGAAAATTATTTGTATATGTAGTACTGATGGTAAATAAAAAAAATAGTAACATAGAAATGAGGAATCTCGTATTTTTATGTTCAGTTTAATGGCTTCATTTTTAAGATTGCATCAGACTGCCACTGCTTCTGTTTAGAATCTACACACTGCTTTGTTTAGCGGAAAAGGACACAGAGCTAATGACCCTTTGAAATTTCCTGCAGTAAAACTTTATTAGAATCCTTATCTCACTTTTTCTCGTCTCTTTTGACTTCTATTTACTGTTCAGGAAACCAAACTGATTTTGACAAGCTGTCAGAAGCTCTTTTGCATAGATAACTCTTTTTTTTTTTAACTCTTGCTGTACTAAAACAGAAAATGACTTCAGAGAATTTCTTACTAGTGATAGTAAGATAGTACATATGTACCTATGTTATTCTCATCATACCACATGCCACTTCAAGTACACTTTAATATTTCTGCTTTGTTGTATATAATCAATATATAAAATTACACTACCAGCTATTATAAGTTTATGCAGTTCATTTTCAAGTGCTGGAGAACATTGTAAAATAATGCTGAAGAACCTAACTCATATGCTAAAGAACCTACCTCGTACATAATCCAACTAGACAGGCCTGGATTTAAAAAAAACAAAATGAATGCTACTAAGTGGTATATATTTGCAACCATCACCGGAGTCCTGTCACTACATGGGAGAGGTTATTAAATTAGTAGCTGTGCAACTGCGGTCATGTGTGTTGTTTTGGACGTGTTCAGAAACGACTTTATTTTCTGAGTATCACAGGTATCGCACCCGGCATTGTTTGTGGTACATATGGCATCAGTCAAAGGACATATACTAGACAATGAAATACAAACAATTGTAGTCACACATATGAGAATTGGGGTATGGGTTCAGCTAAGTGAGGATTTCAGATAGGTGTGGGAGTACCAAGGATCTATAGTTGCTTGGTGGCCAGACTGTGCAATCAGCATCTAGTCTGAATAAGCCTTTAAGCATACCGTTAAATTCATCTTCAACTAAAGGCCTGAACATACACTAGATGGATGTCAACTGACAGTGATCTGGATCCAATCTCTTGGGCAACATGACTGGGCCGAGGCTGTACAGAAGTGTAGTTAACCTGCAGGCTAATAATGTGTTCTGTTGAGTCTGTGTTCCTTGACTTTTTTTATTGTAAGGTTTAAGAATCCAGCTTCTCTGTAGTTGGACTGCAGCATAGCTCCCGCTGATAACTAACAAGAGGTCATAAAGTTCCTGAGTGGTTCAGAAACACATATCTAAGAATGCAAACAGTTGGATTGACCTCTTATCAGTCTTATCAGCTTTTTAAACAATAGCAAAAGACTTTTTTTTGTTGTTTCAACTTGTTTCACAACAAAAGCTGTTTGACAATTGTGCTGCATAAAAGACCAGTGTTGAGCGTGTGAGTGGGCTTTAACAGACAAGTTTGGCAGATAGTTGGACAGATAATTGGTAGGTGTGTATGAACCTTTAGTTGCTTCACACGCAACCAAGTATTGTTAATGACAACTTTAGGGTCAGTGGTTACTAAGTGGTACTTAACCACATGCTCAATCCATGGTTCACAAACTACAGATGTATACGATGATGGGCAGATGTCACCCCTATACATTTAGCTGAATTGGTACAGCAGTATATACAGTAAGAGCCATTTCACAGCCAGCTCCAGCCACCTGACCAATCGATTGTGAATTTGCGCACGCAATCACGAATGCCATTTTCGCGTAAAAATTTGCAACCTCCAGCTTACAGCGAGCTGGACCTCCAGCTTATAGCGATCCCGGCCGTTATGGCATGAACATTCATACCCCTGGCAAATTTTGACTTTTATTCAACCAGCATAGTAATTTTTGGACGGGAAATGACATAGGTGTCTTCCAAAAGATAACAAGACAATGTACAAGAGGAATTTTTGTGGAAAAAAACATTGCTCAGCTTTTATTTACATTTGAGCAAAAAGTGTCCAGTCATACCCATATTCATACCCTTCTCAATAATCAATAGAAAAGCCTTTATTAGCTATTACAGCAATCAAACGCTTCCTATAATTGCAGATCAGCTTTTTGCATGTCTCCCCGGTCATGGCCAGCACATGTCCTCTGAGATTTTCCACAATGCAGAACATCTTGTATTTTTTAATAATACTTTGCACTGTAGCCACTGGACCTGGAAAACATTTAGAAATGGCCTTGTAGCCCTTTCCTGACTTGTGAGCAGCCACAATGCACAGCCGCAGGTCCTCACTGAGCTCCTTTGTCTTAGCCATGACTGTCCACAAACCAACTGCAGAGAGCTGCTGTTTTTCAGCTGTTGAATTGATTAAAACAGCTGTTCCCAATTCATCAGGGTAATAAGGATGCTTTAGAACAGCCTGGACTATTTGGAATGGTATAGAACTTTGGATTTTCCCACAGACTGTGACAGTTTGTGGAGGGTATGAATAATTTTGGACTGAACACTTTTTGCTTAAATGTAAATAAAAGCTGAGAAATGTTTTTTTTCCACAATAATGCCTTTTGTACATCATCTTATATTTTGGGAGACACCTATGTCATTTCCAATCAAAAAATTACTTGCTGGTTGAATAAAAGTAACTTTAAGTCAAAAATTTGCCAGGGGTATGAATAATTATGGGCAGCACTGTAGCTGTGGTTCAATTGCCAAAAGATTACTTCCCCTCTTCACAGCTATTGCCATCCCACAAATTAAATCCTGAAACAGGCCCAGGAGACGCAAGGTATTGTCATCTAACCCTGCATACACAAGACAACTTTAGATAGTGGAATTGGTCATCATTTTTTACGTTTTCATTTTGATACTCCTTTCACAGCCTTAGTATGTATCAATCAAATTGGACTGGTAATGAAATTATTATTTGATATGCAGGTAAAATAATTAAGGATGAGTAGAAAAAGAAGAAAAAACAAGAAAAGAAAGGGTTCGGACAGTGATGACTGTAAGTAATGAATATTGCATTATAATTTACAAGATTACCACATATGTTTATATAAACATACACCTACATAACAATACAGTATATTACTATTATTAGGTTATTGATGAGCCTTTATGAAACATATAAAACACATGATGATCTGATTTTCAGCCTGTGTGAGTGTTACAACTGTCCCCCATTGCAAATGCAAACCTTAAAGTGAACCTCCGGACTAAAAATCTACTCAGCAGAACTGAAAAGGCTTGGTGTTTCTTTAACAGTTTCACAGCATGTTGCTGTGCAAAGCATGATGGGATTTCCTATGTTGTTATTCATGGTGCCTAGCAACTAGGAGGGTTGACCAGCACACAGGACAGTTGGAACTGTGTCTCATGCTCCGTCACCTCCTTTCAACCAAAAAGATGGCTGCCCTCATGAAATCAAACATTTGCCTGTTCTTTTAAAACAGGGTGGGTAAGAGATTATATTCCCTTACCTATCTAGTTTAATTAACATAACTAATGTAACTTAATAACAGTATGTTTGTTTAGGCTGAAGTTCCTCTTTAACATTTGCATCTAGGCTTGCCACCTTAGCACCTTGTTAAACACCAGTTAAACATCAGGAAGGGTCCACCTGCTGAACCACCTTGGATTCATCCTGTTGAACACTGTGAAGAAATGGTAGTCTACTTGTCACAGTTCAGGGGCTATCTACATGGCTGTGACTTTAAAGTTAATACACAACAAGCTTAGACCTGTGACTCAAGGTACTTTTTAGGCAGCATGAGTCCGACGGCTGGTTAGTGTGAGATTTGGAGGAATATTACGTTTTTAGCAACAATTTCATTTTAGGACAAAAAAAAATTACTAAAAATATAAGCTAAAAATTTTTTTATATGTAATTCAGTGCCTTATCCATTGAGTTGTCACGGTGTTATTCTTTAATGCATACAAAGTATAATTGGAAGTATGGCTGTATTCCAATAACATTCTGTTCTGTTTTTATGTATTGTAGATGAACAGTTGTCCTTTGTTTGCCGTTGCCAAAGAAAAACAGTTTTTAAAAAAACTGATATGGATTCTAAAAATGTCAAAGTGGATAAAGTGAATGACAAATCCCATTCATGTAACACTACTGAAACACAGACTGAGAACTGCGGAGGGTATGGCCAGGGTTTTCAGCACAAATCAGATGATGCTAAAACAACTTCATGTCCATCACTTTCAGACAAGCCAGAAAACTTTGTTAAAGTGATATTGGAAGATAATTCTACAGTTTTAAAGAGTGATAGAAATGACCTTCACCATAATCTGGAGGAACAGGCAGATTCTGGTGAATTTACAGCACAAGTAACATCAGAAGGTGTGCATTTAAATCTGGAAATTAATAAACTTTTAGCGCCAAACATCAGAACTCACGTGGTAATAACCAATGGAAAATGTCTTAAGAAAAGTCGGAGCTACCATGATAGGCAACATCAACACAGCCAATACCATGCTGATCACACATGGGATTTTACAACAGACTTTGGAAAGGATGACACTATTTCCTCACTAACAGATCAGAACTCTAACAAGCCATTAATAAAATTAGAGATAATAGGGGAAGGTATTGAAGTAAGATATAAAGCTGTCCACCAGAATGTAATGGTTCACATAGAATCTGATAATGTGAAAAATGAAGAAAAAGACGTATTGGGAAGTGGTTTTACACAAACCACTGATTTCCAATCCACTGTAGGATCGTGCAGCTCTTACCCTGTATCGGATTACAGTACAAGTGAAAGAAAAGAGTTTTGTACAACTTATAGGTGTCCCGAATGGTGTGTAGATGTTCCACCTCCAGAGGAGTTTGCTGATGAAAAGAGAGTGTTCCCAAATATGAACATAGCAGATGAGGCCTTAGTTCTTGAAGAAGAACCATATTCTCCAGTGTCATCATCCTATTCGGAGTTGGAAACTGGGACAAAGAGATTCATGAATGTAGCTTGCCGAAGAGAAAGTACAGTTAAGTCAGAGGAAAGTCACCCTTCACAATGCTTCAGAAACTGGAAGAAATATTCTAATGAACATGTCCAGCCAAATAAAGCAAGTTCTCGCCATGTACCATTTATCTCCAACAGAGAACTAAAATTGAACCAATCCAGTTGTTGCCACTGGAGAAAGAGTGATTGTCCCCTTGGAACTAAAATGATAAGACGAAAAACATTCCCGGAAATGTTTTTTGATCCGTTTGTACGTTTTAGTGATGTAAGGCAACCATTTTTTAGCACTGAGAAAGATTCAGTTCCAAGAATGCCCCACTCAGCAGCCCATGAAATTCAAGCACATGTTCCCACTGGTGAATATAGGGAATCAAAGGGGTCCTCACAATGTAAAGACTATGCTAATAGCAGTAAAGACCAAATAGAACATAAACCTATCTTGATGGAACGTAAAAAGTCTATCTCCTATTTTATACAAGGAGATTGTGATAGTAGCCAAATTGATATTCCAAGTAAATGCGCAAGCTCTGATAGGTGCTCTTTGTATTCTTTACAAGTGGATTTGGACCCCACACAGGTGGATGAGGATGATCTGGAGGATCTAATAAAAAATGCAGATGAGCGTATTGAATTTACTGAAAGTGGCTTTGATGAGGACATGTTAGACAGTGACAATCATACGGAAGTACAGGATATTTCTGAATTGCAGAACCAAAGCTTTTTATTTCAGGTTACTCCACCATCCCGAAGTACATCAAGAGAATTTATTCTAGGGAAAAACAGCAGCAGTCGGGTTCCTGCAGAATGCCTTCTACAATCAGATCTAAAGACAAAAGAATTAAACCAGTCTAATGGCAGAGACACAGAAAACGCAACCAAAAGAAGAAGAGGATCTGTTGTAACTGTGGTGTTAGGGGACCTGGACCAGAGAGTGTTAATTCAAAGTGACAATGATGCCACATCGTCTAGAGTTCAAAGAGAGCCTCTAAAAGATTATAAGTCTTCCATGATCAACAGGGACTCTATACTGACACCTGTATCTGATGTTGAAGAACCAGACGGAGAAAAAATACAAAGTTCCTTTGAAGACCAGACTCCACTGATGTCTAAGGAAATTTCTTCACAGACTTCTGAGGTATTTGACCCTTTTTTATCAATGGAAAACCAAAGCAATGTGCCAGAGGATACGTGCATAAAGGAAATCAATGAGAGCATATATACTGAGCTGGAGGACAGCAACAACACCTCACCAAGAAACAGTTCTGACAGTGCAATCCCAGGAACTTCTTTTGAATCAATGGCCCGTCAGATTCCATGTCTGTTAAAGTCTGCCTCTGAAGACACCTATCTAAAAACTACTGAGAAAGCTGATGAATATTTAGAAAAAACAGAGACCTCAATTAAAAAGCTTGGTAAAAGAGGTAAAGAACCTGCACACTATTATATTGTGTGTATTTATATGGTACTAACATCTTCTGCAGCGTATATAGTCATGTCATTAACTGTTCCTCAAATGAGCTCACAGTTTAATTCATGCCATAGTACCATTGTCATAGTCCTAGTCACTATCATAATCAATTTTTGGGAACCAATTAGTGTATGTTTTTATGATGTGAAAGGAAAATTAAGCAAACATGGGGGAAGCATACAAACGTAATGCAGATAGTGTGCTCTAGGGATGGACAATAAGATGCAAATAATTTTGAGGTGATGCAGGATTATGCAAATTGTGTATGCAACTGTATGCAGCTTGAAAATGGACTAATCAAATTTTACCTCAGCAGGATTTGATTGGTTCATGTTCAACCTGCATAAATTTGCATGCAAAATTTGCATAATACTGCATCAACTCGAAATCTTTTGCATCTCATTGACCATCCCAAGTGTGCTCACCCAGTTTTGTATTGAGGATGCTAGCACTGCTAGATTAGAGGGCAATCCATTCCACCACCATGCCGTCCTTGGTATGCCTTTCCATGGAGTTTTTCCTGGAGCCAATGATATGTATCACGTAAGGCCAAAGTCACAAAGGAGAATAGGTTGAAATTGCTCCTTGCATCACATTATGGAGCTATTCACTCCAAATGCTATACATTAGACTTACCTTACTAAGGTCTTCTCAGATTGGAGATCATAAGTGATGCTGCAAACTGGGCCTGGATTTGTTGAAAAAAATCAGCTGCCAAGTGACAAAAAACACCTAAGTTGATAGTTTTACCCGCATCACTGTATAGGTGAACTGTTGGGGCTCTGATAAAGTTCTGTACTACAGAGAAGGAAGGGGAGATGGAGCAGTAAATGTCCTGTTGCAGGTCACAGTGAGAACTACATTAGTGATTGGTCAGTGATCAGGTCACTATATGGCAACATTGAAGGAGCACTCCAGCGAAAAAAGTAAGCATTTAAAATCTGTCAGAACCAACATGTTTTGGACTAGTCCATCTCTTCATGGTAGATTCTCAGGGTTTTCATTGTTTTCAAAAGCATTTCATGAATGGCAGTTGATAAGTATAACTGTCAAAATAGTGTGTAAGTGAGTAGGGAGGCTGGCTGGTATCATACTATTTTGACAATTAAACTGACATACAGGAAATGCTTATTGACAACAAAAAAAAAACCTGAGAATCCCCATGAGGACATGGACTAGTCCAAAACATACCAGTCCAGTCAGATTTTAATTGCTTACTTTTTTTTTTGCTGAAGTATTTCTTTAAATGTAAATCAGATTTCTGCTGAGTTCTACTGAGAAGGGAGTGCATTAGACCTCAGGCTTGAGGCCTAACAAATTATAAAATGGCTCAGTGATGCCTAATTGCCTAGTCATCCTACCTGCCTTTGGTGTAAAATAATGTTACATGACAAGGTGGTATAGTGGTTAAACCTATGCAGGAACACTTGAGTCCTAGGTTTGAAACTCTGAAACTTAACCAGGACACTATATGCACAATTTACCATGACAAAATTCCAGTGCTCCCAGTAGTGTGTCACAGATTTCTGGTGTTCTTCATATGTAATTGCAAACTTTGAGTACCCTTAATACCGTGTCCCAGCTTTCCAGTGCTTCCTAAAGTGTGTCACAGATGTCTAGTTCCTCATATTGTGCCTCAAAATGTGTCCAACTGTCCTGTATGTTCCCCTGCAGCAAGTCCCTGTCTTTGTAGGGTTCTCTGTAGTGTGTCTCTAACTTTGTTTTGCTTGAAGCAAGTGACTAAAGTTGGGTCTGTGTTTGACAGAGATTGGGGATTGCTACCTTTGAATGCTGAATGAGACTATAGGCCAGGCAGGCTGCTGACAGATATTGGGGGTCAACTGTGAATAATGACAGAAACTGGAGGCCAGATACACCCTGACATAGATGGGGTAGGGTGGGGAAGAGGGGGGGTGTCATCTGGGAATAATGGGAGTCCATAAACACTCCTAATTCATTTGCTCTCCACCACCTCTAACCTGCAGTTCAGTCATTCAGGAATTTGACAGCAGACCTGGGGAGGGATGTTGAGGAATAGATACCCAAAGAAGTGAGTGTGTGAGCACTGGAATGAAGCCTGACTTTGAACGGTTTCATTTCTAGAACTCCTCTAAATATACCCCTGAAATTTGTGAATCCAACACAAATAAAAAGATCTGGATGACCTTGTAGATTATAATCACAACAATTACTTGCATTGCCCATCATTTGCTTGGAAAGCTGGGCAGGGTACTTCCCACAGAAAGAAAAAACAGTGATTAGCCAGCGAAAATCTGTTTCTGAGAAATGCCACTGCCTCTAGAAACGAAGTCACCAGTTATGTCCTGATCATCACGAGGCATTATTGCATAAGAAAAGTTTATCTATACGGTAGCCAAAATATGTTAAAATCAAATTCATATTATTCCAAAATCTATAATTCAGTTCAGAAGTGTAACTACCCTTTCCCTTGCCTATCTCTGGTGAACCCTCACACCCTGTTGGCACTTGAAAGGATCATAAAACATGTGGGTATCAAATTATTTACACCCATAACAAGTGTAGTCACATCATGAAGTAGTGACCCCTTTATCAGAAGGAGTGAAGTAGTAGTTGGGGTCCCCTTGAAGCTCTGGGCCCCCTTGCAGCTCTGGGCCCCCCTGTAGTTACACCCTTGATTCAGTTATTATCCACTGTTGATTTTGTGCCTTGGAAGAGGCCTGAGACCCCCTGGTGGTATATTGTTTACAAACACTTCCCCCCCCCCCCCCCCCATAACAGCAGTTTGTATATTGTGCACTAGCACTGCTGTGGTTGTCACTGCTTGTCTATCACCTTTTTGGTCTCTCCTTACAAACACTTTTCACATACGGTACCTGTTTCGTGAACATCTGTTGTGAATGGTCTTATCTGTAAACTAGTGAGGAGCAAATACGGCCATTTTCATCTCACTGTCATTTTTGCTCAGATTAGGGCCTGTACACACTGAAAAACGCAAGCAAAACGCAAGCGCATGCGTTAAAGTGCCTGTAGTTTTAAAAACGCATGCGCTTTTGCCTGTGTTTTTTGTGCGTTTGTGTTTTTCTTGTAATTGCTGATTGGCTAAAGAATCCTTTGTTTTTTTTCTAGTTTACATTTCAACAGGAATGAGGAGATTGCAGAGTCTTCTGGGATACTGACTTCTGAAAAACGCAGGCAAAAACGCAAACGCATGCGTTTTTCATGCGTTTTTCATGCGCTGCGCTTAAAAAAGCGCAGCAGGCACTGCATTTGCGTTTTTTTAAAAACGCATCGCACCAGTGTGTACAAGTCATCACGATTTTCATTCTTTTTCAAAAGACCTTGCATTTTTAAAAACGCATGCGTTTTTAAAAACGCAACGCAAGCGCAGCAGTGTGTACAGGTCCTTAGAATATTTACAAAAACAAATGAGGGAGAGAAAACACATATTTGCACTGATCAGAATTTTCACCAAAAAATGTTTGCATGAAAAAGTTCACTTTGGCTGAAAGCCATAAATTGACCCTGAGGTGACTAAAAATAAAGATTTATACATGCCTGGGGCTTCCTCCAGCCCCCTCTGCATTGATCGCTCCCCGCCATTCTCTTCCGCCTCCTCCTTGTCCCGTTATCACGTTATCATCCCCGTAAGTTTGGCTAGTCGGGGCGCACTGGGCATGCGCTGCTCTTTCACGTGCATACGCCCTGCCGTGCTCTAGTGGCCGGGAGTGCTCTGCAAATGTGCAGTACTACTGCACAGGTGCAGAACACCCCCAGCCGTGGGAGTGAGATGGGGTGGCGCATGCAGCCATACTGCGCATGCGCCGACTGGCCAAACTTTCAGGGCTGATAAAGGGTGAAATAGAAGGCATAAAAGAATGGCGGGGAGCGATCAATGCGGAGGGGCTGTAGGAAGCCCCAGGTATGTTATTATTATTATTATTTATTTATAAAGTGCCAACATATTACATGGCGCTGTACAAAGTAAGAAACAAACATGGGGTACATAATAATACAGACAATGGTGCACACCAATATACAATATACATAATTAGTGACAAGATACAAAAAATGATACAAAATACAGAATACAAAATATAGAATTCGTTAATGACACTGATAAAAGTAACATGATGATTAAAATGTATAATGATTTCCAAGACACAAAAGGGGGAGAGAGCCCTGCCCTTGTGAGCTTACAATCTAAAGGGATGTATAAATCTTCTATTTTTAGTTAACTCTTGTACACTTTTAAGTCTAAAGGTGTGATAAAACACACTTTGACAACAATGAGAATAGATGTGAAAACCTCTAGGCATGCATGCCAAAAGCACATTTTCCCCAAATACACTGAAGTTGGTCAATGGGCATGAGAAAGCACACTTTCAATAACATTTTTTCAAATGTGAGTTCACTAAGGCTGTTACCACATGGCAAGCTGAAATTACAGACCAGTGAGGTAAATAACCGACTTGTGAGGTAAATACTTCAATAAATGCCAATGTCAATTTGCAAAGATTAGAGCACAGGTAAAACCAAGGAGTGAGGTATTTATCTCCAAGCTACAGCTGTCTATCCAACACTCAGCATTCAGTAAAATGTTACAGGCAAAGGAGACAGCCAATAGGAGGAGCCACCCCGTGCTGCTACTCCCTCTATTGGTGCTGATATATTGTGTCAGGAGGGACACGTTTCTCTACTCCAGAAGAGAGCCGACACCAAAGAAGTTTCCCCTGCACCCCTGCAGTTGTTAACCTTTAGATTCCTGTTCCAAATGCCGGGCGTGGAGCAACTGGTAAAATCATCCAAGCATGGTATATCTTATGTTTATTGAAAGTTAAATTCAGGCTATTAAAAAAATGTTAAGAAAGACTGATAGACAGATTCAGAGGGACTAGAAGAAGACATTCCAGTCTGATAGTCCTTTCACACCGGGGCGGTGCAGTATTTTTACTGCACTCTACCGCCGGGCAATGAAAGTCTATGGAGACTTCCATACTGTCACGTTACGGCGCAACACAACAAAAGTGACGTTTTCATCACATCCCCGACGGAGGACCAGAACTATGTTACTGCGCAGGCACGTGCAGAGGGGGGTGCTCTGGGTGCCCAGGCACCCCCCCCCCCTTTTTAAAATCAGCAAAAAAGGCCCCTCTGACCGCGCAAAATAAGCCCCGCCCCCTACCGCAGTAAGCCCCGCCCACCCGTGAGAAGCTCCGCCTGGGGCACTTTCAGGTGAAGAGGCCTGGATAGGAATCCTAGTGTGGCATACTGACCTCACCCCCCACCTAGGACCCATACTGACTTCTACCTCCCCAAGCACCCATAGTGACTTCTCCCTCACCCACAGGGACCTCTCCATCCACCTAGCACCCACAGTGACTTCTCCCTCCCCAGCACCCACAGTGACCTCTCCCTCCACCTAGCACCCACAGTGACCTCTCCCTCCACCTAGCACCCACAGTGAACTCTCCCTCCACCAGCACCCACAGTGACCTCTCCCTCCCACAGTGACCTCTCCCTCCCACAGTGACCTCTCCATCCACCTAGCACCCACATTGACATCTCCTTCCCCAGCACCCACAGTGACCTCTCCCTCCACCTAGCACCCACAGTGACCTCTCCCTCCACCTAGCACCCACAGTGACCTCTCCCTCCACCTAGCACCCACAGTGACCTCTCCCTCCACCTAGCACCCACAGTGACCTCTCCCTGCACCTAGCACCCACAGTGGCATCTCCCTCCACCAGCACCCACAGTGACCTCTCCCTCCCACAGTGACCTCTCCCTCCACCTAGCACCCACAGTGACATCTCCTTCCCCAGCACCCACAGTGACCTCTCCCTCCACCTAGCACCCACAGTGACCTCTCCCTCCACCAGCACCCACAGTGACCTCTCCCTCCACCAGCACCCACAGTGACCTCTCCCTCCCACAGTGACCTCTCCCTCCACCAGCACCCACAGTGACCTCTCCCTCCCACAGTGACCTCCCCCTTCACCTACCACCCACAATCACCTCTCCTTCCCCAAATCTAGCAGTGATCCTGCCTACCCCAGCACCCACACTGACCTATCCTTCCCCCAGCACCCACAGTGAACTTTCCCTCCCCCAGTGGCTACCCACCTGTCCCCTGCAGCACTTACAGGGACCTCCCATCCCAAAAGCAGCGCCCACACTGATCTCTCCCAACACCCAGCATCCACAACTACCCCCTCCTCCAATAACTACAATGACCTCTCCCAGCACACACAGTGACCTCCCCTTCCTCCAGCACTCATACTGACTTCTTCCTTCCACAGAACCCACAGTGACCTACCCTTCCACCAGCACCCACACTGACCTCTACCTCCCCCAGCAACCACACTGACCTCTACCTCCCCCAGCAACCACAATGACCTCTACCTCCCCTAGCAGCAGCTATGCGATTCATAGCAATGCCCACAGTGACCTCCCACTCCCTGCACCCACCGCAATCCCATCAATATTCAGCACCCACATTACACTCAACCAGTAACCCCCACTATAGCAAGCACCCAGTACTTGCACCAAGCAACTTTCACCCAATACTTATATCCGACCTCCATATGGCACTTAGTACTTGCATCATTCACCCTATAGCTGGCACCCAGTACTCACACCCACTTGGCACAGTACTTGCACATTATCTGAACTCACATAAACCAGTACTAGCACCCAAAGTACCTGCACTCAAAATCCACATGACACACAATGCCCACCCATAGCTAGCACCTAGTGCAGGCAATGCACCAAGTATTCGCACCAATGTACCTGCACCCAACACCCACATGTTTCATCTGCAGTAGTTCCAGTTGCACTAAGCCTCCACTTGGTGCCCAGCACAAACACCAAACACTCACATATGACATCTAGTACTTGCACCCAGAACTCACAAGGGACTGAGTACCTGCAATCAACACCTACATGATGCTTGACACCAACCCATACAGCCAGAATGCACATGACACCCTGTGCCAGCACCCAGAACCCACATGGCACCCAGCTTCTGCATTTAGCACTCACATGACAACAAATACCCCACTAACCAGCACCCATTACCCAGATGTTACCATGTACTCGCTTCCAGTACCCACTTGGCACTAAGTATTTGCACCTAAGACCCACATGACACCCTATAACCCCCATAATCAACACCCATAGTACTCAAACAGCACAAAGTTCCAAAGCCATTATATGCACCTAGTACCCATTCATGGCCAGCACTCAAATAGCAACCAGTAACCACCCTTTGTCTGAACCCATATGAGACTCAGTTCTCTCCCATGGCACACATCCAGACCACACATGGCACTCCCTGCTCACTCATGTCCAACACTCACATGGCTCCCTGTACCAATTAGCACTCACATGGCACCCACTATTGTTTATCGCCTTCTGCTACTCATTCAGCACCCAATACTGCATAGCATCCACTGCAAATAAACACCCAATACAAACTGGACCTTGGTACCCACAGCAGCTTGACACGGACTGTACTTTGGCACATCGGCACCCACTGCAACTTAGCACAAACTGGACCTTTACGTCTTACCACCCACTGCACCTTTTCACTTACTGCAGTTTTGCATCTACTAATGCTTAGCATCCACTGCATATTGGCAACCACTGCTTCTTTGCCTGAAAAGAAGCTTGGGTGCTGATCTAGAGGGACAGAGGTCCCAGTAATGAAAGGTGAATCCATGCCTACATCAGGCTCCACTGTGCCCACTCTAATAGTGCGCACCTATGACTGCTGATTTGAGGGTGGTGGCACCAAAGAAGTTGGTTGGAAGAAGACACAAAGTCTGCCTGATACTTCTATAAAGGTGTGTGTGTGTGTGTGTGTGTGTGTGTGTGGTGGTGGTGGTGGTGGGGTGGGGGGGGGGGGGGGTTAAGACTGCCTAGTGCTTTCTGGAGAAGGGGTATTACATACACAATTTAGCACGCTTTATCAATTAGGGCCCCTTTTTCAAATTTGAGCACCCCCCCTTGAGAATCCTCTGCACGGCCCTGTTACTGCGCATCTTCGGCGGCGAGCTGCCGTAATCTGCGTCGGCCCGGAAGTCATATTAGTCTATGGTGACGCAGGGATTTGTAAAAAATTACCGTGGCGGCGCTCATGCGCAGAAGCGTATTTTTACAATGCACTTCCGAAAAACCCTGAAGCAGGAAGTGACCACAAGCATGCGTCACTTCCTGCTTGGCCCAATGCCAGATGGGGACTACCGCATAGTAACACATTATTCCCTAAAGGCCTCTTTCTGGCGGTTCGCTGCCACCAGTTTACAGTGTGAGACTGGCCTAAAGGGCTGCCAAGGATGCATCTTACTATTATTTTGCTGTCATTGCACTGAAGTGGTATAACATTACCTTAAAGGGAACCTGAAGCGAGTAACATTATTTAAAATAAACAAATGATGTACCTGCAAATGAATATTACATATTTCCCTCACCGTCAGTTCCTCTCAGAAGCCCACCATTTTCTTCTTACAGTGATCCCTTCCAGTTCTGACAAGATTTTGTCAGAACTGAAATATACCAGTTGCTGTCGGTTATATATCAGCAGCTGTCAGTTACAACTGTGCAAGGTAATGTCCATGTTTCCCTATGGCTCAAGTGGGTGATAATACAGTTTAACAATGTACTGACCAGGAAGCTGTTATGGGGTAAAGGCCATTTTTAAAATGGAGGACAGAGAATTCCATTGATCACAGTGGACAAACATGATGCAGGAGAGGAGAAAGAGATTGAGGAGTAGATAGGTATGGTTATGACCCGTGTATGGTTGAGTTGACTTTTTATTTTCAGTTCAGGTTCTCTTTAACAGAATACAGCTTGCAGCCAGATCTACTCCACAGCTTCTATTTGTTTTGAACAGGTCTTACTGAACTGCTACAGCATGTTTGAAATCTTGGTTAATATGAAAAAAAATTGTTTTTCTGTGTGAGGTAATTTTACCTCACATGAAATTTTTACCGAACTGGTCTTTTTTTTTTTTAAAGAGAATTTTTATTAAATTTTTAAACAAGTAACAAATCATGTCATTTCAGAAGGTTTAGTAATTCAGCTGGGTTACATTAGATGCATTATAATTACCGTGACATCAATCAGAGCAGTGACAAAACTATCTAGATACATTCAATAGTTATTGAAGAGATATGTCTGAGGAAAGATTTACATAAGTCAGAGGTATATTGATTATAGAATCAGTGTTTGATGCGTTTCCAGCATAAGTATCACCATAATTAAGCTTGTATAAGGTCCTGTACAGTGGCCGTGATGTTAAGATTCGGGATAATGGAGTCTGTTGCTTTTACCCATCTATTCCATACTTTGTCAAATTTTTGAAACTGGTTACGTGATTGATATGTGAGTTTGTATAGTGGTAAAGCATCATTAATCAACTTTTTCCAGTTGGATAGGGAAGGTGGCACAGAAAGTTTCCAATTAAGTATTATTAATTTCCTAGCGTAGTATAGGAGTATGCGGATTAAGGACAATTGATGTTTATTACATGGAATATCTCCTATGATCCCCAGTAGGCATAATTTTAGGTCCAAAGTAATTGGTAGATTTAATGAGTCCCTCATGAAGTGCAGTACTGACTTCCAGTATTGATTGACCACTGGACAGGACCATACACAATGTATGAAATCTGCATTACTCAGTTTACATTTAAAGCATCCATTACTCGACATAGGTTGCATTTTAGAAAGTCTCAATGGGGAGAGATATGCTTGGTGGAACCATTTGGTATTTATTAGTTTGTCCTGGGAAGCAATAACTGTTTTAGTATAAAAATCCATATGTTCCTCCCAGTGTTCTGTTGTTATCGTAGGATCAGCTATTAGCCATTTTTCTCTAGTAGCATATGGTTTACAGGTGGTATTATTTGTTATCAGGAAACTATACAAGGTAGAAATCTGCTTGGATCTGTCTTTGTTCAAAAGTTGTTTCTCTAATTCTGATGGGGATAGTGTTACATTTACTAGACCAAGTTGCATTTTCAGGGCATGTTGTAGTTGGAAATATCGAAATAGAGCCTGTTTCGGGAGACCAAATTCGGATCTGAGAGTTAAGAAGCTTTTAAATGCACCCTCTGCATATAATTGCGAGAGGTATTTAATGTCGTATTTATACCAAAAGGCAATATCTGGGATGGTGGATAATTCAGGTAGGTTTTCATTGCCCCAGAGAGGGGAACTAAGAGATACATACTTTACTGGTTCACCAAGCAGTTTTCTAGTTCTCTTATATATCCTGATGGTGTTAAAAATTAAGGTTGTGCCTATATTCTTATTTGGAATGTTATATCTGTATATTGCAGCGCATAAGGCCTCATATGAACCTGCTATGTCCGCTTCTGTCGCCATACTGGAGTCCGATCTATCTCCACTAAGCCATCCCTGGATAGGGAGTAATTGTGACGCTAAGAAGTCCGAACTGGTCTTAGTGAATTAGGCCCATAGTCTGGGGATTCAAAGATCTCTGATTGGAAGAAGAACCAGTATTCTGGGGTGTGATTAAAAATCCCCCCACAGCAAAACCCCCAATGTTCACACCCCTTCCCTTGCCTCCCCTTTATGACCCTCACGACCTGGGGGCCCATCTTGCAACAGTCATAAAACAAGTCATTAATAATCTCTACACTTATAACAAGTATAACCACAAGAACACCTGATCTGGAAGATGGACCTGTTTTGGAGGGAGGAAAGGTTAGTAGTTGAGACTCCCCACAGATTTGGGACCAGTTGCAGTCACAAAGGCTGCTTATCTAGCGTTATTATTATAGTTAATTGTAGGAAGCCTGTGGTATGTTTGGAGAATTGAAGTAAATATGCATTCCTTTCATTCCTTTCTCCTATCCTTAGACTCGTATATTCCTATCCTTACAATGGTACAGCTTTATACAGCCCTGCATACATTTTCCATCAGTATACCATAGAATATCCTAAAGCCTCCCTTAAGACCTGATGCATAATGAATGAGTCTCATATTACGAGATCTTGCAAGCCTAATAGGTTATTAACCTACTTTTCTTTCATACTGATCACCATCATAGCAATTTAACACTGCATGGGCAAAGTACCAGGAAGCAAGACAGCAGGTTCATACTTTTTTTTCCTTGCTTTACCAGATTCAAAATCAGATACATTCAGCAAACACCTAAAGCTGCCTAAAGATTCGATACTAAAGGAATCGCGAGGCTGTGAAAGTCCCCAAGAAGAAGGTTCAGACCGCTGGGCCAAGAAAAGAAAGCAGTTTAAAGAAACCAAGAATTGCAATTCTGCTGGTGGCAGCTCAATCACCAGCAATATCACTGAAGAGTCAGGTGAGTCAATGAAGCTTTACTCCAGTGCTGGTTCTAGCTGAAATGGAGCCACAGGGCAAAAGTAACTTTAGCGTCCCCCCCCCCCCCCCATCTCTCTCTGACTTGTGCTACTCACAGCCACCACCCCCCAAAGTGTATATGGTCAGCTATGCTCCCCAGTCTTAGGAGGTAGTCTCCCCCTAGTATAGATAGCCAGAGATGTCCCCTCATTTAAAGCGGAATATAACCCTGCATTTCAACTTTGCTCTAAAACATTATTTACAGTATATTATATGCAACCAGCATTTTTTTTTTACTAGACCAGCATTGGAAGGGTTACACAGGGCTTTAAAATTCCTTTAGATTTCTGCAGACGCATCCGAAGCTGAAAAGAGATACATTTTGTTTACAGAAATGTATCTAAGTGTTGAATGACTCATCTCTCTGACTGAGAAGGAGCTTGGAGGACTGCCAAAGAGTGTGTAACTGTTTATCAATAGATACATAGAATTTAACAATCTGAACTTCTGCATATCTCTCCACGGAACTTGAAACGTCTGTGTTTAACCCTTCCAATGCTGGTCTAGTAAAAAAAAATGCTTTTTGCATATAATATGCTGTAAATAATATTTTAGAGCAAAGTTGAAATGCAGGGTTATATTCCGCTTTAAGGTAGTCCCCAGCCCCCCAGTAGAGATAGCCAGATGTACCCCGCCCCCCCCCCCCCCCAGGACATATTCAGAGCAGTGTGGAGTGAAAGCAAGGCTACAACTCACCTGTCAGCGCCGCAGAAACAGCAAGTCTTCTCCGTGTCGCACAGTCACAGCATGTCCTCTGCTGAACTGGGCGAAAGGAAGAAGACTTGCTGAATTTCCCGGTGATGCTGACAGGTGAGTTGTGCTGTCTCCTTCCATTGCACACTCATATGGGTGGCGAGGGGGGGAACACTCGGGGAGGCTCTGCCTTCTTTCCCTGCCTGCGCTGCTGCCTATCCTCCACCAACACTTACCTATAATTAAGCCACTGGGAGACATAGGCGTAGGATACAGCTGAAAAACGGCTCACCCTGCTACTGAAAAAGTTCTGTGGCGTTAATTAATATTCCCCCACCAGGTCGCCATGGATAGTGGGGAAAGCCGAATTAAGCAGTTTTTAAAGTAATTTGGGCTCCGTCTTGATAAGCGCCACTATAGTGGCGTCTGAATGCCACTATAGCCATAATTCCCATTACGACCTATGGTGGCACTGCCGCGCCAAAATCTCAGTGCTGTTTTTACAGCTTTCCCCACCAACCGCACAATAGTGCCATCACAAACATGCCGCAGTAACCGGCAGTCCAGCCAAACTAATTGAATTTTTAAATGGGAGATGCCTGGTAGGCTCCCTATGGACTCTGGGGCCCAGGGGCAATTGTCCCCCTTGCCGTAAAAGTTTGTTTGTGTAGAAACTTATTGATTAGATGATTTAAAATAGAATTTATTGCATTAAAAATACCTGGTAAGGAACTTAGACACGAACACTTCCTGCGCCACAGACCTGTCACTGCTTCAGGCTGAAATCTCTTCATAGAGAGATTCAGTCTGTGCCTGTTCCCTTTCAGTCTGAACAACAGGATGATACAATCCAAGCAACAGCAGCTCCTCCCACAAAGTGTAAATGTATTTTCTTAAGCCAGATGTAATCAAAATTTTAAGGCATAACTTTTTGCTGCAGAAGCCTTATTTCACACAAACGTTGATATTTGAGCATTATGATTTTTTTAGATAATAATGGTATTTTTCTTATTTTATTTGCATTAGTATTTTTAAATCCTGCCAGATTCAATTAAAAACACTAACGCCCGTGTGCCTCCTAGCTCTGCACCACGCATTTCATCAGGTTATGAATCATCAGCAGTGCCTGATGAGTCATAATGTGACGGTAATTATACCAAAATTTTAGTTACCCGTATATACTTGCAGATAAGCCAACCTGTGTATAAGCCGAGGTACCCACTTTTCCCTCAGAAACCAGGAAAAAGTGATTGAATTGTGTATAAGCCCCATCCCCATTATAAACCTCTCCACAGTAGTCATATGTGCCCCCAGTGCAAGTCAGCCCCTCTCCCCATAGCCAGGTGTGCCCCAAGGATGATACAGCTGTGTCTTAAACGCCACTAGATGGCATCATAGATATGAGACACAGTGATTGCCACACAGGAAGAATCCCCAATCATTGCACCGCTGACATCTTGCTTGCACGCTCTGCTCCACAAGCCAGGGGGCACAGGTAGTCTTGAGCAGCACACCCTGGACACCATGTTCCATGAGATGGTGAGCACAGACTCAGCAGGGATCCAGCTGGCAAGAGCAGGATTACTTATTATGCTCGCATGTAAGCCAGGGGGGTAACTTTTCAGCATATTTTTTGTGCTGAAAAATTAGGCTTATGCGCGAGTATATACAGTACTCATACTCACATGAACCCTTATCTATGCCTAACACTAACCATCCCCCAAAGCCCAGAGTTCAGCTACAATGTAGCCAAAATCCGGTGCACTACTGTTACCAGTGATTGGATATACAACCACTCAACCCCCACAGCAGCAGCCTGATAATTGAGAAGGTCGGAGTCGACTACAATGTATCCGAACTTCAGTGTACTACTGGTCTGAATGAGTGCCTATAAAGGCAGTCGCAATCTTACGCTCGTTGCCATCCACCGCCTCTGTTTTTTCCACCGCCCATTTGTAGCCAGGGAAGTTTGGTAAATGCGCCCATGTAAGGCCCGATGTTGGGCCTGATAGAAACAGCAGCTGCTACCCACTATTTGTAGCTGCTGTTTTATAGTAGGCGCCTCCAGCACCCAAATTTTCTGTAATAGTTTATAATCGTAATTATTAAAATGTCTTGCTTCATTTTTAGTGTATTTAGAATGAAAATATAAATTTAATAAATTCTGAGGCAATTGTTAACTTTGTGGCCAGCACTGCAGTTGAGAAGATGTTTATCATTTCATAATTTTGCTTACCTATAATGATGGCCACAAAGAGTTAATCTGTCATTGGTAAAAGAAAGAGCGTCAGATGACCTATGCTGATGGGGAAAGACTGCCTAGTACAGTCATTCTCAACCTTTTTACTCTGAAGGAACCCTGCAAATCATTTTTAGATCTCAAGGAACCCCGGCTTTTTTTTTTGCCGCAGGCATGATCTTTAAAAGTAGGTGTGGCTGTTTATTTTACTACCCCCTATTACAGTGGGGTTTTTTTCTAGTGCTTTTATTAATGTTGTTCTTTTTACAATACTCCCTATTATGATGTGCACTGTCATACTTCCCTCCACCACCACGATGGGGGAAAATGCCAAGGAGCCCCTGCAGAGTACTCAAGGAACCTGGTTGAGAAAGCCTGGTCTAGTACCTCCTTCCTGACCGGGGACTACTTCGCCCAAGTGGTGATGGGATGTGGGATATCCTTATGTCCAGTAAAAATAGCAGAATCCAGCAAACTAGATAATTTTGATATATTTATTGCATTGCTAATTCATGTAAATTTTCTGATGTGACCAAAACAAGGATTTCGACTGGCTACTTCCAGAAACAGCTCCACTTTTGCTGTAAATTTTCCTTGCACTTACCTTGATATATAAGCCCTGGTAACTCGCAGCAATAAATCAGCAGTTACCTCTCACTGTTCTCATTACCTAATGTTTAATTCAGAAACCTGACTTGCTGCTATGGATAACTGCAGCTCTCTTTTTGGCCAGCTCATGTGAAAGCTTCACAATTATTATTAGCCTTCAAGATTTAATTAGAATTTACTTTTGCATAAGACCACCTAAGACCAGGCTGCAGACTAATAATACAATGCTGTCTGATCTTTTCTGCTTACCTAGTGACCCACATGCACAGACAGCGTGGATTAACCTATTATGTGAGCACTGAGTCTGACCACCTCCAAAGTCCTTCAAAGTCATGTTAGAGACAATGTAATCAGGATGATGTTTTAAAAAAAGAGAATAGTAAAATAATCTGATGTTAACAACTTCAACGGACAATAATAATATACTAGGAGCAGCAGATTCAATCTTATTTGTAATATTATTAACATACAGTACCGTATATAGTTTTTTTAACAAATAAATAAAACATGTAAACACAATACAATGTTCATGTGTACGTAACGCCAGGCTATCATTTGTTCACTGCAGAACTAGTCCCCCTTCCCAGTGATTAACTCTGAGTTAGTAGTCATACTTACCCACTACCAGGGCGTTCTTGTGCTAAAATCTTCTGGCAACCTAGTGGTCAAGTGACAACTCAGCCTCCAGTTTGTAGGACTGTTTATTTCCCTACACAGCAAGTTGGTGGCCCACCTATTCCAGGTACATAAGCAGAGCATTGTTAAAATGGGTACAGAGGTTAACCACTAAAGGCAGGGGGTGGAGCCTGAGTGATCATGTGACTATGAGCATGACCGGTGAGTTCATTAAAGCATCGATGCTCATTACTATAGAGGAAAGGGGAGTTTGCGAACATTCTTGACAGCAGACTTATTTGGAGAAAGCAACTGCAGTAACTGAGGAAATCCAACCTGACCAATGCCTTTTGTCCTGAGCAATGTCAGACACTGGATTGGATCCTTAGAAGTCTTATCCATAACCCATCAGATTTGGATAACTGTCATCTGATGTGTGTACACACTTTCAGGTTTTATATGTAAGAAGAATTCAGCAGGGCTACTTTTGTGTAGATTAGTATTATTGGAATTGCCATCATCATACTATCTGGTAAGGTTTTACTGATACTTTATGCTCTTCTGTCTCATCATCCCAGGTAACTCAGAAGAAACTCGCTCCGTAGATCTTGGAGGACGAACTGACGGTAAAGACAAGGGCTTATATACAGAAAGCTTTCATTCAGCATCGTGGATATACAGAGGGGATGAATCTAGCCCAGAGAATAGCCCAAGGTGTCTCAGCAAAAGACCCCGTTCAGTAGCAAGTGAGTGACTAACTGGATTAAACACTAAAACAGAACTCTGACTTCAACATATTTGGTAGGGTTTTTTGCTCTTTTTGGTTTTTGTTATTTTTGTTTCATGAAAGCAGGTCTCATTCAGACATGGACTTAACATAAATCTTCTCAGATAAGACATAAATGGAAATAAAAGAATGAGAAAGTTAGAACTCCTGCCGTGCTTATATTTCTGTCTGTATCCCTTGATCAGTGCCTTGGTATTAATTGTGTAACCAGCATACGAATTTCATGTGACTTCCAACCCCCTTATCTTCATCCATGGGGGAGTATTGCATTGTGGGGGGAGGCCACTTACCTCCTCTCTCAGTGAGATAGCATAAGGGGGTGTGGCCATGCTCCCATAAGCCCACTCTTAATGGGATAAAAGGAAGGGTGGTACAGCCATCAGGGGTGCATAGGTTCCACAGCAAGCTCCCAGGAATGGTCACAGGCAACCTGTATGTTGAGACATATGGGCTTATGGCAGCATGGCCACAACCCCTTCTGCTTTCTCACTGAGAGGGGTGGTAAATGCCCTCCCCTCACAGTGCTCTGGTCCAAGGGCCCCGATGTGGTCGCAACCTCTGCATTCCTTATTGCTTCACTACTTGGGAGAACATACAAAATCATGCATGTATTTTCCTGGACCAGATTTCAACCAGGGCCTATAGCACTAATAGGTAATAATGCTATACATTACACCACCAGGATTTAACAGTTGTAGGGAGGGTGAGGTGTGGGGGATGCAGTAGTTGGGACAGGAAATGGGCTTGAAGTCATATGAGGGGGAAATTCAACAAGCCATCTTTGTCATTGAAGGAAAAGGCTAAAAAGGCAATTTTTAAACTACTCATCAAACTATATTACACACATTAGAAACATAGGAGTTTTCTCTTATTTAATACTGTACACCATGACTTTTTTTGTGAAAAGTAATAGTTTGAACAATAAGCTCAAGTTATCATAAATGTTTTGTTCTCTAGATCATAAAATGTTAACCAGCCAGAAAAAGGTACAAATATTCTTCTTTTTGTTTTCAAAAGGATCAGGCTTCTTAGTGAGTATATAACAAAATAACTAAAGCTCCAGGTAAAATAATAAGTGACTTGGGGTAAGCCATGTGTGAATATTTTTTAAATGTACTATCTTAAAGGGCACCTTAAGGCAGAGGGATATGGAGGCTGTCATATTTATTTCAATCTAAGCAATATAAACTGCCTTGCTGTCTTGCTGATCCACTGCCTCCAATAATTTTTAGCCATAGCCCCTGAACAAGCATGCAGCAGATCAGGTGTTTCTGACATTATTGTCAGATCTGACAAGATTAGCTGCATGCTTGTTTCAGGTGTGATTCTACATTATTAAAGCCAGATAGACCAGCAGGCAGGGAAATAAATATGGCAGCCTTCATATAAGTCAGGCAAAAATGGCGCAGGAAGTTTGGGCACACCAGGCACCGGCATAGGCCGTAATAGGAAACAATGGCACTAAGGCAGTAATT
This sequence comes from Hyperolius riggenbachi, assembly GCF_040937935.1. Lineage (NCBI taxonomy): Eukaryota > Metazoa > Chordata > Amphibia > Anura > Hyperoliidae > Hyperolius > Hyperolius riggenbachi. The sequence continues at coordinate 557,938,964 of NC_090646.1, forward strand.
TGGGCACCGTCAAGAGACGGAGCCCAAATTATGATAAAAACATCATAATTTGGCTGCCAGCAATAGCTGGCAGCTGAATTACGTCTTACTCCATGCTTCATGGCGGCCTGGTGGGGGTATTTTAATTAACTCCGCTGGGAAATTTGCAGGAGCAGAGTGAGCCATTTTTCAGCTTCACCCAGCGCCCAAATTTACCGGCGCCTTCATTACATGTATACGTCTCCATATACTTCTTGCTTCAGGTTCCCTTTAAAAGTATTTCATATCTTTTCATTAGCTGTATTATAACTGTCTTAAAGAAAAAAATACTCCATGTGCAGTGCAAACATGGTGCTTAACCACTTAATGATAACTGAACGTATATATATATATATATATATATATATATATATATATATATATATATATATATATATATATATATATATATATGTCCAGTGTAGTTGTGGAGAGTGCACCACCAGTTTGTTACTAAATGAGGCACATGGGGTATCATGTATTCTACGAGTTGTAGAATACATTTTGGTGTGTCTTAAAGGAGAACTGAAGTAAGAGGTATACGGAGGCTGCCATATTTATTTCCTTTTAATCAATACCAGTTGCCTGGCAGCCCTGCTGATCCTCTGCCTCTAATACTATTAGCCATAGCCCCTGAACAAGCATGCAGCAGATCAGGTGTTTCAGACTTTAAAGTCAGATCTGACAAGACTAGCTGCATGCTTGTTTCTGGTGTTATTCAGATACTACTGCAGAGAAATAGACCAACAGGGCTGCCAGGCAACTGGTATTGATTAAAAGGAAATAAATATGGCAGCCTCCTTATACTTCTTACTTCAGTTCCCCTTTAAAGCTTGGACCCGTGTTGCATAAAAAATAGGTGGGGACAAACTTAATCAAACATAAAAAGTAATTTTCAAAATTATAATCAAACTTGGGAAAGTCTTAGCAAAACTACAAGAGACATATGTGGTAACATTGTAACCATAATGAGTAGTAGAATAGAGTTTAGAGAGTTTTAGGGTTGAGGCCCTTGTCTTGTGTATTCTTTTTAGTCACAAACTGAATCAAAAGCATTTCCATTTTTGCATATTTTGTACCAAATTAAAAGACTTGTAAAATGAAAACAAAGTGACAGAATAGAAAATAAAATACATATATTGTTACATTAGGAACTTGGCTTTTTAAATATGTATGCCATGTGGGTATATTACTATTATTTTTGCAAATAAGGTATTGTAATCATCGATGGTGTACAATGAGAAAGCAAATATAAAAATAACAGAAAAAAAGACACCTTTATTTCCAAATATAATATTGTCACTATACATTTTACTAGGAACATAATCTAAATGTTGTAATAACCAGGAAGGATAAGCAAATACAATTTGTGGGTTTAACTTATAGTTAGCACTGTTTATTGTAATGCTATAATGGATATAAATGGAGAAAAATAGTTTTTTTCTATTTTTTCCCTTATTTTCCTTTAAAACGCATAGAAAATAAGGTAATTACTAAACAAAATTTTCACACACACCTAATTTGTTTTGGAAAAAAAAAATATAGATTGTTTAGTTGTGATAAGTAGTAATAAAGTTATTGGCAAATGAATGGGAGCAGCACTGATATGTGAAAATTGCTCCTGTCCTGAAGTAGAATTATTTTACAAAACATTTGAGCCTGCTAATTAGAAAGATATTTTGTGCATAGGCAAGTAAACAAATATAGGTCCTCTAGTATACGTTGCATGTATCCATCCTGTGTGAGGTAGTCTGCAGTGAAAACAATTTGATCTCTAGTCAGCATCTTTTGCATGATCCTGCCAAACCTGAGGCTCTTCACTGAAAAATCTTACTTAACCTTTTGCCGGCGGCGTCACGCCGATGAGGTGGACGCGGAGGCAGCCCCAGTACGGCCTAACGCCAATTGGCGTAAGGTCCTTGGGGAGTGGTTTGTGGGTGATTGCGCGCGACGATGCGCACACATCCTCGCTCTGATGGAGCCTATGACAGCTGAGTTGGACGGCCCTGCAGCGAGGCCTTAAAGCTGCAGTGGCCTATTAAGTGAGAAATGGCCTGGTCTTTAGGGGGGTTTAACACTGCGGTCCTCAAGTGGTTAATGGCTGCAAGTGACAAATATAGAATATACATATGATGGTTTACATTTGCTTATTCAAAGGATTTTTTTAGAACAGATTAAAATAAAAAAAAAACATATGCAATACTTTTGCTGAAAAAGCAATGTGTCTTGCATAAAATATTTGTGCCTCATTCATAATACAGATCTATTCATTTTATGTCAGTAAAACACACTTAGAATTTCAATAGGCTTCTCAGCTCAGTTGTAGTTGCAGATGAAGTAACCTCTGAATATGTATTCCTGTTTGAACAGTTCGAGAACGTACAGTCAGAATCGCTAAAGGTACAGGAGACTATCCGTGGGGATTCCGCATTCAGTTTTCAAAGCCGATTCTGGTTACTGAAGTAGATACAAGTAAGTGAATTATTTATTGTAAGTCTTGGAAGGTAAATCATCATCAACAAGCAGGTCGGATTCTGAAGCCACTCGAATCATGGCAGTGTTTAGATATTATTCTACAGTATATTCACAATACATGCAACTTTATAGTATTCTTCAAGAAATATGCGTGCATAGGCACAGTCAAGTCACATTTGCAGTACACAGTGTATGCTCACTCGCTCACTCAGCAGTGCTCATGAATAGTACTACCTGGCTAGGCTTGTGCATGCGCAGTGCATGGACATTGGAAAGGACGTTTAGAATAAAATATAGTTAGGCATTTCCATTCCTGGAAGTAGGTGAGCTGCTTTTATTCTTATCAGTAGAAACATTAAAGTGGTACAAAACTAAGCATTTCTTCTTTGTTCTAAAAGATTATTTACAGCATAAAATCTACTACCACAAGAAAACATTTGTTGCAGAACAGCGTTCCAAAGTTAAACACAACACTTTGTTCTTCATTGGAAAGCTCCTTGCTTCAGTGGAAAGCTTCTGGCCGCATCCTAAGAAATAGAAAGTGACAGCATTATCTTTTGTTTAGATTCCTTTGTCTGATACGTTTAGTATTAGCAAAGTTCTGACACTGAGCTGAGCTGTACTGAGCTGAGGAGCAGAAAGAGCTGAGAATTGATCACTGGATATATTTTAATATACAGCAGCTATTCAATAGAAATGCAATGGCAGCTTTGAGAGCAGATAAACTGTACTTTGGGAATTTGTAATTTGTAAACAGACCATATTACTTGTGCACAAAAGCAAATATGATAACTGTATGGGTAATAAAAAGTATGAAAACACATTTTTATTGAATGTTATGTTAGAGTTTTTTTCCGACTTAGATGAGAGTTTAGTAGCTGTGTAGTTTATTTACTATGCCTGCATAATGTGTATAACTAGTTAGATCCACACTATGCACAGGGCCGGCGCTACCATTAAGGCAAAGGAGGCAGCTGCCCCAGGGCCCCAGAGCTTGTAGGGGCCTCCAGTGGCTACAAGAGGAAAAAAAAATTTCAAATCGGCCTTATAGTTTTTGAGAAAATCGATTTTTAAGTTTCAAAGGAAAAAAAAATACACATTTAAAAACCTGCCTACTTTAATGTTTAATAGCAAATCCACCTTAAGTGCTAGAAACCCTAAATTTGCAGGATATGTTAAGGAGATCATTAGGAATAAGAGGAAAAAACAATTTTTCAAAAAGACCTTATAGTTTTTGAGAAAATTGATTTTAAATTTTCGAAGGAAAAAAGTATACTTTTAAATGCGGTAAATGTCACTTTTAGTAGCAAACCTAACGGTAGTGTAATTTTACATGCATCAAACGAAAGCGCAATAAATTTCCTGATGGGGTTTCCAGGGGGTCTATACGCAGCCGCAGCGCTTTGGCCAGGGATCACTGGTTATATGGCTGTATGAAGATCCCTGGCATTTTTTCCTATTTTCCCAATTTATTTTTTTTATGTTTAGAGTGTGGGATTTTTTTTATTTTTTTTTAATTATGTGGGGTCCCCCCTCCTGAAACTTTTTAATCTCTTGAACTCCCATGCAGGCTGGGATAGCCAGAATGTGGAGCTCCGACTGATTGGGACTTTACACCCTGACTATACCAGCTGCAAAAAAGGTCCCCTAATGCCAATTTTTGTTCCGGGGTATATGTTGGGGGGCCCCCAGGTTTATTTTGCCATGGGGCCCCATTGTTGCTTAAACCGGCCCTGACTATGCAGTCACAATGTACACATCAGGACTACTGTCTACCACATTATTATTATTATTTAGTATTTATATAGCGCCGACATCATCTGCAGCGCTGTACAGAGTATATTGTCTTGTCACTTAACTGTCCCTCATAGGGACTCACAATGTAGTTCCTACCATAGTCATCTGTCTATGTATGTATCATGTAGTGTATGTATCGTAGTCTAGGGACATTTTTTTAGGGGGAAGCCAAGTAACTTATTTGTATGTTTTTGGGATGTGGGAGGAAATCGGAGTACCAGGAGGAAACCCACACAGACACAGGGAGAACATACAAACTCCTTGCAGATGTTAACCTGGCTGGGATTTGAACCGGGGACCTAGCGGTGCAAGGCGAGAGCGCTAACCACTATGCCACCCTTGCTGCCCACATTAATTTTGCCCACATTAATTTGCCCACTGATCTGCTGCCACTACCATAGTCTTCTTTCACAACCACCTCAGAAGAATACTCTATTTCAAAAAAAATTTATGCAGAACTTTGAGATCAATTAGTCTGAGCCTGTGCCATGTCCGGCCATTATATTGTCTGTTATCTGTCTGGCTCATAGAACCATTTACTATTTCCCAAGTGACAGATGACACCAGAAGCTGGATTCAGCATGCTGCATTGTGGTTGCAGAGGAGCGAGCAGTCACGTGACATGCACCTGACAGCTCTCATTTGTCTCTGAAAGTTGCTGGTGGCTGTAATCAGTGACTGCATGCCTGTCACTTAGAAATAACAAATGGTCCTGCAAGGTAGTTAAATGCTGGCTTTGCTATGGTAACTAAAACACGCAAAGAGCAACAGCTCCAAAACTCACTCACACCCGCAATAAGCAAGTCTGGCAACATTGCCTTCATCAGCAATTGTAACAAATAGGGATGACAACACAGTATTGTGATCTTACAAGCTGAAAAGATAAAGAGGAACACAGGTATAAACTGCATATCCAGACAGCTTGATATCTGGCTGAAGGGAATACAAATATGTTACAGCCTTGATTTTGGTCCAGAAATATGGCAGGACAGCATAACCCATTTGTTTGGATATAGCCGCTACACAGAGCTCTGTCTGTATGGCCTGTAAGCTCCTGCACTGCTCCACAACTTACATTAATAACCAGGGTTGGATTTACCATAAGGCACTGTAGCCACGTGCCTACTGGCGCCTGATGATGGAAAGGCCACTCATACCCCTCCACCGTTGCCTCCCTCCCTCATTCCTTATGCAGAGTCCTGATGAGAGTGTAAATGAGAGTTTACTCATCCTGCTCTCGGCATTCCACTGACGAGATCTCCCTTCAGTCAGGGGCACCACTAGCTACCTAATACTTGGGGGCACCTCTACCTAGTTGATACTGAGAGTACTTCTGGCTTCTTAATACTAAGGGGCACCTGTAGCTACCTATAATGGGCAAGGGAAGTAAGAGAGAAGTGACTACTAGAAAAGCCAGCACACTGGCGTTGCAGTTTGGTGTGTGTTTGTCGGTGCCAGGTGCCAGGACATCTAAGCCTATAGGCAATTATGAGGTAAATCTGGGCCTGCCAATGACACATACATCACTCAGGAAGCAGGCTCCTCTTCTTCCCACAACCTGGAAGCTAGGCACTCAATATATACACCCAGGTTGCAGGGGAAAAAATGTAAGGGAGAAATCAGAATGTGGGAGGAGACCTGGGCCTGCTCTGTGATCAGTACGTAGCCTGTGTATTGTTGTCTTAAAGACAATCTGTAGTGAAAATAAACTAATGATATAATGATTTGTATGTGTAGTACAGCTAAGAAATAAAACATTAGCAGCAGAGATATGAGTCTAATATTGTTTCCAATACAGGAAGAGTTAGAAACTCCAGTTGTTATCAATGTAAAAGAGCTTCACTGATCTCTCCGACTTTCAAAGCCGCAGAGAGCTCTGTCTTCTGAAGCTTATTATCTCAAGTGTCTTGTTTTTTTCTGCAGAGTAAAGTTCACTAGCCTGCTCTGTGAAATCATTTAGAATGCTGAGTAGTTTAAACTGCAAATATAAGAGAATGATGCAATGTTATAAAAAAAAAACACAAAAAAACCCCAAAAAACGATATAACTGGAAATAGATTTTTTTTTTTTTTTTGCTTCAGTGTCACTTTAAAACAAATACAGAGAGCACGTTTCTCTGATGGGAGTTTGCTGTCATATTTGTATTAAATGTTCCATATTACATATTCCTGACCAGTGACCACCTATGTGTTCTGTTGTCAGATGGAGCAGCTGAAGAGGCAGGACTTCAAGTGGGGGACATAGTGATGGCTGTTAATGGAACTGATGTCACCAGTATTCCCCATTCTGAAGCAGCAAGTTTAGCGAGACAAGGTAAGCCACAAATGGTTGTATTCATGAATATACTTCATAAAACAACAATATTGTACACAATAAATTGAAATGTTATCATTTCTGATGTTCAGCACTAAATTGGTGTTTAAAGCAAATCTGAAGCGAAAATAAACTTATGATATAAGGAACTGTATGTGTAGTACAGCTAAAAAAATAAGTCATTAACAGCAAAGAAAAGAGTCTCATATTGTTTTCCAGTACAGTAAGAGTTAAAAAAAAAACTCAGTTGTTATCTAAGCTCTGTTATAGCTATAGAGTGTGGTTTCTAAACTGCAAATATGGCAGAATGATGCAATGTGCTCAAAGAAAGCTATATCACTGAAAATAAAAATATGAGACTCTTTTCTTTGCTACTAATGTTTGATTCATTATCTGTACTACACATACAATTCATTATATTATATGTTTTTTTGCTTCAGATTTGCTTTAAACATGAATGAGGCTTGCAAAGGTTTGTAACATGTAACCAGACTTAGAATGTAGTTTAAAATACATTTTATTTAAAATATACCTTTACAGTTCATGTCTGTTCACAGCTGGATACGGGCTTTATTACAGTTCATCTCTGTTCACAGCTGGATCTGGGCTTTATGTAACTCTGATGTAAATTTGGACAGTATAAATTAAGGATACGATGATAATCTCTAAAATCAGATGTTACACCTAAAAGTTCAGCTAGGACCAGGCCTTGGGGGGGGGGGGGGGGGGGATGCTACAATGCTATATATGAGATAGAAAGAGGTCATGACTTTCTGTAAGATGTGCAGAATAGTATCACCTTTGCTACTGTTGGGGCTGCCTCCGATCACTTGTATTTGTACAATGAATGAGTGTCCATAAATGGATTTCATGAATAGGCTGGAACTTCAATCCAGTACACAACACACGTACAAGGCATTCCACCTGGCAGAGGTTGGGGCTCAATTCCCTGGGACGACATTGCAAGACTGAGGCTGTAGTCATGCTAGATTGTCAGCAGACGGTTGTTCTCCTTCTCCTCGGACGAGTTTAATCTAGCATGACGTACATGGCTTTAGGCAGCAAGGTGGCTGTGGCTAATTCCTATGGATATATAATACAGTCATTAGATAACACTAAAAAATACAAGGATAAGATAGCTAAAGGGATCTTCAATTCAGGATTCAACCTCTCGTTATAACCCCACTAATCGTTAGTTTAATGGTTGAAAGGGGGTCTATTGCCAAGATCTCGGATATTATCTACATTGTCACGTAGAGTTTGCCTTTTTTTTTATTGTGTACCAGTTTAGACATACTGCAGTGGAAAATTGGGTTTTCTATTGTGCAACCTGTGCAGTCACATGAGGCTTCATTAATAAAAGGAGGAGAAAGCAACCGGCAGTACAACTAGGGTGGATAGTGATGGAAGCCTGGATTGAGCTCTGCTATGTACAGAGCAATGTGCTCTGGGATTGGTAGAGAGGATTAAGGCTCCCTGCACACTGCAAATCCGTTTTCCGATTCCGATTCCGATTCCGATTCCGTTTCCGATTCCGATTTTCCTTGAATACATTCAACAGAAAAACGGATCAAAAAACGCAGCATGCAGTTAAGATTAAAAATCTGAATCGGAATCGGATGTAAAAACAGATTAAAAATCTGAATCTGAATCTGATTTGCTTGCAGTGTGCAAGAGGCCTGATTCAGTGTCTTATATAGACAACAGAGTCCCAGCAATACTGCAAGCTTCAGATAACACACGTCTTTTATTCAGTGCAGTCAGATGCAGTGCGACGTTACAAGTGATGAAATTAAATAGACATACCAGAGGTTTAGGGGGTGTGTGAGAGGGAAAGCTCACCCAGCAGTGTTGTAGTGCCGGGACTTTGTTGTCTATAAGACATTAAGGCTTCCTTAATACTGTCAAAGGAGTGCATATATGCAGAAAGGGCGCAAGGGAAATTTGTGCGCAGGTGAAGCCGCTATTAGAATATTGGCAGATATTTTCTATTGGGTGCCTTTCTCCCACACTAACCCTCCCTCTATCTACTCCTAACAGTAATTTTCTGTTAGATTCTTCTGTTAGATTTACCTACAACATGGAAAAAAGCTATCTGGCAGGTAAATCTAAGAGAGAATCTTACAGATAATTGAATGGTGTGTACCTAGCATTACACTAACACCCCCCCCCCCCCCCTCACCTACTCCTAACGCTAATCTAATGCTGTCTAAGTCTTAATACACTAACCTAACAGTATCTAAGCCTAAGGCCCCATTTACACTTAATCAGTTGTTACACGTTAGTGCGGGTTGGTATGCATTTTTTCCATAGCAGTGCATTGGGAAGAAGATTTCAGTTAAAATGTGTTAAACTGAATGGGAACCGCATTTAAAAAAATTAGACCGATACTTACCCAAGGAGAGGGAAGGCTCTGGGTCCTATAGAGCCTTCCCGCTCCTCTCCTGGGGCTTGATTCACAAAGCTGTGCTAACCCAGTTAGAGACATTAGGCGTGATAACCATTGCACCACGCTGGTGAAAAGCCAGTTTAGGTGTAATAAGTTTAGGCGTGATAAGTTTAGATAAGTTGAAATCGCGCGCAAAGTCCCGCATGCAAAGCAGCGCCATTAAACTCTATGTGAACTGCACCAGACTTTGCTAGCGCAAAACTTTTGATCAGATGTGCACTGCGGTGCTAACCCAGTTGGTGCTATAGTTATCACACCTAAACTTATCACACCTAAACTTATCACACCTAAACTTATCACACCTAAACTTATCATGCCTAAACTTATCACACCTAAACTTATCACGCCTAAACTGAGTTTAGGCGTGATAAGGGGCTTTTTACCAGCGTGCTAACTGTTAGCACCGCTTTGTGAATCAAGCTCAAGGTCCCCTCGTTCCAGTGCTGGCTCTCCCGGTAGCAATATTTGACTAATTTAGTCAAATACTGCTTTACCCGGATGAAGGAGGCTTCAGAAGTCTTCAGGGAGCCCGAGTGCTCCTGAAGAAGGGCGGCCCTGTACTGCACCTGCGCAAGCACGCTCTCTTGCACACTCACGCCTGTGCAGTATGGAGCCGCACATCTTCAGGAGGACACGGCTCCCGAAGACTTCTGTCACAGGAGCCCTAGTGGCTGACCGCACTTAGCCTTCTAAACGGTGCCAGCGCACAGATCGTGCGAACTCTGATCGCAGTCAATGCACAGGAACCGTTAAGAATTAGCCGCAGACAACTCAGAAGGGAGCCTGTGAGACACGGGTGATTACAACTTCACCCACTGGTTCAGAGTAAACTGCCACCACCGCGGTTACCATGGGACCGTGGAGCCCACTAACTGACTGACTAGTCCTGCGAATAAAACGGTTAAACACATGGTATTCTGTCTAGCCAACAACAAACAAACAGTAGCGTATCTTCAGAGACCCGGGATCAGTTCTGTGTGTGCTGATAAGCAGGGTAGCGGACAGTGAATGACTTGGAGAAAGTCGTTTATTCACACAATATAAATAATTAATATATACAGACAATTATTAAAATCAACAATTATTAAAACAGTAATAGCCAGTATAAAAAATAAAAGAAGGGAGAACAATACTTAGTTCCTGGAAAGATGTCCTTTTTGTGGGAAAAACAGAGTTCTGGGTTTCAATCAAAGTTCAGAGTTCAGACCAGGTGGATGCCAGCATATCCTCAAGCTGGCACCGATGAGTTCAAGATGTTTTCAGGGTGGAGGACACTGAGTTTGGGTCCTCTGCCATTCTTATGCCCCTGATTCAGTAGGAGGGAGTGAGGGCGGGGAGCCACACACCCCCTTAGAAGATGAGATGAGCCCTCCCCTTGTCCTGGGGACTAGAAATCATATCTACCCATATATGGGCTCTATCTCACAGAACCGTACAGGTCAGGGCAGATTTATTAACATTTTCAGGTCTGTCTCGATTTACCCAGCGCCCTGATACCAGACATGAGGGGTGGGACCCCTGTGGTATCATCAGGGCACTTTCAAACTGCCTAACTGGCAGTCCTTACCTCAGAATGTTCTGAAACTTCCTCAGAACCAGCACCGGGGCTCATGCTACACTTCCCCCACGTTTGGCGAAGCTGCCATCTCAGGAACCCCAGAAATATGACAGATCTGGGAAGTTATGGATATGCTATGAGACTCAGGTTATTCCCAGGCAAAGGCTCTTTGAAGTTTGGGGCAGCCAGCTAGGTGTCACCTCCCCTGCTGGGAGGGAGCCAGCGGGTCTGGTTTTCCCCCCAACTAGATTGCTTCTGCCATGGTGCTTGTCACCTTATACCTGATGGATGGGCCATCAGCACAGCTTGAAGCCAGGGACTCTCCGGGGCAGATTAGGCTCAGGCTCATTAGCATATCAAAAGAGCCATCCAGCATTTAGGCTGGTGCTCTCTCTCTGCTGAGAACAGACTGCAGCTGCCCCTACACACTCAACCCAGATTCTATCGATCTGAAGCGCAATCGATGCAGGGAATCGAGTGCGATCGCTTTTTCTTCACGGGCGGTTACAGGACGCGCCTGCGGCCCTGCAACCATCCGTGACAGCCCCCCCTGGGGAGAAGGCAGATAGACATGGATCAGCAAGATGTGTGTCGTTGCCGCTAACCTGCGATATCTGATCTAGTTCCCCGTTGGCGTTCTGGGGTTGGCTGCCCGCTGCGTGACGGCCAACCTGGCTGACGGGTCTCGGGTTGCCGGTGCGGCGGGAAAACCTATTGGAGCCTGTGGCTCGGTTCCCCTGGACCGGTCGCGGTCTGCTACCCTCAGGGTTGACCCGACATAGACCGTTCTGGACAGGGCGTTTGCGCCACTGCAGTCGGACGTGGTGTCTGCCGGGACTGCTGACAACGAGCAGTGGGTTGGTTAGGTCAACAGCCAGCCCACGCAGGGTTCCCCTGCTAAGTGGCTGTGGACCTAAGGGAACCCCGCGGGAATCCCTGGACCTTCCCAGCTCCTGACAGACGGCACATGCTCTGCAGTAGTTTGCTACATCCCTGTTCATCCGGGGCCAATAAAACTGTTTCCGAATACCGGCAAGTGTCTTGCGGACCCCTGAGTGCCCTGTCAGAGGATTACCATGTGCGGATTTCAGCACATGTCCCCTGAACGCACTCGGGACCACAAGCCATTTGGTATTCGCGTGGGATCTACCTGTAGGGGGCTGTACAGACTCACTGTACAGTCTCCCACCTTCCCAGTACACCTTGAAAGCGGCCCCGTCTGCGAGGGGCTCAGCGGCTTGCTGCCTAAGCACCTCCAGGCTTGGGTCACTTTGTAGTGCGGCTGAGAATACGGCGCTGTCAGTTTCAGCCAACTGGCTCATGTCACACGAGGGCAGCGACTGAAAGGTCTCATCCCTGCGGTCAGAGGAGGGGGAGGAGGCCGGAACCCCCTCCACCTGTTCTGAGCTCGGGTTCCGAGCAGTGCAGCTGCGCGGTACTGCTAGCACAGGTACACTGTCAGAATGGCACAGACGGACATTACTCAAATCATCATTGCATGCAGTAATGACATTGACAGGTATAGACATTTTTTCATTACAGACAGGTTGTACAGTAAACTCAGGTACAGTTACAGCATCATCACAACAGACAGTCTGTACATCAAACTCAGGTGCCTTTGAAGCAGGCACTATTGAACCTGGTACCCTTGAACTGGGCACATTCAACCCACCTCCCCCTGGTGCTCCCCCAAGTGTATAAAGTACCTGGTGGTGGGTGGAGAGTCTGTCTCCTTCCGTGAGCGACAAGGCGGTCGTGGCAGGTTCATAGTAAGACACAAGCTTGCCCAAATCAGTCCCCAGCAACACAGGGACTGGGAGATCCTTCATAACCCCAACAACCCTTTCGTGGACCCCTCCTCCCCAATCCAGCTTCACTCTCGCGTGGGCTATGTGAAAAAGGGTGCCCTCTACTCCAGTAAGGGCAAGGGATCGGCTGGAGCTGATGCTCTCCTTTGGCACAAGGTGTGAGTGAACTAACGTGATGTCAGCTCCGGTGTCTTGAAATCCGGTGACAACTTTGCCGTTCACTCTAACAAGTTGCTGCTGGTCGGTTCGGTTGCGGATTTCCTTTCCGCGGGCAAACAGGACAAAATCTGATGATCCAGGCTGTGGTTCGCTGGCGGGTTGCCTCTGCTGTGGGTGAGGTACAGGTGATGCAGATGATCCAGGTGCTGGTGGTGTCTGTCTCCGCTCCGGACAGTCGAATTTTATGTGTCCGGGCTGGCGGCAGTAGTGACAGGTGACCTCTCCATGGGCTGCAGCCCTGGGTGCAGAAGCTGTGCTGGATGGCCTCTGTGGCTGACGGCTCACAGGGGCAGGAGAGTCTGCCGAGGTATTGGGCTGACCTCCTCTCCAGCTGGATGGGACAGTTCTGCGGGTATCAGCCACCCGGGTAGTTGCAAAAGTCTCAGCAAGGTCTGCAGCGACAGTTGCTGAAGCCGGCCTGCGTTCTAGCACAAACTGGCGTACATCAGCAGGGCAAATGTTCAGAAATTGTTCCAGGACTATCAAGTCCTCCAGGACATCATAAGACCCTTTGGTGAGGCCTAGAGTCCACTGGCGGAGTGTGGTGAGCAAGCTGCTGACCACATCTCGGTACGAATCAGAAGACTTTTTCTGCCAGGCCCTGAACTTTTTCCGATAGGCTTCTGGCGTCAGCTGGTACTTAGTAATGATAGCGTCTTTTATAGCAGCATAATCATTATCCTTCTCCGCAGGCAATTCTGCGAAGGCATCAAGCGCTTTGTAGCGCAGAAAAGGTGTCAGATGTCTGGCCCACTGGTCTTGGGACAGACGATACTGACGGCAGGCTTTTTCAAAAGACCGCAAAAACAAGTCAATGTCTGTGTCTTTTTCAATATTAGCAAATTTAAATTTTGCACTTACGGGTGCTGCAGCTCCTTCAGCAGGGAGGCTGGGCGGTGAACTCCGGCTGGCCTGTTGAACCTTTGCCATGTTTAGCTCATGCTGTCGTTTCTCCCGCGCCTCTGCAGATTGGCGCTCCCGCTCCTCTCGTGCCTCTCGCTTTTGCTCCGCCATGTACTGCAGGTACTTGTCCAGGTCAGTCTCCATCAGCTTTTGTAATGCCTGCTGCATTACCGGGTCAGCACCCATGGACAGTCCAGTACTGGCCAGTTCCGGGCGAGTACTGTCAGAAACTCTGGGATTGGGGTCCATACTGACAGTCTCTGGCGTAACTGTTGCAACAGGGCCCGCAGGATGCTCAACCTCTGTACGCCTAGGATCTTCAGCCTCTGGTTCCCCTTGATTGTCAAATGGGCTGGTATCCACCTCAGCGGACACTCCCGCCTCCCGCAGTTGCTGGGTATCCCATCTGGACAAGTCTGCTATCAGGTATTGTTGTTTCCTGCGGCCGACGTCAATGCCTCTCGCTTGGCAAAGATTTTGCAGGTCCGACAGGCACATGTTCTGGTAGTTCCCGGACATTTCCATGCCAAATAAAATAAAACTTTTGGGGAGGGGTACTGGCTACACAGTCTCTCTGTATATATAAAAAATATATTGCCTTCCAGCTACACCAACGAATTAGTTCATTTCTCGATAGCGCTAGCGCTATCGTAGATACTTTTAGCACAACACAGGTCCCAACCGCTGCCTAACACTGTCACAGGAGCCCTAGTGGCTGACCGCACTTAGCCTTCTAAACGGTGCCAGCGCACAGATCGTGCGAACTCTGGTCGCAGTCAATGCGCAGGAACCGTTAAGAATTAGCCGCAGACAACTCAGAAGGGAGCCTGTGAGACACGGGTGATTACAACTTCACCCACTGGTTCAGAGTAAACTGCCACCACCGCGGTTACCATGGGACCGTGGAGCCCACTAACTGACTGACTAGTCCTGCGAATAAAACGGTTAAACACACGGTATTCTGTCTAGCCAACAACAAACAAACAGTAGCGTATCTTCAGAGACCCGGGATCAGTTCTGTGTGTGCTGATAAGCAGGGTAGCGGACAGTGAATGACTTGGAGAAAGTCGTTTATTCACACAATATAAATAATTAATATATACAGACAATTAATAAAATCAACAATTATTAAAACAGTAATAGCCAGTATAAAAAATAAAAGAAGGGAGAAAAATACTTAGTTCCTGGAAAGATGTCCTTTTTGTGGGAAAAACAGAGTTCTGGGTTTCAATCAAAGTTCAGAGTTCAGACCAGGTGGATGCCAGCATATCCTCAAGCTGGCACCGATGAGTTCAAGATGTTTTCAGGGTGGAGGACACTGAGTTTGGGTCCTCTGCCATTCTTATGCCCCTGATTCAGTAGGAGGGAGTGAGGGCGGGGAGCTACACACCCCCTTAGAAGATGAGATGATCCCTCCCCTTGTCCTGGGGACTAGAAATCATATCTACCCATATATGGGCTCTATCTCACAGAACCGTACAGGTCAGGGCAGATTTATTAACATTTTCAGGTCTGTCTCGATTTACCCAGCGCCCTGATACCAGACATGAGGGGTGGGACCCCTGTGGTATCATCAGGGCACTTTCAAACTGCCTAACTGGCAGTCCTTACCTCAGAATGTTCTGAAACTTCCTCAGAACCAGCACCGGGGCTCATTTTAGCGGAATTTAGCGGAAATTGATTTTTTTTTTTTTCACAAGGTGTCATTTTTCGCTAACTTGTGACAAAAAGTGGGATCTTCTATGAACTCGCCATACACCTTGGCTGATTGTGTAATGGTTAAGGGCTCTGCCTCTGACACAGGAGACCAGGGTTCGAATCTCGGCTCTGCCTGTTCAGTAAGCCAGCACTAATTCAGTAGGAGACCTTTGGCAAGTCTCCCTTACACTGCTACTGCCAATAGAGCGCGCCCTAGTGGCTGCTGCTCTGCTCTGGCGCTTTGAGTCCGCAAGGAAAAAAGCGCAATATAAATGTTATTTGTCTTGTCTTGTCTTGTCTTCCCCCACGTTTGGCGAAGCTGCCATCTCAGGAACCCCAGAAATATGACAGATCTGGGAAGTTATGGATATGCTATGAGACTCAGGTTATTCCCAGGCAAAGGCTCTTTGAAGTTTGGGGCAGCCAGCTAGGTGTCACCTCCCCTGCTGGGAGGGAGCCAGCGGGTCTGGTTTTCCCCCCAACTAGATTGCTTCTGCCATGGTGCTTGTCACCTTATACCTGATGGATGGGCCATCAGCACAGCTTGAAGCTAGGGACTCTCCGGGGCAGATTAGGCTCAGGCTCATTAGCATATCAAAAGAGCCATCCAGCATTTAGGCTGGTGCTCTCTCTCTGCTGAGAACAGACTGCAGCTGCCCCTACACACTCAACCCAGATTCTATCGATCTGAAGCGCAATCGATGCAGGGAATCGAGTGCGATCGCTTTTTCTTCACGGGCGGTTACAGGACGCGCCTGCGGCCCCGCAACCATCCGTGACAACTTCCAAATACCCTTTCGGTGGGGGATTGAAACATGGGGGAGCCAGCACAGGATAGAGAGCACCGAGAGAGGAGACGGAAGGCTCTATACAACTCAGAGCCTTCCCTCTCCTTGGGTAAATATTTGCTTCATTTTTTTAAAAATGCGGTTCCTATTCACTTTAAGTGTGAACTGTGCCATAAGAAAACATGGGCATTACTTTGAAAATCAGTTTTCTTTCAGTTATAACTGAAAGCAACTGATTAAGTGTAAAAGGGCCTAACACTAACCTACCCCTACCTACTTTTAACACTAGTCTACATCTTCACACTCACACTTGTTAACTTACCACACCACTGATATCTCTACCACAATCTACAGTACTTATCATATGCCTCCTGCGCCCAAACTGACCACTGGCTGGCGCTATAGCCGCAATTACTATTTCGGTTTATGTGGCGCCTAAGTTTCCAAGTGGCCGCAAGCTGTGCAAATGAGCTGGAGCATGGCATGTTTTTCATTACAGTAGAATCTCCTTGTAGTAAACTCTGATATAGTAAACCTCTGAATATAGTAAACTCAGTCCTCAGGTCCCAGCAAATGCATCTGTATACATATACAATGTATGACGAATTTTGATATAGTAAACTACTTTTCCTGGTCCCTTGGAGTTTACTATAAAGGGATTGTACTGTATTAAACAAGGCCCTATGGTAAATTATATCCATACATTTTTTTAATGTGCAAAACATCTCGTTTTGTAGGTTTTAGGTTTTTAACATTTGGTACACATGCCCCAGGTGTTACTTCTGGCTTGATAGTTAACGAAGTATAATACATTTAGAGTTTTAGAAAATGATAAATCCTACGTAAACAACACAAAATTAGTATTTTAACTAATAATTTTAAATGCTTGTAGACTGGATAGCAGACTGGTATGGTTGTTGCCTTTTGTGTAGGATATGAGCCCTTGAGTTCGAATCCCGACTCAAGCCAGATGTAAAACAGTAAGGAGTTTTTGGGCAAGGCGCCCTAATGAGCCTGGTCGCCTGTGGCTGCAGCCCTGAAGGGCTTTGAGTCCACCAGGAGAAAAGCGCAATATAAATGTTCTGTGTCTAGAAACAATTACTACGTACTGCTATTGATTATATCTGTATTAAGAGATATTTCAGATAATCTTTACCACGCCAGGGGGTACGTTAGGAGCCCAGGCTTTCAAAAGGCTTACATACCGATGAAATGTTGAGAAACACTGCTATAGGTCTTATTATTTTTAACATTAAAAAGGGTTGTTTTTTTTGGGGGGGGGGGGGTTGAACTATGGGAATTTTTAATGGTCCAGATAGGGGCACCAAAGTAAGAGAGTCAGCTTGGGCCAAATCTGTGTGCCGCATGACTTTATAGATAAGGGAGGAAAATCAGAGGATGTGGTATGCAGACATCCACTAGGCCAGTGATGGCTAACCTTGGCACTCTAGCTGTGGTGGAACTACAAGTCCCATGAGGCAATGCAATACTCTGACAGCTCTAAGCATAACTCAGGGAGGCAGAGGCATGATGGGATTTGTAGTTTTTTCACAGCTGGAGTGCCAAGGTTAGCCATCACTGCACTAGGCCCTAAGCATTCACCTAGCTTGCCTTGTTGATGTCCCTGCTTTGACCCAAATACAAGCCCTGACAGAGTATAACTACAAACCACAGCGAGATTTTGCTTGGCACCATCCCTCAACACCCATCTTGCCCCGCCCTTAGCAGCACCTGAAGTGTTCTGTGTACTATGGCTGTTATTATTAGTTCACTGACAGCTCTGTGGAGATACCTGTCACTGATATATGAGTATAAAGCATTTTCAGTTAAGTAACCGGTAGTGATGTGAAAATACAGTCAATACGCTTGTTGTAAGCCACATCTGAGTAGCCATGGTAACAGCCCCATCCACTCTCCTTTATTTCAGAGAGAGTCTAGTGTATAATACAGCCATTCACGACAAATCTCAGCTCGTAAGGACTTCCTAATTGGCAGCAAGCTGATTGTCTACCCACCATTATGTAGGCTAGAAAAATACCACAGAAAAAGGTCTTGATTTGACTCCCTGCGTCTCTGTTCTTCCTTGCCACCTATGACTTACCACTTTCGGAGCATTTAAAGTGAATCCATGGTGAAAATAAACTGATTAGGTAAACAATTATATTTATCCTTCTCCTTCTACTCAAAAAAATGACTTATTTAAATATCCCATTGTTTTTTTTTATATTTACAAATTTACTTAGTACGTTGATTGTGTTACTGTCTCTAATCAGTGGGAGCCTGTTAAGTGTCCCAGAGATAAAATAGGTGAACTATTGACCTTTACCTATCTTCCGCTGCCCTCCGAAGTTGTACTCAAAGGGAAATTTTCATGTTTACTATATTCCTGACAAGGTAGCAACAAGACAGAAGCATGCCTGAAAAATGAACTCAGGCCGCAAAATAAAACAAATAAAACAGCCTGGTTATTAATATGTTTTGTACTGTATATACACATGTTAATCTCATCATGTCACATGTCGCCTTTAAGAAGAGTGTTATAAAGAAGCAATGGAACAGGCAGTACTGTCTATTGCTACATGGAATAGTCAGTCTTATTTATGTTACTCAGTTTTACTGGAAAGCCTTTTTCATTTTCACCCGAAATACAGAACCTAAGACATTAGATGACTTCATCAGGCCAGCAATATTAATAATAAATTCATTTTTTCCATCAGAGAAAGGCTGCAGCTACAGAACTGTGCTGGCTTTGCTTACAAAACGAGTTTCCCCCCTATATGGCCCAAAAATAGGAGATATACATCAGTTCTTTACATTCGACATTAACCATGGTAAGGCCTATCTATTCTAGCATTCCAAACTCCTCTCCTCCAAGTGTCAGCTTCTCACGTTTAGCTAGAGTGCATCCTATAGTCCTCTGATATGATCCAGCTAGCGTACAAGTACCACAGCATGGGACACCACAAATGTATGCAGTAGATGTTTAGCATAGTTGCATACAGCAAAAATACATTGCAGTGTTTTTGCCTTCTAAGCAGGTCTGCAGCGCTGAATGGTAGATTTTAATTCTTGGGAAATAAGAAACAGATACTTACCTAAGGAGGGTAAGACTCTGGATCCTATTGACGCTTCCCTCCCTGTCTTTTGGTCCTCCACCACTGGGACCCTCCAGCTGAACAGGCCACATGCCTCTTCAGGCACACGTGCTGCTGAATCTGTGCAGCAGCACGCAGCCAAATATCCACAAATGGCTCCCAATAATTGCCTATGCGTGGCCATACTCGCGCAGGTGCAGTATAGCCGCACTCGTGCTTAAAGAGAGGCCCAGCCCTGATCAGATTACCCCTAAGGTTTTGTTGGTCATCTTTGGAGGGTCCACTCTCAGCGACGGGGGACCAAACGATAGCAAGAGAAGCCTCATTAGGATGCAGAGCTTTCCGTCTTCTTAGGTAAGTGTGTGATTTTGTGGCTCCGGTACACCACAGCACTAAACCTTGATACTGAATTCCATTTACTTATATTTGTTAACCTGTTTGTGGTTGGTGGTAGCTGCTTGATCATTTTGCGTATTTTGACCTTTTACATATTATATGCCTACAGTCCACTGCAAAAAGCCTTTCCCTTAAAACTATAGCAGGGCTGTTACATTGTGTGCCAAATACTAATGTTACGCTAAAACATCCAGCTCTTTTCCTTTGCTAGTAATAAATGAGTTAAAAAGCAGCATATATGATATAATGAAATTACTTGTTCCAACTACATTCAGCACAGCAAACCTACAGGAAGAAAACTCTATTTCTGAAAACTAACCCCAGTCAAAATGTTATTGTTATTCTGGATAGTGTGGAAAAGGATTATACTCTATTACAAATTCATAGCTTTATGTGTCCCCATCAGGAAGAATTTCCTTCACTTCCTTTCTAAACAGGAAGTGGGGTAAACTCCTCCAATATTATTTTCTTTTGTTATGTGTTAGAAAGTCAGAACCTTCAAAAAGTTGAATTTCCATTCCTCAATTCCAAGCAATCTGAGAGTCCTTCAGACAGGACTTGAGGGAAAACCTGCCCAGTGGGACACAGACAGCAGGAACAGCCTGATAGAAATGATAACCCTTACCCACTCTATGCAGTACTGGTGATGAATGAAAAATCCATCCAATTACAGTAATTAGTTTCACCTGGGAGGGGAAAAATGGGGCAAGCAAATCCCAGAATTATTGACAAAGCTGCTAACTAACTGGATCAGGTTTTAGAAACTGTGATTTGCTAATCCCAACTTCTTCCTCCTGTGTGGGGTTCATTAGCATATGTCATATTGCATTACATATACTGTATATCCTTTTATGGCTAACACCACGCAAAACTCAGTGTTCAGTTGAAAATGATGCCATGAGGTTTAATAATCCACCAGCTTCTTATATTTTATTTATGTGGAACTCTACCAATCTGATCTCTTTGCTACAGACTACAGTTCCTGTTTCAATATTGCTTTTCTGGAATTTCCCCATTCATTTTGGATCATACCAACCCTCATCCTTAGCCATGGTGATGGATTCAAAATGAACGGTTATAGGTAGCGGCAGGTGGCGATACGGTCCACACTCACATCTCGACTGTAAAGTGCTCAAAGAAATATAAGATGCAAGAAGTGACTGGAAACTGGAATTGTAGGTTTGGGTGGTCTTGGCCATTTAACAGTATTGGTTATCTTAATATGGAGCACTGTGGAGTGTGCTAGAGACTGATCTGTGAAGATGATAATGCTGACTGACATCTAACTCAGGGCTACATCAGCTTCTTTTGAATACTGATCACATCCTAGTCTCAGTAATCTCAGTTGTTGTTAATGAAATTAAGTATGTTTGGGGTACAAATGGATAAAATCAGAGTTCCAGGTACTGAAATAAATATACCAGAATAATGTCCCCCCTCCTATCTGGTACTGTTTGTAGGGAAAAGTAGATTCTAGATTTGCAAGGAAGTGATCTTCCTGGAGGATTCCTTCTTCCTCCTCTCTGCAGGAAGGGCTTGTTCACAGCCTATGTCTTATGTAGCACACTATTCAAATGTATATTCCAGGGGGCAAGGGCATTAAACAGCACTAGATTATCTGTAGATCTGGGGCCTGGAGAATGTGGCCCTGTCCCTGCTACAAAACTAATGTAGTCAAAAGTATTTCATACTATTATTATCACTTGTAAGGCCATATTTATACTTTATCTGCTCCTAGGCCAACCTTCTTGGGACACTGTTCTTCCATTCCACCCCCCCCCCATTCCATGCGCAGTAACTGTGCTTCCATTCCGGGGCATAAGTAGAAATCACTGGGCCCCCTGTGAAACTTTGGGTGGGCCTCGCTTTCTGCCCAGGCAAACTGAGAACCAATGTTAATCAATTGGCTAGTGCACACTTGAATTTGTGTTCTCCGTGCAGATAAAAACTGACAGCAGTGGAGCACTGTACGGTTTTTCTCTTTCAATTACATTACCTTCTTTGATGAAACATGCATGTTTTCACACATACAGACTCACATGGTGTGCAGAAAATGCATACAGAAAACCGTCAGACAAGTGTCCTCCCAGCCTCAGCTAATTACACTCGCTCTGTCCATCACTGATGGAGCAGAACTGGCTCTGCAGCCTTCTCCAGCATCACTGCAGTACAGAGCACTTGGGGAGGGGTAGAAAGTTTGGGGGCTGTACACAAGAACCTGCTGCACACTAAATAGGGACTGTCTACAAATCTTTGTCTGCAACATTTTTTATTATTCCTTATTAGTGGCTGAGCAGATGCAGTCATTAGAACAATGTTTCTCTCCGTGCCCTTAGTTGTCAGTCTCTCAGAACAGGGAAAAGATTATTCTCCCCCCATGGGGTCCACTGTGGCTTCTGGGCCCCCCTGCGACTGCATTCCTTGCAGTGTCTATTGTTACACCCTTGCTTCCATTATGTGTGCAGCCCCTTCTTACATGTGTGACATCCATGCATAGTAGTCCCCCCTCTTTCTACAGCTCCACTCTTCCGCAGATTGCTCCACATTGGCAACCCCTTTTTTTCTGTCTGCAGCCTCCTCTTCCATATGAAACATCCCTTCTTCCATGCTAAGCCTCCTCCTAGGACAGCAGCCCCAGACCCGGGCCTATGTGGCCTTTCCAGAAATCCCGTCCTGAGCACTTGTATTGTTACAGGGTATACTGTACAATGCATTTAAATGACTGTCCCTAAGCTCGATGAATGTGGTCCGGTATTAGTCATGGAGAGAACCCAAAGACAAAAGTTGTTACCCTTAATAACTAACTGTACAAGATTTATTTGCAAGCTTTCAAAACTTTAAGTTTCTTTATCAGGAGAATTACAACTCAAAAACTACAGAACAGGATCAGAACTATAGGTATGGTTCTGATCCATTTCTGTATCATGTCTGAAGAAGAAACTTAAAGTTTCAAAAACTTGCAAAGAAATCTTGTACAGTTAGTCATTGAAAGTATCACCTGAATAATGTTTGTTGTTAATGCTTAAGATGGGCTCACAATCTAATCCATTTATAGTCTAATGTCCCTCCCATATTCTAAAACTAGTTTTGAAGGAAAATCAATTAACCCACCAATATATGTTTCGAATGCAAGAGAAAACTGGAATACCAAGGAAGACTGACCCAAAGGTGGGCAGAAACATACAAACCCCCTGCAGATATTGTCCTGGGAAAGATTTGGACGTGGGACGGTGGGACCATAGTCCTGCAAAGCTACCAAGCTACCCACTATGGCTTTCTTACAAATACAGATTATGTTGATGCCTTTATATCTGTACCTGGAATTATGCTTAAAAGGAACCAGAGACGAAGGAACCTGAAAAATTAAAAAATATTTTATACATACCTGGGGCTTCCTCCAGCCCCATCAGCACGGATCGCTCCCATGCCACCGTCCTCCACTGCCTCTATCGCCGGTACTGGGTCCTGTCACTTCCACCGGACGCGGCGAGTTGTACGCATCCACAGGGGCTCCCTCTGCATGCTTTACGCATGCGCCTGTGGAGCACTGCGCTTGCCTCGACTGGCCCTGACTGGCCGAAGAGACGGGACTGGCCGAAGAGACGGGATAGAGGCAGCGGAGGAAGGCGGCGTGGGAGTGATCCGTGCTGATGGGGCTGGAGGAAGCCCCAGGTATGTATACAATCTTTTTTTCATTGAGCTCTGCTTCTCTTTAAAGCGGAATATAACCCTGCATTTCAACTTTGCTCTAAAACATTATTTACAGCATATTATATGCAAAAAGCATTTTTTTTTTACTAGACCAGCATTGGAAGGGTTAGACACAGAGGTTTAAAGTTCCGTGGAGAGATATGCAGAAGTTCAGATTGTTACATTCTATTTAGTTATATGTATCTATTGAGAAAAGTTACACACTCTTTGGCTGTCCTCCAATCCTTCTCAGTCAGAGAGATGAGTCACATTCAACACTTAGATACATTTATGTAAACAAAATGTATCTATGTCAGCTTTGGATGCATCTGCAGAAATCTCCAGGAACTTTAAAGCACCGTGTAACCCTTCCAATGCTGGTCTAGTAAAAAAAAAATGCTGGTTGCATATAATATACTGTAAATAATGTTTTAGAGCAAAGTTGAAATGCAGGGTTATATTCAGCTTTAAACACAGTGTCGGACTGGAAGGCGGAAAAACAGAGGAAATCCGCCTGCTGGCCAAGCAGCAGTAACCCTGTGTTATCACTCCCAATAGAAACCTGCAGCAAGTCTTCACTGTGAGCAGCAGCTACTGCTGCTTGGCCAGCTCAGCTTTTCCGGCTCCCAGTCTGACACTACTTAAATACTATTATGTATCATGTCATGTCAATATACTATTTATACAATATAATACAATACAATAACATTTCTATAGCGCTTTTCTCCCATAGGACTCAAAGCGCTTAGGCTCTCTCAGATTCAGTAATTAGTAGGATGAAGTATTCACACAACAAAAGTTATATTTCTGCAAATGCCAGACTGAACAGGTGGGTTTTCAGTCTGGATTTAAACACGTCCAGGGATGGGGCTGTCCTGATCTGTTGAGGTAAGGAGTTCCAAAACGTAGGGGCAGCATGACAGAAGGCTCTGGGACCAAAAGTTTCTAAGTGGACTCTGGGTATGACTAGATTATTAGAACCTGTGGATCTGAGAATGCGGGGATTGCTTCGCAGCTGTAACATATCTTTCATGTATCCAGGGCCTAGATTATTCAGGGATTTAAATGTCAGTAGGCCGATCTTGAATACGACCCTCCATTCTATAGGTAGCCAGTGAAGGGAATGCAGGACTGGCGTTATGTGGCAGTGACGGGGTTGGTTGGTTAGCAGTCTGGCAGCAGTATTCTGTATCAGCTGTAGGCGGTACAAGGCCTTTTTTGGAAGGCCAGTGTAGAGAGCATTGCAGTAGTCCAGTCGGGATGTGATGAAGGCGTGGACTAAGGTTGGCAGATCTTCTGGGGGTATGAGGTGCTTGATTTTTGCAATGTTCTTCAGGTGAAAATAGGATGATTTCACCACAGCAGAGATTTGAGTTCTGAAGTTTAAATCCCCATCAATTAGTATAATAGTATAATAGTATATAATCTGTATAAACAAATTACTGTATTGATAAAACGTTTATGTGTGTGCAGTCATACTCAGAGTAGGTTTTTTAAAGCAATGTGCACAAACACAAAGCAACCAATAAGATTTGAGTTATAGAAATTAGATCATCATGACTGGGTTCCTGCATCCTTACTGAATAAGCTGAAATTGCCTATGTACTGCCCACACTTGGAGGAGAGGAACTGAGAATGCTAAGATCTAGTCTTCCATCATAAGGAGACATGAGTTGATTCACAAAACGCATCTCATGAGTTATCTCACTTTGGTCAATTAACTTGGCTTCTGAGTTTTCTCAGTTTTCACACCATTTCAGTAAAACATCTTTTAAGCCTCCTGCAAGATTATCTAGTTGCAATTGGTCTGCTAATAGGCTAATAGTGCAGTGTTCTCCCCAGGCTCTTTTAGCCAGGTGCTCTACCCGGCTAATTTTGGGGAGCACCAGGCTGTCATTGGCTCACCTTCTCATCCTCCTCCTATGCTGTAAGCAGAGTTGCGCCCATCGCGGCTAATTTTTCATGCCAAAAAAATCTGATGAGAACACTGTAGTGTGATCAGTCAGTTGATCTTGTTTGCTGTAGGTAACTACCCTATGTAGTTTTCCTAACTGAATAAAACTGGACATAAACAACAGATGATTATTTAAAATGCCACTTACACCTGACCATGTAACTGTCTTTTCTTGTTTTATTCAGCACATAATCATGTGGCCCATATTGAGTGATTGTGCGTGTATATTAATTCAGCAGACAACAGCTAGCTCATAGGCCATGGGTCATATCCAGCCACACACACACACACACACTGGGATGCAAAAGTGTGGGCAAGCTTGTCATGATTTTCCTGTATAAAGCTTTGATTTTTACAATAAAAATGTCAGTTAAATATATCATATAGGAGGCACACACAGTGATATTTGAGAAGGAAATTAAGTTTATTGTATTTACAGAAAGTGTGCAATAAGTGTTTAAATAAAATTAGGCAGGTGCATAAATGTGGGCACTGTTGTCATTTTATTGATTCCAAAACCTTTAGAACGAAATATTGGCACTCAAATTGGCTTGGTAAGCTCAGTAACCCCTAACCTACATACACAGGTGAATCCAATTATAAGAAAGAATATTTAAGGGGGTCAATTGTAAGTTCCCCTCCTCTTTTAATTTCCTCTGAAGAGTAGCAACATGGGGTCTCAAAACAACTCTCAAATGAACTGAAGACAAAGATTGTTCACCATCATGATTTAGGGGAAGGATGCAGAAAGCTGTGTCAGAGATTTCAGCTGTTTGTTTCCACAGTTAGGAACATATTGAGGAAATGGAAGACCACAGGCTCAGTTCAAGTTAAGGCTTGAAGTGGCAGACCAAGAAAAATCTTGGATAAACAGAAGCGATGAATGGTGAGAACAGTCAGAGTCAACCCACAGACCAGCACCAAAGACCTACAACATCATCTTGCTGCAGATGGAGTCACTGTGCATCGTTCAACTATTCGGCACACTTTACACAAGGAGATGCTGTATGCGAGAGTGATGCAGAGGAAGCCCACAGCACAAACAGAGCCGATTGAGGTATGCTAAAGCACATTTGGACAAGTCAGCTTCATTTTGGAATAAGGTGTTGTGGACGGATGAAACTACAATTGAGTTATTTGGGCATAACAAGGGGAGTGATGC
This sequence comes from Hyperolius riggenbachi, assembly GCF_040937935.1. Taxonomy (NCBI): domain Eukaryota; kingdom Metazoa; phylum Chordata; class Amphibia; order Anura; family Hyperoliidae; genus Hyperolius; species Hyperolius riggenbachi. The sequence goes on from NC_090646.1 coordinate 557,965,287, forward strand.
ATGGAGGAAAAAGAACACAGCATACCAAGAAAAACACCTGCTACCTACAGTAAAATATGGTGGTGGTTCCATCATGCTGTAGGGCTGTGTGGCCAGTGCAGGGACTGGGAATCTTAACAAACTTGAGGGACGCATGGATTCCACTCAGTGTCAGCAGATTCTGGAGACCAATGTCTAGGAATCAGTGACAAAGCTGAAACTGCGCCGGGGCTGGAAACAAGACAATGACCCTAAACACTGCTCAAAATCCACTAAGACATTCATGCAGAGGAACAAATACAGCCAGGGGCATATCTGGGTAATATAGAGCCTATGGCAAACACTGAAAATGCGCCCCCCTGGTCAGAGCCCCATCCTATCTCACATACATGTTATGGTTGCCTGTGTTTTTTGGCTTGAGATATTGCTGAAGTTACCTTACTTTGTTTTTAAATATCTCTTCTTATTCCCTCTTTGTCCTCTTTTCTGAAACTAAGCCAAGTGTGCCCTACATACATAAGATAAGTAGCCATGTTTCCCAGAATTAATCTGATCTGAGGTCTTAGTGACAAAGAGGCAAGGGTCAGGCATGGCGGTGCACAACAGAGGCAGGCAGGGTGGCGCAGCACAGGAGCAGGCATGGCGCCCATGGTGCTGTGGCGCCCATGGCATGAGCCATGCCTGCACCCTTCTAGATACGCCTCTGAGTACAACGTTCTGGAATGGCCATCTCAGTCCCCAGACCTGAATATAATTGAAAACCTGTGGTGTGAGTTAAAGAGAGCTGTCCATGCTCGAAAGCCATCAAACCTGAATGAACTAGAGATGTTTTGTAAAGAAGAATGGTCCAAAATACCTTCAACCAGAATCCAGACTCTCATTGGAACCTACAGGAAGCATTTAGAGGCTGTAATTTCTGCAAAAGTAGGATCTACTAAATATTGATTTAATTTCTTTGATGTGGTGCACAAATGTATTCACTTCTCAAATATCACTGTGTGTGTCTCCTATATGATATATTTAACTGATATTTTTTATCCTAACAACCAATGATTTATACAGGAAAATCATGACGATTGAAAAGGCTGCCCAAACTATTGCATCTCACTGTATATGTATATATATATATATATATATATATATATATATGTGTATATATATATATATATATATATGTGTGTATATATATATATATATATATATATATATATATATGTGTGTATATATATATATATATATATATATATATATATATATATATGTGTGTATATATATATATATATATATATATATATATATGTGTGTATATATATATATATATATATATATGTGTGTATATATATATATATATATATATATATATATATACATACATACAGTATGCACACTATATTGTGTGCACAATTATTGAGCAATTGAGTATTTTGACCATATCATCATTTCTTATACATATTTAAATTTCAAACGGTATCAACTGGAATGCTAATTACCATAGATTTAATCATATACGGTGATGCCTATTTGTGTAATGAGGGAGGGTGTGGCCTGAGGAGATCAACACCCTATATCAATGCATACATAAGTATTACACAGCTTCTTTTCCCCAGTCAAATTGGGCATAAAAAATATATTACTGACTCTGAAACGTCAAAAATGATAAATCTTTCAGAGGGAGGAAGCACTCTTGAAATACTAAGATACTAATTCAGATTCTATGAATTAGAGATCCCTAATATAAGATAAGGGTTGGTTTTCTGGCTAGAGTACCGTATATAATTGCAATAAATATACTTTTTTACATGTAAATTTTGGGTGTAAACTGTTGGCATTCGAAGCGCACTAGAAAGCTCAGCTACTTCTCCTCACTCCAGCTTGCAGCCTTGCATCTCCCTGGGAAGTGGGAGGAGGGGCTTATCCATGGTTATATACTGCACTCGTTGAAGGTAGTTTACAGAGCAGATCACTTGATACAGAAAAGTACCCCTCCCCCATGATACTTCTCTACTGATATGTCCCCTTCCTGTGTGTCTGTAATAATATACTCGTTATGAACATACTGTATACTGTAGTTTGTATTATTTTTTCATTTTCTTTTTTTTGTACTTTTGCATCATTAATTTAGGCAGAATATCTGTCAAATTCCCAAGAATGACAAAAAGACCTAACAAGACGCCACTGTTCAAAGAAAAACATAAAAAGTCAGTCTGGAATTTGCTAAAATACATACTGACAAGCCACAATGCCACAGTGGGAAAATGAAAGATTATAAACAATAAAGAGGCCAATTACATTTATTAGTTTTGAGTTATGTCTGTGACAATTTGGGGATATTTTTTCACAGAGAGTTTTCATCAAATTTGTCCACATATGTACAGTATATCTTTAGGATCAGTATTCAAATTCAGAGATTATGGTAATTCAGCAGTGGTAGCCTCAAAATTGGTCGAGTGACAGGTGTGCTTTAATTTGTTGATTAAAATACCACTGCTCTGTACTGATGTCAGTATACTTTCTAATATTAATCATAGACCCCTGTATTCAGTATGGATCTTGACCTGAAGGACTAGTACGGAAAATCTGTATATAGTAGAGTCTCAGTTATCCGACCCTGACAGGGAACTGCAGATGCTGGATAAGTGTGCTTTCTGCTTTCTTTAGACTCAATGTTAAACAGAGGCCTAGCTAATACACTCTATATACATACCATGAACTATGCTGAACTATACTGGAAGTACAGTATATTAATCTTAGGGTAGCAGTGGAACCCAGTCTTTGAGAACAGCAAAACCCACAAACAGCCTAAAATGTTGGCCTTCACCCTTGTGAGTCCTTCCGGCGATTTTTGCTGGTTGGTTGAGACTGCTGGTTAGATGAGTTTCAGATAAACAGGACTCTACTGTACTAACCTTGAATGTATTGATAATCATTGAGGCACTAAAAAGAAGCCAGTGTGTACAGAGATATGGGGCAATGCGTGCAAATCTGGTGCATATATATGATTGCATGACAATCCCGTTCCTTATTGTCAGACACTTGCAGCACAGATTTGCATTGAAATGTATTGTAAACATCCCAAACTATACCCTACATACTGTAGGGCAATATGAAGGTGTGACAACCTAGAAATCTGCAATTGTAAAGATTTTAGATGGTTACATAACTGTGATTTGCTGCTTTATTGAGACACATCATAGCTGAATGATGGTAATAGCGTCGCTGTACTGTCTATATTCCTCCTATCACCATTCAATATACCACAGACACCATTTGGTGCAGCTCTGCCACAGGAGTCATGTAAAAGTCTATCTCTAATTCTACTCCAGGTCCGGATGTGCTGACCCTGGTTGTTGGATCAGACATAAGCCGCTTTCCCAACACCCCCCGGCCAACATGTCGAGGCTATCTCCACAAGCGAACTCATTCAGGACTATTGAAAGGATGGCGGAAAAGGTGGTTTGTTCTCAAGCATGATGGAAGTCTGCACTACTATAAGCATAAAAAGGTAAAAAAAAATGTCATGTTAGTCCTATTATTTATGATAGAGGTAGAACATGATATTTATTTATTTTCTTGTTCAAATCATTTTTATTAATAGAAAGAAAAATGATATCACATGAAAATACATTCAGTTGCACATAAAATTTAGGTGGTGTCACAAAACTCTCCCAACTGCTGTACATAAAGTTGTGTTTTCAGTCCATCTAGTGCAGTACTAAAAGGTTTAATATACTATGCAGTTGGAAGATCCACCGGCATGATGACGCGCTGGCCTGCACTCCGGATAACTGGAGGCACCAGCTGAACCACAGAAGTGAGCAAGAAGATGCCAGGGGACCTCGCGGGCTAGAAGGGGCTGGAGAAAGCCCCAGGTAAGTCCAGATTTTCCATTTAGGCCACTGCTCAGAGTCCCTTTAATGTCAACAGAGCTGTATATAGCTTCTGTAAGGGGTTTAGTTATTACTGCAAATATGGCAGAGAGAGAGAGGGGACACCCCTGTCGAGTCCCCCTTGGTATGATTATTGATTGGTTAGAAAGGGCAAGGGGTTTAAGCTTGGCGGTAGGGGTGGGGTAGAGGCATCTGATTGCTTTCATAAACCAGCCTCTAATGCCAGGTCTTTCCACGGCCTATATCATATACAATGAAATAATGGTGTCTAAGGCCTAATCTGTGTCCAATGACACAGGGCTATTGGGATCTGATTATTTAAAGAATATCTAAACCTAATACCCCCCAGTGGCGCCTAAGCCTAAATTCCCTTCCTAAAGCTACCCAGCCCGCCTTCCGCAAAGCCACAATATGCGGCTATGAAGGTAAATTGGGCTTTCATCATAGGCACTTTTTTTACGTAAGGGCTCCAGCACCCCATTTTCCTGCCTCATCCCCTGTTCTCTTCACCCTCCGGGATCTAGCATTGGCAGCCCCCGAACAGCGGTGATGTATATATTTACGTCCTGCTATTTCCACCAGAGCCCATCAGAAAGTCGCTATTGCGCCTGTGCTGGAGCCGGGAAGGTAAATATTGCAGGCACTACTGCACCTGCGCTACAGCCGACAGGCTTCTCAGCTGTGTTTCGGGGGCTGCCTGGATCCTGGATGGTGAAGAAGATGGGGGAAGCCTCATTAGGATCCAGAGGCTTCCCCCCTCCCGAGGTAAGTACCTCCCAGGGGGTGAGTTTTTTTTGTTACAGATTTTCTTTGGAGATTAAGCCACATTATGCATAACAGATTTATGTTATTCAAGAAACAGGAGAACATGTTTACACTTCTATCTAGGCTATAAATCACATCACTGAGAAACACTTATTGAAGAAATTCTCCCTTTTACTCATTTCTACCAGTTTGTTCCTGCACAGCCACCATACATTGCAATGTTCATTTGGATAAAAGCAATACAACCTTTATGTCAATATACAAAACAGTTAAAGCTATTAGCAGTTGCATTTAGGCTGCTTACACACCAAGACGTTACAGGCGCACGTTAGTGCGCCTGTAACGCTCCCCCAACGCACAGCAATGTAACACAAGTGGGCTGTTCACACAGCCCACGTTGCGTTACATGTAACGCTGCACGTTCTCCGCAAAGTGCAGCATGCTACGGCGTTGGAGCGGCTATAGCCGCGTTAGACTGTTTGCACATGCGCAGTGGGGGGCGGAGAGGAGGCGGGGAGAGCCAGCTACAGTAGCCGCGCACATGGCTATCTAATATTCACTGCTGTATGCTAAGGAAGAAAGGAGAGACATCCGGCACTGCAGTAAACGAATTGTGCTTTAATGCTTGTTCAGACTGTGATCATAGAAGTGCATACACAATACTTGTCAGCATATTCAAGGCAGATGATACAGTCCTACTGTGGGTATGTGGCGGCGGGTGCAGGGTGCAAATCGGGCAGCTTAACGGCCGTTTCGCACGGCGGTGCTTCTTCTGAGGCTTTTCCCACAGTGGAAAAGCCTCAGAAGAAGCACCGCCGTGCGAAACGGCTGTTAGGCTGCCCGATTTGCACCCTGCACCCGCCGCCACATACCCACGGTAGGACTGTATCATCTGCCTTGAATATGCTGACAAGTATTGTGTATGCACTTCTATGATCACAGTCTGAACAAGCATTAAAGCACAATTCGTTTACTGCAGTGCCGGATGTCTCTCCTTTCTTCCTTAGCATACAAGAGTCACTTATGTACATATCCTGAGCACGCAGTTTACAACCGTGGGTTCACTATCAAGGGGTACCCTGCCGACCAATGCAGAATCAGCCGTGTGTAGTGCCGACCCTCTTTTGAATTTCCCTCTTATATATGCATGATTAATATTCACTGCACTGGCGGGTGCTGATTGGCCGGCGGGACCACGTGATGCGGAGTGTCTCGCTCCGCATCACGTGGACCCGCTGGCCAATCAGCGCCATTCTGGGAGACATTATAGGAATCGAGCCGCCTAACGCGGCTCACTCTACCGTCGGCTCTTGCAGCACCATACGTTGTGTTAGGTGCACGTTATGCGACCTTAACGTAGCACCTAACGCAACGTCTTGGTGTGCAAGTAGCCTTAAAGAAGGTCTGAGCTAAAAAAAACAAAACCTTACCTGGGGCTTCCTCCAGCCCCTGGCAGCCGATCTGTCCCTTGATGCAGCTCTGCTTCCAGCCGGTATCCTTGGGACCCCTCCTGGGCGAGTGCGCCTGGAGTAGCCTGGAGTGTTCTGCGTAGGTGTAGAAGTACTGCGCCTGCACAGGATGCTCCTGGGGACTGGAGCAGACTGTGAGCGGCACGGCTTTGCGCTCGTGCAGGTGCAGAAGACATCAGCAATGGACGGGGCCCCAGGACACCGGCTGGGAACGGAGCTGCAGCGATGTACAGATAGGCTCCCAGGAGCTGGAGGAAGCCCCAGGTAAGTAGAACTTTTTTTTTATTTGGCTCGGATGTGTCCTTTAAGATGTCAGAATTTGCTCGTGCCCTTTAGACTGTAGTCATAATGGGGTTAAAAAAAGTTGCTGAACCTCAAAATATCTCCATCTCAACAATGTGTAATGTTGCATGGAACTATTTGTTTGTGAATTCACACTTGCTGAATCATTCCAGAATAATTTTCACGTTTTGCTGGATAATTTGTAGGTCACTAACAGTACAACACCTCCACATAAACTACATATCCCATCTCAGAAAAACATGGATTGTTAAAACCACCGGCATTTCAGCTAATGTCCACATGGTGGCATTTGTCACCAGGAAGTCACAACGTTTTAACTGTTGTTAGATTCCTGGAAGAATTGCATTAGGACTTTGTGGTTCCTTGCTACAGAAGTTTATATTTTATGATGTCTTAAAATACAGTATATGAAACCAGCCACAAAACTTCATGTCAGTTTTATTTTTACTTCCTGCCCTAAGGTGAATTACTAGACCACAAAAAGTCACCTTTACATGCTTACATTTAAAAGCGCTGCCTGTTGAATGGGGCAGAAGATGTACATGATAATAGTATATCCATAAATGTACTGATAGTCTACTATTTACAGTATCTCCTTTTACCATTAGCAGAATATCAGTAACTTTACCATTATTCTACTATCACTTACCCTAATGTAACTTTCACTATATCCCTCTCCTACCTACCCCTAACAGTAACCCCATGGTGATCTCGGCTATTCTGTCTCTCCCCATCCAAAAAAAACAACTCAGGCACAAGCTAGGAATTGGGCTACATAGTAGCTGTACTCCATTGGAAATAACCTCTGTTCCTGCTGCAAAATGGATTTCAGCTAGTAGCTGTACTCCATAACATATCAACGCCACTACCTCCCCTAAGTTCAACTTTTCTATATCGGACCTCTAGTATCCAAATTACCTTTGCAGCACCACCATAGCCAAAGTTTCCACAGAGGCCTGTGGCGGTGCCCAAATTATCAGGAGTGAGCTAAACCTAAATGAACTGATCAGCATTTACATTGCCAATAGCATACTTTCTGTGAAGTTAACAGAGATTCTGTTTTGAAACATAACAATGCGGAATGGTGTACAGTAAAACATAATGACCTGAAATTACATACGTCACCTAAAGTTACCTTCTAATTTGAAAATAAATATTCATAGTTGTGTTTTATCAAAACATATTACAAAGCCTTGTACAAATGCTAGATGGTTTTCAGCTGAGACGACCTGGTCTGCTGAGAATGTAGCACGTGTATGGCAGCCCCCAGTACATTCGCGAGAGATCCGGACTGCCAGATCATCTCCCTCGAGCGCAAGCTGAGGCCATTTTTCTCCTTGTTACCACTCCTGCTCTGTGCTGCTCTGTGCCTCGCCTTATAGAATCTCTGCAAGCAAGAAGACAGCAATCAACATAGAGAGAATTCTAAAATCAACCGGGCAGGAGCCAGACTGCAATCAAGCAGGGGATTCAAACCAAGTTTCTGACGTCCTGCAACAGATAATAAAATACTACCATAAACTATTTTTATTGACTTTTACATTCTTTGGGTAAATGAGGAAGGGGTGTTTGCTGGGCAGCACAGGGGTGCTTATTTGATTGCCTTTATTTGGGGGGACTGGATAGAAGCATAAAAATCCTAATTCTTATTAAATACACAGCACTTCACTAGGCCACACCAGTGGACATGGTGCTTTGCTAGTAGGGAAAGAATAGGTTGCTTCTCTTTGCTGAGTGACACCACCCTCTGCATATAGACAGACAGGCTTGGAAGGAAATCCCCACATTAGTAGGATGTCCCCAGGGCTGGTTCTAGACTTTTTGCTGCCTGAAGCAGTACATTGTGAGAACCCCTCACACACACACACACACACACACCACCACCAGCCACATGTGCACGCACAGCCGGACTGGAGAGGAAAAACATACCACATTGTGCATTGCAGGCACTGGCACTACACCTACCTCCCTCTGCTTCCTCCAAGATAGCTTCTCTTCTCTGCTGGCCTGCAGCATCTGATCCCCAGAATGCCGGGTATGTGCTGCAGTGACGTCGCATCACTTACCCACTTTCAGCAGATTTGTGATGGGATCACCAGCCACAAGTCCTGCTTCCTCTTTGACTACAGCGACACCTCATGTGACCCGGCAGCACGTAACAGGTCACATGAGGCACCGCTGTAGCCATGGATACTGGACACTGGACATCACATAGCTGGAATGCAGAGAGCAGGTATTGAAGCAGTGCCGCGCATCGGGGGGGGGGGGGAGACGTGAGTGTGAGGAGGGGGACATTTGTGGACACCCTCTAATTGTTTCTGCCCTGAAGCACATGATTAACGTTGCTTTATGGAAGAGCCACCCCTGGATGTCCCTCTGCTTGATAATACCTATGGCTATGGTCAGGGATCGTATTGTGACACTGGTTTTGTTTTCTGCTGTCCTTGCAACTGAACAATATTCATCACTATGCAAAGCTTTCTGGGCTGCGGTAGTTGAGTGAATGTGCTCAGATTGCCACATCACACGAGTGGTGCTTAGTCCTAACCCACCTGATCACACGTGAGCTAAAGCTCACATCGCTTTATGCAGTAAAGCTGTAGTACCCGACTGTGATGTATGGACAGTGTAATGCCACTTACTGCAATCATTTTGGATAAGCCCCAGTGCTTGGATCATACCTGCATGTCCAGCAATCAGTATCAGACATCTGCTAGATGACAGTCTAAAGTGAAATATCAATCAGACAGGTTTCAAAAAGTCCTACGCTATTCTGCTTACTCATCAGTTGTTTTGCTAAACCCATACTCTCTCCTGGTTCACCTCTCCTCACCCAGCACACTTCATGCAAATGCCCAAAATGGTCTCTGCTTTGTGTGGAGAAATATACAGACCAGCAGCTGCCTCCAGTTTCCAGGGTGGAAGCGTAAGCATTTTACGTAAACAGCTTAGTGAAGCAATAAGCTTATGTTTAACCCTCAGCCACTGTACAAGTCACATGCCTCTGTTATCCGGCAAGCAAAACAAATCCTTCTGCCTGTCAGGACTGTGACAATGCCACATGGTCACTTCATATACCACATGTCCTCTAAAAAAAAGAAATTCAAATTTCTAGATAACCTATCAATCACAAGTGCTATTAAACATAAAGTGGAACGTTAACCAAGGATTGAACTTCATCCCAATCAGTAGCTGATACCCCCTTTCCCACGAGAAATCTTAACCTTTTCTCAAATATGATCATCAGGGGGGTCTGTATGGCTGATATTGTGCTGAAACCCCTCCCACAGTGTGATGTCATGACCGTGGCCTTGACAGTGTGCTGTCTGTGAACCTCGTTGCATTGTGGGAAATAACGCCTTTTTGCAACTGCCACGTAAGCAGTAGGGATGGTCGGAAATTTTGATTTCTGACTCCGCAGAAATTCCGATTTCTGCCAATGCCGGTTACCAATTCCAGGGATTTCCGATCAGTTTCTGAGTTCAGATTTGCGATTTCCGAGTAGTGTGGTTTTTTTTTTTGGTCATTTCATTGCATTCTCTGATTGGCCAAATACTTCCAAGTTGACTCTGCATTCTCTGATTGGTCCAATGCTTCCGAGTTCTGTGATCGGGCTAAAATTACCGAATTGCAGTAATGCAGTATTTCCACAGAAATCATATTTCCAAGTTTCGTTTTCCGAGTATCAATCGGAAATTTGGATTTCCAATGGAAATTCGGAAATTTCTATTCCGCAAAATCCGAATGAGCATCCCTAGCAAACAGTATCTCCCTCTGTGCATAGAACTCTCAGTAACAAACATTCCGTACAGATCACCTGGCAGAACTAAAGAGGTCACCACCAGTGATACATTTCAGAATGTAAATCAGGGAGATGAAACATTTTACAAGGGGCTAACGCTGACTAAATAATCTATAAATTAATATAGTAAAAAAAATAAGCTATTTTATTCATTATATTTTCACTACAGTTGGACTTTATATGCAATGCATTGGTAGGCCAAGCTCACATACCTCTCATCCGTTATCATATAGTAGCGTTCAAATAAGAAGTCAGGCCTGTTTAATGCATGGATACCCAGAGACTCTGAGTCACTTCTTGATACTGAAGCAAATACGTCATTATGCCACTAGCTGTGACAGTAAGGCTAGCGACTGTGTTTTTAATGAAACCTAATAATGGCAATAAGGATAAAGAGACAGGAAATCACACTACCAGAGTAACTGCAGTCTGTTCACTTCAGATACTTTGTATTTTCTATTAAAGAAGCGATAACATGCAGCAGCCAATAATAATGGACTTTATTGCAGATTAATGGGTGAATGCGATATCACCGCACTTAGCCTGCTGCTCTTTGCCATGTTAAAACGTAACTTTCTCACCCCTAATTTTTAACATCAATAAAGTGAATAAGGATTAGAACCATAGGTAGCATTGTTTTTAGTTGTTCGGATTACCACTATGTTCCATTTCTCCTGTTCTATCAAATTCCTGACCTTTCTCCTCTTCCCTCATGTTTCTGCCCTTTTCCTGTCCTATTCTCTCATGTTCCTGCCCTTTTGCCCTCTGCTGTCAAATTCCTGAACTCTCTCCATGCCCTCTCTTCCCTCTCCACTTTCCCCCAGCGTCCATCCTCCTCCCTTTTCCCTCTTAGGTTACAGCCACTGGTAGTTGTATTGAAACACTGTCTCTTGCTTATATGTGTTACACCTCTTATTTTGAGTCCTGTATGTTTTATTGTCAAAACCAATTCCGGGCATGACCCCATTTATGCTTGGTGAATTAAACTAACTGATCTGTGTAGATAACCTTTTTATTTTGAATGAGATGCTTGGTTAGAAAGAATGCAGGTCTGGATTTCTCACTTCTCTGGCAGAAAGGACATTCCTGTTCTTAGCAAGTAATTCTGCCATGATAAACATAACATTACCAACTTCTAAATCAAAACAATGGGAGCTCCGCCCCCAAACGTCTAATAATCACAAAGCAAGTATCAGATTTTTCTGACTTCTCTTTGCAGGATGAAGGGAAAAGTCGTCCTCTTGAAGTAACTCGATTAGAAGGCTCAGAAATCGGTGTGGATTCTACACTGGGGAAACCGTTTGTATTTAGATGCGTCCCACAGACTGGAAACCGTATCTTCTACTTCTGCGCAACATCCAACCAGGAGATGAAAAGGTAATTGAATGTCTCAGAGGAAAACAGAAATAGGCAAAACAGAAATACTGTTGTGCTTGGTTTTCATTGCATACTTACAATTTACAAGAGGTGTATATTACATCAGATCATGTGGTAAAGCTGCTATCTTGATCTCCTGGTTGTAATGCCTGTCCTCTGGCTATAAGTATGTTTGAGTCATTCCCTGGAACCAGTATACAGATGAATAGGAAAGTGAGAGGACAAACAGAACATCCTATCTGTATATTTGTTTTTGAAAGCATTATAACCAGAGTATTAACATTACAGCCTAGAAAGTGGTGTTTTTTTTTAAGACAATGGGAGGCAGCATTAGGCCCCTTTCTCACGGGAGGGTGAAGGTGGTGAATTCACAGCCTGTCAGAAGCCTCCCTGCACCAGCTGGGTGCTTGATAGTAGAGCTCGGCACAACCATTTGAAAGGCGGAGCCCATATGGCGTTACATCTGAGCGCGGCCGTGAAACCATTAGAACAAAACATTACTGTGGTCGCAGAGACTGCAACTGTGACTGGGCCCCTGCTTCATGATCTAAGAGCTGCCTCCTGCCCTCCCATTGAAGAGCCTGTCTTAACCCCCTCCCCATCTTCAAGTAACCACAAGTGTAATTTGATCTCTCAGCTGCATCAGCACTGAAATTCGGCAGTCTACCTAATATGTAAACATGTAATCTTAACCCTTTCTCTGCTTCCATGAAACCGGGAAATAAACATACTGCAGATGTATTGCTCCGTAAGCTAAAATAAAGAAATGTTTTTCCTTTACAGGTTATTATGCTGTTGCTTATTGTTTAGAGCAGAGAGAAAGTTCTGAGTTCAGGTCTGAAACCTGATTGGTTTCTTCAGTTATAGTCATTTTCGTTATATCTGTCTTGATAAATCAGCTTCCTATGTCCACTGCATACATCCTATCAGATGCATAGTTTAAAAAAAAAAAGGAAATTATTCTACAGAGGGTTGGATGCCCTATTTGAACTGAGTTAAATGTCATCCCTTTTACTGGAGATGGTCAGACAATTCAAATATAATGCAAATTCATATTCAGGTGAACCAGAGTTTGCAGGGGCTGAACCAGAACTTTTCAGACAAATCAGATTCAGGGGGTAATCCCATGATCAACTGTGAGTCTGTCTCAATCAGTGCCTGAATCTGATTAGCACCTGCAAAGTTCCCATGCACCCCCTCCCCCAATTCCAGTGCATGTTGAAACTACATTTCATGGCCAGTTTCAAAATGCAAAGTGGTGGTAGCGTTGGGTGCGGCGGGCGGGCGGAAACAGACCTTCAGGGAAGGTGTTCCCTGTCTGGCATTCAGCCAAGCAGGAAGTGACGTGCGCTTGCGGTCACTTCCCGCTTCAGGGTATGCGGAAGTACACGGTAACGTAGTTCTGCGCTAGCGTTAGATTAGGCACTTCCAGCGCAGCGTACCGCAAAGGGGAAAGTATGAACTTCCCCATAGGGTTGTATTAGGCTGCGGTAGCAGTACGTCAATTAGACCCACCACACCGCCCCAGTGTGAAAGGTCCGTCAATCATACTAGGATTTTCTGTCCATCACTAGACTGTAATGTGCTTTAGTTTTGTACTGGACCGTGCAACATGTAGGTGTAGATGTGCCACTGCTAAATTCCATTTGTGCTGGGAACTACACTGCTCTAGTACCACGCAATTGATCTGGAAGTGCAGTTTACATGTGGGCCCGTCATTTAGAAAGGTTAGTAATCCTATCCAAGAAGTACCACCCAGAACAGTTTTCTATCATTCATATCACCTTCCTCTCTATGTAATTTGTGGCCCTGCACTTTGTTTTGTGTTTCAGATGGCTGGAAGCAATGTATAAGGCTGTGCATCCTTTAAATCAGGTAACAGGCTTACAATATTTACAATTTATTTTAATAAGAACACCATTAATTGTTGATCACAGAACTCTAACATGGTGTCTATGCAGCGATGACTTTCAGGTAGAGGATGACCTTCTCTCACGCTTTGGTACTGCCACCTTCAGGATGGCGATGTCAGTGCAGATGTCAGTTCAGGCCGAAAAAAAACCATGCCACCAATATGAGGGACGATCATTGAGATGATAGTAATCCAAAGTTGATGCAAATGTTATGGTAATTTTATGCACATTTATGCAGTTTGGAAATGAACAAACCAAATGCACTGCTAGGTGGACCCCATTCAGTGACTCCATTATATTTCCCCCATTATAGTACTGCTCATTTTGTCACACATTGCAGTGTTCCATTATAGTGCCACAAGTTATTGCGCTCCTCAATTTATGTCCTCCCCTACCCCCACCCTATCATAGAGCTGGCTTATTACATTGTTCTTAATTACAGTGCTTCTTATTCATATATTTAACTATAATAATTATTTTTTTATTGGCCTGCAGTTCAGCCTTAACTCAGAACTGAAATAAACTAAAAAAAATAAAGGGGCCCATACACTTACACGATTTCCCGCCGATATACAGCAGATTCGATCGCTGTGATCATTGCGCAAACGCTGACCAAACGATCGATTTCTGGCCGAAATCGATCGTTCCTGTCGATCTGTCCGCGTGGAAGATTTTGCTCGATCGCTGCCGGGTCCGGAGTGCGTTGATAGCGGCATTCGAATGTCCAACGACCGAAGCTAGCGGCAATACAGCACCTGTTCCGCCGGCGTGTGTGCCCGCTGTGCCTTCTCCGCGTTGGGCTCCGGCGGGCTCCACTTACTTCCTGTCCCATAGGAAGGGGAAACCTCTGGACCCTAAAGAGGCTTCACTTGTACTCCGTTCAGTCTCATATCAAAAGTCCACCGACAATGGTTTGTCGGTGCTGCACACGTGCCACTTCAGGTTCCAGCGGGAAACGCAGAGCACGATCAGGTCTGCTCTACTGCACAGACACGAGATGTAGCCCGAAGTGGTGAGCTGATACTGTGCCTGTGCAAGGCGCACATGGTTTGGGGCTTCCATCGCTGGATCGGGTTGGCTGAGGACTATGGGAGTAGCCTCATTAGGATCCAGAGGCTTCCCCCTCTCAAAGTATCTGTTTTTTACTTTAAAAAAAAAGGTTACGGATTCCCTTTAAAGAGACTCTGTAACAAATTGTTTATCTTTATTTCTTCTATGCTATAAGTTCCTATGCCTTTTCTAATGTGGTCTGGCTTACTGCAGCTTTTCCTAATTGCACAGTAGCTGTGTTATCTCTGTTATATGATCTAATCTTCTCTCTATAGTCGGCACAGTCAGGCTGAGGCAGTCAGACTGGAATGTGCAGGGCTGCTTGTGATTAGCTAGAAGCTGTACACACCCCCTGCAGGCTCTGTGTGACTAACACACTCTGCTTAGCTGAGCCTATTAGAAGCTGGTTAGTTTGTTTGTAAACACTGCCTAAAACTGGCAATTACAAGCCAGGTTTGCAGCAGAGAATGGCAGAAACAGCACAGAGGGGACCAGGAGCACATAATGAATAGAATGGTATGCTTTTTATTGTAAGAATTTCAGAGTACAGATTCTCTTTAAAAGCAATATATAAATACCCCCTTTTTTTTTTTTTACAAAAATATTAAAAAACATTAGGTATTACAAATAAAAATGTTGATTTTGTTTAGAACTGACTGGAATGAATAGTCATGTTGAGCTGAATTGTAAACCTCAAATTCTAATACAGATACCTAAGTAAATGTCATAGAGATGCACAGTGCCTAGTTATTGGTCACCGAGGCATGAGAATTAGCTTTTGTACTGTTAGAAACTTTTAAATGCAACAATGAACCTAAAAACTCTGTTCTGCTAAAAGAAAAAAAAAAAACGAGGAGAGGAAGCTTTAAAAGAAATCTTTTATGTGTAATATTTGATATTTTATATAAAAAAATAGCATTTATTTTTTTAGTACTAAACCTACACATTTCAGAACATTCCAGAACATTAGTTGTTTGGTTAAAATTTTCACGCGATTGTCATCCAATACCGCAAAATCTGTCGTTTATCAGACCTTTCAAATGACTTTTGTTGAGAACACACACCAGGCTTTAGAGGAGTACGCTAGATGGCTAGGGATAATGATTCTGCTAGGGATAAAGTTCTGCCCCAGAAAACTCCTGTTTGACAAAGATGTTTAAAAGCTGTAAATTAGAAATCCTATTACTCTTGAAATTCCAGGCCAATGACAACTCATGGAATTTTCCTTAAATTGGGATAAAACTCCGACATAACAATCAATAAAAAGGTGTTTTCCTACTTTTTATTACCCATACAGTTATCATATTTGCTTTTGTGCACAAGTAATATTGTCAGTTTACAAATACCCAAACTTCATTTTATCTGATCTGAAAGCTGCCATTGCACTTTATTGCATAGCTGCTGTATTTATATATTAAAATCTATCTAGAGATCACTAGCTCTTTCTGCTTCTCAGCTCAGTACAGCTCAATTTCGGCAGTTTGCTAATGTTTACCACATGTATCTGACGAAGGAATGTAAACAAAAGATAATGTTACCACCTCTTCAATTGCGATCAGACATTTTCCACTGAAGCAAGCTTTTCACTGAAGAACAAAGTGCTATGTTAAACTGTTTGAATGCTGTTCTGCTACAATTTTTTTTTGTGGTAGTAGATTTTTGCTGTAAATAATCTTTTTAGAACAAAGAGGAAATGCTGAGTTGCATACCACTTAAAGGATTCTTTGATATTCCAGATGTTTTGTAGGCACCATGTGAAGCATCATGTTATGTAATGTGGTGTATTTGTCCTGGCTGTTTTATGCCATTCCTGAACTGTGCAATGTTTTGTGTATTTGCAGAATCATGTGTGGGTTGATGTGACCATGCATAATATCAGCCTTCCCCCATTAGCTATAAAGAGCCCAGAGTGCTTGGGCCTCCTCAACCAGCTGGACAGGAACAAGGAAATCTGGATCCAGCATTACTGCATCCTGAAAGATGGCTGCCTGTACTTCTATGCCAGCATCCGATCAAACACGGCTCTTGGTAAGTTTTATGTGTAACTGTAAGGAAGTAACTTTACAGCCACACACAGCGTGTATCATCCTAAATCACACAACCGCCTATTAGTTATAAAAATATACAATTAGTGGTTAGGAATATTCTGCAATTGCGATTTTTACAATAGAATTGTACAAAAAACTGCTCAGAGTGTGGCAAAAATCGATGTAAACCAATTCTATGGACAATTGGAACAGAAAATTTAATCAATCTCAATGTAGGATTTTACAATTGTATTTGACGAGAAAAAAGCCCTAATTGACCTGCTTATGGGAACAATCGATAATTACCTTACTTTCGATTGTAAAAATGGCGTCGAAAGATCGCATCTGATGGAAAAATGTTGCTGTTAATGGGCACCTTTAAACTGACTCTTTCATTCTCTCATACATATTGAGGAAAACCTACATGTGGAGAGCAAGATGTTTTCTTTAGGGTATGCACACATATGATGTAACTGTCACCCAAAACAACTTTACGTATTTGCTTTAGCAGGAAGTTCATCCACAGTCAGTGTATAGATGAGTTGTTCAGCTCGGTGATGAGCAGCCTTTCTGTTGTATTGAAGGAAAGAGTTGAGGGGGGTGGGAAAGGAGCTGGCGAACTACAATGTCCTTATTCGGAGAGCCAGCTAATGCCGTGCACAGCAGTTCAGCACCATTACCAGGGCCGAATTTACCATAAGGCACTGTAGCACGTGCCTAAAGGCGGGCTCACTCCCCTCCCCGAGCGCCTCCCTCTCTCCTTCCCTATGTAGAGTCCTGATGAGAGTGTAAATGGGAGGTTACTCACCCTGCTCTCTTCATTCCACCGACAAGATCTCCCTTCAGTCAGGGGTACCTCTAGCTACTTAATACGGTTGTTCCTCTAGCTACCTAATACTTGGGGGCACCTCTAGCTACTTAATACTGAGGATACTTCTGGCAACCTAATACTAAGGGGCACCTGTACCTACCTGTGACAGGAAAGGGAAGTAAGGGAGAAGTGACACCTGGGCCAGCCAGCACACTTGCGGTGCAGTTTGGTAGGGATTTGTAGGTGCATGGAGGGAGAAGTCTGCCAGCCCAGGACATCTGTGCCTATAGGCTCCTGTGATTTAAGTCCGGGACTAACCATTACGCATTAAGAGTGGAGAGAGTCACAGAGTTGCATTCCACGCCACGCTTCATGTGACTCCGATGCTTCCTCCTTTCGGATTGGAAGGAGGAAACATCGGAGCCACATGCATTCCATGATTCTCTCCTCTAGTAAATGCTGCGCTTGGCATTATCCGGATTTAAACAACAACACTAAGATTTGTGTGATGCGTTTTATGAGGCTTCATATGACCCTGGGCCACGGTGCTGCAACAGGGTCATATGCATAGGCCCGCCCCCCAGGTTAGTGACCTACTCCCTGCTGGGTAGGAAGTTCATCCCTGGGATTCCCATCTGCGCCTTGCCCTACCGTCCTCCCATCGTGCACACTGCCTGCATCGCCCATTGACTTGCATTACTGCATAATCCGTGCAATAGGCATGGATCATGCGGTAATGTACTGCAGTCTTTTTAATACTTCCAGAATGCCGCGTCACAATGCGTGAAGTGTGCAAGTCTCCATAGACCTGCATGGGCCTTGGGGCAGGGGAAGAATACCTTGTTGCAATGCAGTGTGCTAGGCAAGGAGCCTAAAAATAATGTGGGGAGAAAGGTCCTTTACAACTCTAAAGGTGGCCAAACATTGTCAGATGGCCACCTGATAGTTCCCTCTCTGATAAGAAAGGGATCTATTATCTGCCACACACTTCAGACTGAATTCTAGTACATTTCAGCCCATTAACTTCTACAGAACCAGAAGGTTGGTCTTGTATACACATAGGAACACTATATTACAAGAGAGTACACATCACATCTTGGAAGAAATGACATAGAGCAGTTATGTGACCACCTGTGTGCATTACAGAATGGTTTATTCTTTCAGTAGTTCCATGTGTATACTAGATAATGTATTGGTTAAACTCGCTATAGCAGTAAGGACGAGCCTGACTCATCCTTAACAAAATAGCTAAAATCGGTAAGGACGAGTCAGGCTCGTCCAGCTGTTACAGTTACTCACCTGTAGTGTCGCTGGCGTGCGGAATCCCTCACCGACACCTCGTGGCTTCCCTGTGCGTGGATTCCCGTCTTCTTAGCTGCAATTCCCAGCGGTGATCTCCTCTTCTTCTTCCTCCATCTGCTTCCTGTTCCTCAGCGATCACATCCCCCGACGTGTCCCTCTGGTGACGCTGCATGCCGCCCCCTTAGGTCGGAAGCAGGCAGCGTCATCAATTCAGGCAGCAGATTCACATTTTTTTGTATTGAATCCAATACAAACATCTGTATTGGATTCAATATAAAAAATTCTAAGTGTAAAAAAGAAAAAAAAAAGCTATGGACTTTTTTAATATGCTTTTTTTTAATATTGTACGCTTGCTTGCGGGCAGCTTTCAAGACCGCAACTTGCAAGCGGTCCACAAAAATGTTGCCAGGAAATGTAACGCTGGGGAGGTTAAGGACACCACCTTTCACATAGGAAACCAAGGTTCAAATCCTAAGTGGAACCAGTACCTTACCAGTACATAACTCTTTATACAAGACTACCCAATGCTTCAAATGCCTACCAAGTGACTTACTGAGTTCACACTAAGTTGCTTCACTTTCTGGCCATAGTCCTACAGGAGTAGTGCTGTACAAATGTTATTCTTTCATCTCACAGTAAGTAAAATGCCTCAGTCAAATTCCGCAGAATGATGATTTTTGGTTTAGAGATATGAAGTATGTATAAATGTCACAATGGTAAGGCAGGTAGGCACAGTGATTGCTGACATTAGGATAGGTAGCATGAAACCGCATGAGAATATTCAATGTACATTGGACAGAGGCCCAGAACAAAGAAGATAAATATTTATTTAGTTCAGTTGCATCAGTGGTGCTCCGCCATTGCACAGATCTGTCAAACGATTCACAAGAATTAATAACACACAGCTCCAGATGGCCCGTGGCTAACACGGCTTACACTGACAGCCTGCTAGACATTTCAGTTTTGCATTATAAATACAGTGCATGCATTTTTCTGTGTTCTGTGATGTTGTGCTTATTTACATATTATGCATGTTTTACAGTAAAAAGAACTAATACTGTATTTTCTAAAATGTAGACCGTTTTCAATATGCAGTTATTGTTTTCATACATTTTACTGTATCTAATGTAAACTGTCCCTCAAGCTTTTTTTAAAGGACAACTGGAACGAGAAGAATATGGAGGATGCTATATATATTTCCTTTTACACTATACCAGTTGCCTGGCAGACCTGCTGATCCATTTGGCTGCAGTAGTGTCTGAATCACAAACCAGAAACAAGCATGCAGCTAATCTTGTCAGATCTGACAATGTCAGAAACACCTGATCTGCTGCATGCTTTTTCAGGGTCTATGGCTAAAAGTATTAAAGGCAGAGGATCCGCAGGATAGCCAGGCAACTGGTATTGCTTAAAAAGAAATATGACAGCTTCCATATTCCTCTTGCTTCAGTTGTCCTTTAAGTGACAGTGAAATGAAAAATTGAATGGTAACCTAATGCTGGAAACATAGCTAAGTAAGAACAACATATATATTTATCCTTTTACACAGTTTTCTTCTTGGACCATATTTCCCTAAATTCTCTTCCTGACCACACTAAGTTACAAGTCTGAGGTGGCTCTCAGGACAAAAACAAATCCAAATTTAAGGTCACCGGATTTAAACATGGTTCATAATGTTTCAATAAAGAGGGTCAGGTGATACGTAGAAGAAGGGTGGGGTTAGCAATCAGGAAAAGGGTTTATATTAAAGTGGACCTTGCACAGGACAGAAGGAAAACATAGAGAAGTGCACCCTGTGTGTATTTAGAGAGTTTAGCCCATCTAATCCCCTTTTCTGTGACTAATCACCAGTGTAACTTGATCTCTCAACTGTGTCAGCTGGCTGCCTCAGCAGAGCTGCTTATTTGAAAACGCAGGATGTTAACCCTATGTCTGCTTCCATTAAACCAGGAAGTAGACATACTGCCGATCTATTGCAGGATTTGTATCAGCTGTAAAAAAAAATATTTTTGTTTTTTTTAAAGGTAATTATGCTGTTGCTTATCCTTTAGAGCAGAGAGGAAGTCCTGAGTTCAGTTGTTAGATGATAGGAAGGGGGTTTTCATTACAGATGGGCATCAGGAAAGGGGGGTGGGGAACTTCTGTCAGGAAAGGTTTAATTTAGACAGGAGGATAAGGTTTGGTGTTCATTAGTTTGGAAATTTGGAAGAGTCAAGAAGGGGTTTTGTACTAAATAGGATGTATACAGCAGGCAGGACAAATAATAATAATTAAAAAAAACAGAGAAAAATAGCATGTTAGCCTTGATACAATACCAAACTACTGTGACACCACTGGAGCCATTTCTCCTCATTTCGGGCCTGTTCAGACTATCTGCGTATGAAGAATGCGTTTAAAATCAAAGAAACGCAAGTTGAAAAACGCATGCGTTTTTCTTGCGTTCTAATGCGTATTCTATTGCGTTTTGCACACACACGTGACCCAGGGGAAAAAAAAAATTATGGGAACCGCAGAGGAAAACGGACGCTAAAAACGCAATAGTACGCGTTTTTGATACGCGTCTATAGACTTTCATTGCGTCCGTTTCTATGCGTAACGCACAGAACTGCGTGCAGCAATGCGGATGAGAAACGTATGCGTCTCATACGCATACATGTGAACTAGCCCATTCAAAAGCATTAGGAGCCGTTCCTATGTGTTTTTGGTACCCAGACAGGTTCCCTGAAAACGTCCAGGAACGCGCATAGTCTGAACAGGCCCTAACTGTCACCAGTCACTGCAAATAGAAGAAAACCCTCCTGTGAAAGCACATCCGACAAATTCCTCACAGGAGTTCTGTCTCCTCCTAACACTGACCACCTTCTGTTATATAAATGTATTTGGTTTAGTACTAAAATAGATTTGAAAAAAATATATTTTTTTCAATCAGGAAGACATTATACCCTCAATAAAAATGTGAGAATTGTTTGGCACTGCATCCTCCTATTTTTATTGTTAAGGTGGCCACTAACATATTTCTAGCGAAAAATCATTCGAGCGATGAGAAATTCTGATCGGAAGTAAAATCTTGAAATACATCGATCACTACACCATCAACGAACCAATCTTTGCTTCCTATCTATCACAACCAACAAGAAAATCCAAATTTTGGTTCGACGAAAATTCATTCGGCCGACTTTTTTTTTCACTCGTTTATAATTGATTGTGTCCACCAACTGAGATTATTTACAACCAATCCGATCAAAATTTCTGATCGCTCGAACAATTTTTCACTAGATTTTGGACCGTTAGTGGCCACCTTCAGGCTTTGTAAAAACAAGAAAATCCTGGTTCATAGCAAACATTGAGGGCTAGTCATCAATCACCAGGTCCAGGGACTTTGCTCTGGTAATGTTAGAAATTTGTTAACTGCAACAGTAAAACAGCATGCTCTTCTGCTCACAAATCATTGTCAGGAGGAGGTGCAGATGAACCACCAGAAAGTAAAAACATTCTTTTGTCATATGTTTTTATTTCTATGAATAAAATCCAATAATTTATCTATACACATTCGGTGTAACCCTTTTATTTGCTTATTTGCTCTCTGCTAATTTAACCACTTTACCCCCACGCGTACGAATTTCTCCGTCCCTTTTTCCATCCTTTCACTCCCAGGGACGGAGAAATCCGTACTTTCTCAGCCTCCTAGTACTTCCTGCAAGCGTCCGGAAGGACGCTTGCAGGTCGCATTAAACAAAAAGTTACTGTTGCCATCTTGCGGCCAAATAGTAAAACTACACCCTAAAGCATTTTTTACATACAAATAAATTAGTTTTACACTAAAAATTAACTCCTTTAACGTTGACACTTTCTGTAATTGTAGGTGGCATCTACTTACAAGGATACACTGTTTATGAACAGACACACAACTCCAGACGCTGCATCATCGAGCTCAGGCCGCCGTCTGAAGAATTCAAAACCTTCTATCTGAGCGCAGGAAGTGCAGCTGAGAACAAACGGTATGTTCACCATGCGAATAGAGAGTATCCGCTCCATAAATAAAACAGCAGTGTGATTAGGCTGCTATGGAAGCAGCCAGAGGTGTAAAGATCTGAAGAGCAACCCATGCAACTGCAGTGGGGACCAGGGCAGCTAGGGGCCCCCTCAGCTGCATACCCAGAGGTCCATCCTCTAAATCAGTTACTCTTGTGGCCACACTTGTTATGGGTGAGAGGGCCATGTACGCCACACTAGTCTACTATCAAGCTGCATACATAATTAATACATAAATAATGCATCATGTGTAGGAGCCTGCATCAACTTGAAATTATTTGCATCTCATTGGCCATCCCTAGTGGGAGGGAGTTTCAGAGGAGGGGAGGAACATAAAAAAATCCTGTATGCAAGAATTAAAAGACAGGATAAGAGGGGATGAGAGGAAAATATTGTTTGCACAGCAGAGATTGTGGGTAGGATGGTATCTGGTAAGTGCAGATACATAAGGTGGAGCAAAGCCGTGAAGGGCTTTGTGGGTGAGAGTTAGGATCTTGAAGTTTATCCCTTATATATAAGCTTGGAGGTCATTGTGTTAGTGGTCTTACTTCTTGTAAATTGCATTTACTTTAACATCTGAATAAAAGTACATTAAATATGTGGTATTTTTTTCTTTTCCAGGTGGATCACAGCTCTGAAGATCTCAATAAACAAATGGCTCCCTCTACACCAAGCTATCCAGGATTTTATGAGCCGGCCACTGGAGGAGACCAGGATGTGATCCCTTCAAGCTGTTGTCTGCTACAACAGTTCATTAGGACTAAAACAGAACTGCAACTACTACGGAATGTGGAATCTTTCCATTCGGAGGCTTTATCATCAGTCCTGCTGGGGAGAGACCCATGTAACTGTATTATCTGCAGTTATCACTGCGGTGTAATGTTCATCCACAAGGTGAAAGAGAGGAATCCAGAATTGGAGGAGGAATTCTGCTATGCAGCATACATCAACACTTTTGTATATTTCAAAACACTTGTCTTAAACTTTAGCTGAAATAAACTAATTTTACATTCATACATTTGTGTCTTAAGTTGTCTCCTGCTTCATGGTCAGTGGCATATCTACAAGGGTGCAGGTATTGCATGTGTCATGGATGCCTCTTATGGGGGCGCTGCACCATAGTATCCCCCTGGTGTTCTCGAAACAGATCTTAGTTTTTATCTGGGGGACATTCTGCTGCCTAGTTACGTAAAGCTGCCCAACTGTTATTTGGGGGTTATTTACAGACCATGCTATTGCCAAAGTTCAGATTTACAAGCCATGCTTCACGTCAACTTGGACACAACCAATTCCACAAAACAAGTGCACCTTTAAAACCACTTCAGCCTAACTGGACGAATATAAACGTCCAGTGTAGTTGTGGAGGGTGCACCACCAGTTTGTTACTAAATGAGGCACATTTGGTATCATTTTAACCAGAACGAGTTGCGGAATATGTTTTGGTGTGTTCTAAAGCTTGGACCAATGTCACATAAGAAATAGATAGGGACAAACTCAATCGCACATAAAAATGAATTATGATCAAACTTGAGAAAGTATTAGTAGAACTACACAAGACATATGTGGTAACATTTTAACCTGACAAATAGTTGAATAGATTTTAAGGTGTTTTAGAGTTGAATTAAAAGCAATAACATTTTCATATATTCTATACCAAAATCAAGACTTGTAAAATGAAAACAAAGTGACAGAATTTAAAAGAAAATAACTGTATTGTTACCTTAGGAACTTGGCTTTTTAAATATGTATGCCAATAGGGTATATTACTGTTATTTTTGCAAATAAGGTCTTTTAATCATCGACAATGTACAATGAGAAAGCAAAAAGCACAAAACAGAAAAAAAAACTTAATTTCAAAATACAATGTTGTCAACATACTGTACATTGTGCTAGGACCATAATATAAATCCTGTAATAACCATGATGGATAGAGATGTCGGTGAACGGTTCGGGAACCGTTTACCGGTGAACCCCTCACCCTGTACTACTTCTGGGTCGCTATGACCCAGAGTAGTACGGCTGCGCTGGGCCGGCGGTGCGCGTCCTTGATCGCGCGCCTGTTGCCAGGCACCTTCTGCGCATGTGCGTGATGTCATGAGTGACATCACGCTCATGCACAGAGAGTACCCGGCAACAGACGTGCGATCGAAGACTCACACCGCCGGCCCAGCGCAGCCGTACTACTCTGGGTCATAGCGACCCAGAAGTAGTAGCGGCCCATAGAGATTCGCTGGCAAACAGTTCGCCAGCATCTCTAATGATGGATAAGCAAATAAAATTTGTGGGTTTAACATATAGTTAGCACTGTTTATTGTAAAGCTATAATGGATGTAAATGGAGAAATAGTGTGTTTTTTCAAATTTTTCCCTTATTTTCCCTTTAAAATTTCATAGAAAATAAGGTAATTACAAAACAAAAATATCACTCACTAAAAGCCTAATTTGTCCTGAAAAAAAACCAATATAAAGATAATTTTTCACCAACCCCCCCCCCCCCCCCCCCCCCAGCCAATCATCGCTTCCCTGCCACCCAGGGGGACAGCCGTGTCACGCGGCTGTCCCCAGTACACCACTGCTGTAGATCGCTGCACTGTACAGAGTAAATAGACAGCGATTTCGCTGTCTAACAGTTTCCTAGCGCCGATTGCCACTTGGAGAATGATGACGGAGCAGAGATCGGCGCGCGCGCAATCTCCTGCAAAACCCCACCCCAGGACTTCATGCCAATTGGAGTGGAGCGGTCGGCAAAAGGTCCTTGACACACCTCTGACCACGCCCCCACCACAACCCTCGCCATGCATATCACAAAGAATTCAGAATAAAAAGATGTAGATTTATCATTCTAAGCACACTGGTCCTCTTTATCATCATTTGAAAATAAGAAATGTATTAATCAGTAAAACACATTATTCAGTAGAAAAATACATACATACAGATCTGTACATCAGTCCTGAAAGAGGTACAAATAAAGATAATGAGGGAAAAAGAGGTTTATAGTTCCCAAAGAGGGATTGTCCCTCCAAAAGAAGAAGCAGTAGGATGATATTGTACCATGTTATCCATCAGTAAAAGCAAGAAGTTTTAAATCAGGATACCATTTATTGGCTAACTTAGAGATTCATCTCTAAGTTAACCAATAAATGGTATCATCCTGATTCAAAACTCCTTGTTCCCTCCAAAAGAGGGACATTTGGGAACTATGCTTTTATCTGTACCACAATATAAGTTTCCCTGAACACCAGATTGCTAGAAACAAGGCACATGCTGGGTGAGGGGAGGCCTAATACGCTGGATAACAAGTAGAGGCTTTGGGAAGGCAGCTTGTGTGTGTGTGTGTTGTGATGATACAGCATCAGTTCTCATGTGTTACCATTATCACAAATCTGCAGCTCGGAGGTGTGATGATACCTTCTGTACTTCTCACTTTTCTCTTCCATTGAATTCATAATCACTTACAGCTTCACTTCTGATTAGCACCATTTAATATGGAAAAATACAGATGCCGGCATGAACAGATGAAGTATTGCTTCATATGGTAGATTTGCATATATACAGTATGTACATTGGCACAATATATGCCAGGAGGGCACAGAGCTGACATAGTAGGCGGCATTCACAAGTTTGGGAAATTACCAATGCTGGATTTTTCCTTGTTTTCAGTATTCACAAATATTTACACAGGTGCGGTAGAAGTTCGGTAATTTACCGAAAAAGACCTGTGCGTTAAAGGACAACTGAAGCGAGAGGTACATGGAGGCTTCCATATTTATTTCCTTTTGAGCATTGCAATACCAATTGCCTGGCCTACTGCTGATCCTCTGCCTCTAATACTTTTAGCCATAGACCCTGAACATGCAGCATATCACATGTTTCTAACATTATTGTCAGATCTGACAAGATTAGCTGCATGCTTGTTTCTGGTGTTATTCAGACACTACTGCAGCCGCAGCAGGGCTGCCAGGCAACTGGTATTGCTTAAAAGGAAATAAATATGGCAGCCTCCATATACCTCTCACTTCAGTTGCCCTTTAACAACTACAGGCTGTTCTCCCACTGACGGCCTTGCAATAGTAAGACATCCCCAGAATCCTTTTAGATATACATGTTATAATAATATTTGTTCTACAGGACATAGACACAAGACACAGAACATTTATTTCACGGTTTTCTCCTAGCGGACTCAAAGCGCCAGAACTGCAGCCACTTGGATGCTCTCTATAGGCAGTAGCATATGCTAGGGAGTCTTGCCCAAGGTCTCTTACTGAATAGGTGCTGGCTTACTGAGCAGAGCTGAGATTCGAACCCTGGTCTCCTGTGTCAGAGATGGAGCCCTTAACCATTACACTACTCCCTCTGAATCTGTCTATTAGCCTTTATTAACATTTTATTTAATAGACTGTGTTTCGATGAACTCTCAACAAACATTAAACATGCCATGCCTAGGTGATTTCCCCACTTGCTCCTCGGCATCTTCAAACATGAACCTAAAGGGTTAAACATCTGAAGGGCTTTACGGGAAACCTCTTTTTTGCCCTTTTCTCCTCTGCTGCCTGGGGGTTGAGAAGCTCAACCCTCCCTAGAAGGTATCGGAGCCTGTTAGAGGTAGCATGAGAGAGAGGCTGTTCCTATTGGCTCTCTGCTTCTGTCAGTCATGGGCTATCATGGGATATCGCACATTAAAGGCACAAGGAAGCTGCTTGCCATGCGTTAATGCTTCTTTTCTGCATTGCCGCATGCAGTGATGCTGGTCAGTGAATGATGACTGCATCACCTGCGAGTGACCATAATTAGTGAAAGGGAATTGGCGTTATTCTGGGACTCTGAGCAAACATGGGACAGTTTGTACAGATAATTAGGACATGTTCCCTGTTTACAAATGCTCTGAGTGATACACAATACTGGGCACATGCTGCTGAACACCAGGTAACACAGTAAGGGCCCGTTCACACCTGAGCGGTAATCGCGCAATTCCCGCTCACGGCAAACTGCTAGTGGTTCTGCAAGAACCACTACACAATGTAGCGAATGGCAGTTTTCTCACTGCCGCGGTTGCGGTTAGCAATAACCGCAACCGCGCTGCATGCAGCGGTTTGCCGGCGACGAGCATTCCGCGATTTGCGATCGTGATTAGCGTGCATAGCACGCTAATCGCGATCGCTCCAAAACCGCCGTAGTGTCCAGTGATTTTTCCGGGAAAATTACTCCCGCAAAACGTTCTGCGCTTTTAAGTGTGAACGGGCCCTAAGGCTTCGTTTCCATATAGCATGCTTTCAGGCGTGCTTATGGAAGTGCGATTGCAGGGACAGCAGACAGTGCATAGACTGCACAGTCTGCTGTTTCTTTTTTTTTTTTTTTTTACTTTAAAATTTTTATTAGCAGAAAATAATTATACAACAATAAATTGAGCAACATTGACATCTGCTAAATTTATAAATAACATACGCATATTTTAACATTCAAACTCCCATGAAATATGCACAATAGAAATAACATGTTAAGGTAAACTAACACAATATGAAAATACAACAGTATTAACATAAAAGTAAAAACAATCAAAGTAGGTTCTAGTCCCTCAATCTTATTTACTAGTGGGTCAGAATAAAGCTATTAAATGTATTATAATAACAAGCATTATATTATGGATTAGCATAGATGCCTCTCTTAAAATTATGACATATATGAAAATTATTTATTATGCGTTATTTCTTAATCTATTCTCCATGGATATATTTAAGTTATATAAGGAAATAACTTAGGAAAGGGATGGGGATTCACTTGATTTCCACTCACAAACTATTCGATGTCTGCTGGCACAGATCACCTGAGAAATTTCAAGCTGGTAATTCAGTGGAATTTCATCTATGCCTATATGTAACAGAGCCAACTGAGGAGTTAGTTGGAAATCTTCCCAAATGTTTTCTAAAATAAAATGTACTATTTTTTTTGCCATAAAGTACTAATAAAGGGACATTGCCACAAAATATGATAAAGAGTACCTATCTTCCCACAATTCCTCCAACAATTAGGCGAATTATTTGGTGCAAATTTGGATATAATTAAAGGAGTTACATACCATCTCAATAAAATTTTATGAAATGTTTCCCAATGTGTTATACAACTAAAAAAATGAGAAATATGTAAAGAGGCTTGCTTAATATGAAGGATTGTGATTTTAGTTTGCATTTCTATTGACCACTGGTTAGTGTAACATTGGAGTTGATGTTCATTCCCCTTAATGAGTTCCTCATAACAAAGTGAGATGCCTTTTTTTAAGGGAAGAGTAGCACAAATATATTGTAATAATCTTTTGGGAACCAGGGGTAATTTGTGTTTAACCTTAGACCAGCAGTGCTTTAATTGAAGAAATGTATAGAATTCAGTGATTGGTAAAGAATACTTCTTAACAATCTCTGAAAACAATAAAAAATTACCATTTTGGACTCAAAAATTAATACTAGTTATGCCAGATTTAATCCATCTATTTAGATTAATAGTGTTAATTAAATAAGAAAAGGTTGTTAAAGGGATAGAAGGTATAATGACTTCTTCACTTTTGATGGATTTAATCAGGTATCTCCAAGCTGAAATAGTGGATTGAATTGTGGGAAAAGAAGGAATTTTGATAGTTTTCTGCATCATATTAGCTAAAAGATAACTCTTTAGATCACCTTTAACGAGGGATTGTTCTATTTGCGCCCACAATGGAAGATCAGTACATTGATGCCACCACGCTTTTGATATTTCTATGTTGCATGCATAGTACATAGCCCTAATGCAAGGCACACCCATCCCCCCTAACAGTTTAGGAATCATTATTACTGTAAGCTTTGTTCTATGTCGTTTGCCATTCCATATATACTCAGTTATGATCTTATTTATATCCTTAAAGAATTTCGGTTTAATCGGAATATGAACTGTACGAAGTATACAAGTTATCTTAGGAAGGGTTTGCATTTTGTAAGCTGCCAGCCTGCCAGCCCAAGAAAGGCTATTTGATGAAATGTTTTTAAGTTCTTTTTTAATTTTTTTGTAGAAGAGGGGCATAATTTAATTTATAGAGATCATTAACATTTTTGGAGAGTGTAATACCAAGAAATTTTATTGAGTTTGAAACCCACGGAAAAGGATATTTACTTTGTAATTCTTTAATAATTTGTTTAGAAATATGTACCCCCAAGATTAATGATTTAGAATGATTAATTTTATAATATGAAGCCTTAGAGAAGCTCCCAAGAACCTCAACCAGAATTGGTAAAGATATTTTGGGACTAGTAATAGCAAGGATGGTATCATCTGCAAATAACCCAATTCATGCTGTTTCCATTCATGCGATGCGATTCACTTTTAAATCGTAGCACATGGTTGCCTGCATTTCCGTGCGATTGCGCCCGCGATCCCACTCAGTATAATGAATGGGATAGCAAGCTCTACCCCCCACCCCCCGCCCCAGTGGTGAGGCGCAACACTTGCACTGCAGTGGAAACGAGCCCGAAGGGGTGGTGTGCACATACTGCATCATGTGCTAGCTGTCTCATATACCAGGCAAGGCAGTGGCTGCCATACACACTGAGTGACATCCCACTTATAATCTGCTGCACAAGGGTTCCGGCGTACCTCATGACACTATTTCTAACCTGAGGTCATTGGGGAAAATGGAATCCATCAGACATTTTCTGCAAAGATGAAAGCTTGATTAGAGCCAACTGATATATGTGAGCACAATAAAAAAAAAAAAAAAAAAAAAAAGAGCACAGAGGCAACAAAGATTTTTTTGCGTTATACATTTTGTATTACCTGGCCGACTGGGTTTTGCAAAACTGACTTCCTGTGTGAATGTCAGAAACTGCTTGGTAAGACGAAATAGCATTGTGTGAACTGTCTAAACTCCTTCCCATATCCCATCACCATGCACATAAGCCATGGTGCTGACCCTCTCCACCTTTTCTGTGCTGCTGCTGAAAGATTAACTCTTTGCGGCCAGCACTGCAGCTAAAGCTTAGCAGAGTCTCATTAATTTTTATCCAGCTACCCCCTACTCGGTGTGTAATAAAGCATCAAACCCATATTCTCTCCAGAGTGTTTAAATGTTTAAATAAAAATGACACAAAACAGCAGTGAGAAAATGGGTTATTGTGAGGTAAACAAGGATGTTACAAAACACACCAGGAGGTCATGAAAAGGGCAAAGTGGCGAGCGCTGAAGCTGGGCGCCATCATAGCAGCAATGCTATGCTGCGCGCCCAGCATATAGGGCTCATCCTGTGCTGAACTAACCCGGTGCCGAAACAACATGTACCCTGAAAATGGTGCTTGGTTACACTGAGCAGAGGGGGAGTGCAGAACTGTAGGGCTTCAGTGGGAGGAGGGGGCTGGGTCAGGTGATCTGCGGTGTGCTGGGAAGATGACTCTACTGACTATAGGTAGGTATTGGATACTACCAAGCAGAACCCTAAATATATTCACAGCACAAAGCATAGAAGTGAAATAATGTATAAAACATTGTGCATTAAATAAGTGAATGCAAATTTACTATCACAGATGAGAGGCAGGACCATTGATTTAAGTATAACACATTTTCAGCTTTATAAAATAATATATCATTTGTAAACAAAACGAAATATGTAATGACTGGCAACAGGGAATGCACAGTAATCATGTACACATATTTAGGTACATGTGTCAAGTGGTACTTTTGATAATCTTTCTACGGGATCCTTGGTTATCGCAGGCTTTAATGAGGGTGTACATACCCTAATAATGCTGAGAAACAGGTTTACAAGATGCTTTACTGCTGATACAAGCGTGCTCTTAAAGTGTACCTGAGATGAATGAGGAAAGTATTTTTTCATACTCGGGGCTTCCTCCAGCCCCCTGTAGTCCCTCTGCTCCCTCGGTGTTCTCCCAGTCCTCTCCGCTATGCCACTATCAGCCCTATAGACTCAGCTAAGTCACGGACTACTTTACACGTGCGATCCTGGCAACATGCTCCCGTGGCCACATATGCAGTCCCTTAAGACTGTTATTGCGCTTGCGCAGAACTCTCCCAGAAACAGGAGCGTGATGGAGAAGGCACATGGTCCATAACCGCATATGCGCAGTGGCCCTCTGGCTGGATTGCAGATTTCACAGGAGCACAGAGGATCGGACCGGAAGGACATCAAGAGAGCTGACAGACTGCAGGGGGCTGGAGAAAGTTTAAATAAAGTAAAGAAAAATACTGAGACATTTCTCTGTGATAGGAGTATTCACTAAAGATCAACAAAACTGCACATACAGTGTGTATAAGGTTTACCAGGCAGTAATCAAGGTAATGTGTGCTGTGCAAATAGAGCAACTTGCGTTACATACACAACATGCACATTGTTTGTACAATGCACATTATCACATCTGTGTGGCAGACAAAGCCAACAGTGTACCCTTGTGCAGAATTTAATATAGGGCCCCCGTGCAAAATTTAATATAGGGCCCCCATGCAATTAGGCTTAATCATGGTCATAACAGATCGTGGGAGTTTTAAAAAGTGCCAATAACAAAAATTATTATTATTATGTATTTATAGTCTAGTGACATCTTTTGCAGCACTTCACAAAGTACACAGTCATAATGAGAGAGACAGCCACATGGGGAACATGACAAGGAGGGAAACGCAGCTACATGGGCCTCAATTCACTAAGCATTACCGCATTCGGTAATGCAGAAAACAACTGATTATACCGATCACCTTGCCAAATGCCAATTTACTAAACCTATTACTGCATTCAAAAGTAAAATTACTGACTAGTGAGGTAAATGACTGACTTATGCGGTAAATACCTCAAGAATTTGCAATTTACGAAGATTAAAGCATTCAGTAAATCAAGTAAAAAAGTGTTTGGTATTTATCTCCAGCTCTGACCAGCCTACAATCTCCATGCGTTGACATAATGACAGATGTAGCCGACAGCCAATAGGGAGATCCAGACAGCCAATAGGGAGAGCCACACAGCCTGCTTCTCACCCTATTTGATCCGATGGAGGGCGCATGAGAGATATCTAAATGAACTTGGAATAAAAGTTTAAAATACCGAATGCTGTATTTTACCCTCCTTAATTACTTTACTGGACTGTCTTTAGTGAATTGAGGCCATAGAGGGGAGTGACACAGGGAGGGAGAGTCAGTTTCTGAACGTACTGGGTGCTGACACATACACAATCCTGGAGGATAATCTGGGCTTGACTGTGATGGAGCTGCAAGGGTCCCATAGCACATACGGCCCTTTGTGGCTGCACTGCCTGCACAGGCCTATGTCTGCCACAAATGTGCACACTGTGTACTGTATTCTTTGGACTATAAGACTCACTTTTTCTCCCCCAAAAGTGGGGAAAAAAGTCACTGCATCTTGTCTGCGTCTGACTTGTGAATGTCTGCCAATACAAACCTCCACCCCACCGAAATGTTGGGGACCCCCTGTACTTTGCCCATGCAGAGGAGGACACAGGGGGACAAACAGAAGACACAAGGGGACACAAAGGGGCATAGAGGAGGACACAAGGGGGACACAAAGGGGCATAGAGGAGGACACAAAGGGGCATAGAGGAGGACACAAAGGGGCATAGAGAAGGACACTGGGAGGACAGAGGTGGACACAAGGAGAACAGAGGCGGACACATGGGGGACACAAGAGGTACAAGGGGGCAAAATCCCCAAGATGCCCCTTCACCATGGATGCACCAGGTTTAGTATATATACTTTTTTTGCCTGTTTTTTTTCCTTTAAACCTAAGTATGTCTTATGGTCAGGAGTGTCTTATAGTCCGAAAAATACGGGGAGGTATTTAATGCGGGTTTCACTATTTATGCAACACGTTATGTACTTCCAGGTAACTTTACGTGCGCTGTCTGTGCATGAATGTTTTACTGATCTTTACTGGATATACCCCATAGGTGGGTGAACTGAAATTCAGTTTGAATAGTACATTGAATTAACAACAAAACCCATGCTCCAACTAAGAAACTGTTCAGAATGACAGTTTATCCATCATGTTTGTTGGGATCAACAGATCACACTGTTAATCAGATTCTGTGTATCCAGCTCTGTGTGAATGTAATAAACTGCAGGTCCCCATGGCATTTCAAGCATATGTTTATTTGAAGGGTACTAGGTATTAGATGGTACGAAGTACATTCTGTATTTTACGAAGTTGCATCTTCCGGGGCTGTGAACCCTGGAGAAAGACTTTTTATATCAAAAAATGGAGACAGAAACAGATGTTCTTCCACAAAAACGAAAGCACAGAACCATATGTCATTCTGATGATTGTTTCAAGTGAAACTGTACAATTGCCAAGAAAAAGGCAACCATTTCAGTTCAGATCTATAGTAGAGACTGAGATCAACCCTTATTCTCAACTTACTAACTAGCAAACATGTAAAACATACGGTATGAATGTAAAACACAAAGTTTGTATCAGTGACTGTGATTCAGGAGTGTTTGTTGCCAGTCAGAGGATTTGTCCAGCTGTGGAAAATGAGTAACAAGCTTCTACACTGGACAGATAATTACCACTGCAATAACAATATGGGCTCGTTTCCACTATTGCGGTGCGGAATCGCCTGGATTCCACCGCTGATGAAATCGCATGCGGATGCCTTTTTTTGCCGCGAATTTGCATGCAAATTCGCATAGGTGACGGTATATGCGATTTTAACCATGTCACTGCCTGTGTGAATTTACATTGGTACCTATGCGAATTCGCGGCAAAAAACGCATGGGGAAAACGCATGCGATTTCCCTATTAAATACATTGTGTGCGATTCGCCTGCATTCCACACGCAAGCGAATTCTGCAGGGTGTTCCGTGCAGATTTTCTCCGCACAATAAAATGCTCCCGCAGACGCATAAGTGGAAACAGGCCCATTCACTTATATTGTCTATGCGAATCCGCATACGTAAGACGCATGCGGATTCGCGATAGTGGAAACGAGGCCTATGTCTTTTTTCAACCCAAATAACTATGTAACTATGTAAAAAAGGGAAGTTTCTAGGCAAACAACTAAAACCAAAATCTTAGCATGTCAGCCAAGCAACAAGCATTGTATATAAGGGGAGATTTGCATTTATACAACTGGTGTTCACCACTGGGGGAGGGGCTCATTAAATTTTTAGCTGGGGAACCCATGCTTTGTAGTTAATCCTCCCCCCCCCCCCCCCCTGTATTAAAGACTAGCTCCTATATAAAAAGACAGAGCTTGTCAAGCCAAGCTCTCTCTTAAAGGGAACCTGAATTCAGAACTGCATCTGTCCTCTAAAAGATAAGCAACAGCATAATAACCATTAAAGAAAAACATTTATTTGTTGCAGTTGATAAAAATCCTGCAGAAAATCTGCAGTGTGTCTACTTCCTGCTTTCATGGAAGCAGGCATATTGTTAACATCCGGTGTTTACCTATTAACTGCTCTGCCGAGGACTGCTGAAATTTCTTAGCTGATACTGCTGAGAGATCAAATTTCACTTGTGATTAGTCACAGATGAGGGGGAATTGGACGGGCTAAACTCTCTAAATACATTCAGGGTGCATTCTGTTTTCCTTCTGTCCTGTGTAAGAGTTCAGGTACACTTTAATGCTGCAGGATTGAGGGGGTGTCAGGGTTAATCACTTACTTGATGTAATGTAATTGGTGACTCTCCACCTCCACCTTGGAAACGCAGCCACGGCAATGTTTCTGAAGCTCTTTGGAAACCTACCCCTGCCCACCCCCAGCTTGGAAGCCACTAATTAGGCTGCGGCTGCCGAGCTGGGGGCGGGACACGGCATCGCAAATGGGGGCAGCCAGAGCTTAAGCAAATATCTGGGAAAAAAAACTGCCATGGATACAATTGGACGGGGGTGGAGCAATCAGCCAAGTATCAGGTAAGTATCTGGCCCTGAGACACCCCCCCACCCACCCACCCAGTACTCTTTAAGAGCAACAGATAGCAATGATATGACCTTATTCTCTATACTCTCTCTGAACTCAATGGATGGATGTCTTTTTTCAACCCAAATAACTATGTAACTCATCAACAGTATTTTTTTTATTTCGACTTACAGTCAACTTAAAGAGAAACTGTGATCAAGAATTGAACTTCATCCCAATCAGTATCTGATACCCCCTTTCCCATGAGAAATCTTTTCCTTTTCTCAAACGGATCATCAGGGGGCTCTGTATGGCTGATATTGTGGTA
Source organism: Hyperolius riggenbachi (assembly GCF_040937935.1). Taxonomy (NCBI): domain Eukaryota; kingdom Metazoa; phylum Chordata; class Amphibia; order Anura; family Hyperoliidae; genus Hyperolius; species Hyperolius riggenbachi. The sequence goes on from NC_090646.1 coordinate 558,001,207, forward strand.
AAACCCCTCCCACAATGTGATACCAGGACCATGGTTCTGACATCACACTGTGGCAGCCTTGTTGCATTGTGGGAAATAACAGCTATTTCCAACTGCAAAAAAAGCAAGCAGCATCTCTAACACTGTCATCACCTGCCAGCAGTAAAAATGTCCCCATGTGATAAATGTCAGAATGTAAATCAGGGAGAGGAAAGATTTTACAATGGGCAAACACTGACTAAACCATTTACACATAATTATTGTAAAAATGAAGCACTTTTTTTCACTGGAGTTCCTCTTTAAGTTCTTTCAGCTTGTTGCGAAGGTTGGTTGCTAGCAGAATATACATTGCGGCTCCTGCCACTCGGTGGCATCGCTCAGGGTTGCACAGGTTTCAGCTCTTTACATCGAAATGAGGTCCTTTACATTTTTTTGCCTTCACATTTACCATTCTTCAAGCGTGAGCCTTTCATGAACAAGTTATTTCCCTATAAAACATGGAAATTGCTCCAGCAGAGTGCCTATTTCAAGGACAGTGACAAAGTACATTGCAGCACATCTGAGCAGTGTGCTAAGAGAAATTCTGCACATCGTGACCTACTTTCCCACTCTTTACTGATGTAATGCAATCCCACCATTTAAAAAGCTTGGCCTCAATAACATTCACATTTGAGAAATTGCATGGCATTTTACCAGAGCAGCAGACATTTTATTCTAATTTCTGCATACTCATTCCCGAGCAGTCCTCCACGCCATGCATAATGCTCTTAATTAAGCAGTCTCTTGCTGCAAGGTCTCAGCTTCTAGATATAATCCCAGCTGCACACTGAGCCTCGTTTAAAGTTACCCATCAAAAAACATTTCATATTTAACCCTTTCACCTTCATCTTCATTCATTGTGCAGGCTACGAGATTTAAAGGGAACTACACACACACACACACACACGCACACACACACACACACACACACACACACACACACACACACACACACACACACACACACCATCCAAAATCAGGCTGCATCTGAATGACTTAACATCACGAAGGTGTGCAGAGCCTCTTAACCTCCTGCCGACTGCCTCACACCAATTGGCGTATAGTCCTGTGGGCGTGTTTTGCTGGGTATCGTGGGCGCCGATGTGCGTGCAACCCCGCTTGAGTGACAGAGCTTCTCCGAGCGGCTACATTGTACAGAGCTGCGATCTTCGGCAGCGCTGTACTGGGGACAGCCGTGTCACTAGGTTGTCCCCTGGAGAGGCTCAGAGAGTGATTGGCTCTCATAGGCTGATGTCTATGAGAGCCGATCGCTGTGATTGGCTGGCGGGGGGGAGGGATCGAGTAGACAAAAAAAAAAAATCATAATTTTTATTATTTAAAAAAAATGTAAATTAATAGAAAGATAACCACTGCCTGCAGCAGCGATCAGAGCCCACCAACAGAAATCTCTGTTGGTGGGCAGAAAAAGGGGGGTGTTCTTTTGTGTCGATGGGTGGGGGTGTGTGGTTGGTCTAGAGGGGGGGGGGGGGGGGGTAAAGCCTGTGGTCCTTTAGGGGTTAATTGCATAAATGCACCCTATTGCATCTAAAACAGGTGCTACAAATGGAAGACGTTAGCTTCCAAAACAGTTTGCATGCAAACAAATTTCGTACTAGACCCTTCCACCACAGTGAGGTGATACTATTGGAAGGGACCCTAACCTCTATTTTAAACAACCAGAAAACGACATGCAAAAGTATGTTTGATCTGGGAGCAGCTAGCCATTAAAGTAAAAGAAGGGGTGCAGCGTGGGTGGCACACACTCTTTAACACATTAGAAAAGACAAACTTACATTTTTGTACATGATAAGGAGAAATGGCAGCACAGCCATAACCAGGCTGCATCTGAATGACTTAAAAGCCAGAGATGTGCAGAGCCTCTTAAAGGCATAAATGCACCCAATTGCATTTGAAAAAGGCACTACAAATTTACACTAATGGAGGATGTTAGCTTCCAAAACAGTTTGCAAGCAAACATTTTCATATTAGACCCTTCCACCACAGCGGTATTTATTCATTACAAAAATTCCTCACCCAGATTTACATTCTGAAATTTATCACAGATGGCAATGTCTGTAGCCCTGTCAGGTGATCCGTGTGGAATGTTTGTTTACTGAGAGTTCTAAAGTCAGTTCAAAATATATCTGGTCTCCCTGAATACTCTGGGGGGAGAATACAGGATAGCTAATCAGCCTAGGCTAAACATCACTGGGAGGGCGGTGCTACATTGCATAAACAGCAATATATAGATATGTTTCGGATGCTGAAACCAGGAACATTATTGTAAATGTGGGTATCTTGAATAATTTACTACAGTCTACTATATGACATTACAGTGCCTCTTTAATGATTATTCAGTGCACAATTACAGGCGATCATTTCTAGCATACCACCAATGAAAAGCTAATATAACTGTTGAAGGAGGCCCCCTGTCAGGTGTGTAGTGACCACATACCTGATTCTTCGGAGACTGGAGTGTCTAGGACAGACCACCGCCGAGGCTCAAACAGGAGGCGCAGGGCGGCGAATGGCAGGAGTGCTTGGAATGAAGACGACAGGTGAAGTACTTTTGTGGCTGGTGAAGTAACTTCCTGATGAAGGAACAGCGGGCAAGCTGAACTGTAATCAGAGGAGATTGGTGCAGGTGCAGAATACAGCCTCCAATTGACAGAGGCAGAAGTCGGCAACAGAGCATGAAGTCGGGCGCAGCATGAGTCGGCAACACATCGGGACCTCAGACAAGCCAATATTAGTAACTAAGTGGAAGTCGGACACAACAGAATTCGGCAACAGATCATATTCATATACAGGCCAGGGTCAACATCAAACACGAAATTAGGGCAGGCTATAAGCCAGGTCACAGGAACAGACACTAGCTGCAATACTACAGCAAGCTGCTAGTGCTGTTCCTTGGTTTAAATGGGCCTTTGAGCGAGAATGCGTATATGCATGAGTGTTGCGCGAAAACTCTGTAGCAAGGGCAAACAGAACCCACGGCCTTCGCTAAAATTCCCCAAGTGCATGAGCCAGCGCACACACCACTATGCCCACACTCTAATGGACATTCATGTTCCTTACACCCAGACCGGTCACCTTAGGGACTGCAACATCCCCATGTTGGGCCTCTCTGGTCCAGGAGACCTAGTGCAGCTGCAGCCTCTGCATCCCCTTCTGCTACACCACTGATCTTTGTTAGCATGTTACACTTTAATAACCTTTAAAATGAGGCAATAGCATATTAATACAGTGGATGCAACAACTTCTGCATGCTGACCTAATCTGATACTTCACAAGATATTCCGAGTTCAGTATATGATAAAGACACACTGAAATAGTTCAGAAATGCATGAGATGAAAATTACCAGAATATCACATCACAGTAAATCAACAGCCATAGCTCAGCTGAATGAGCAATGCCAAAAGAACAAGAACATGTAAAACATATGGAAATGCTGCAGCCTAAGCTGTATTTGTGGATGTCAGACTGCTGGGATGTCCATAAATTCTTCCATGGGGAAAACATGAAGCATAGGCCAATATTAGAACTTATTGTATGTTATTCCAGCCTAAGAAAATGTGATAAAAGGCACAATTTCATTTGATTACCGCCATTGTTAGAAATATGCTGCAGACCAACCCGCTTAGTTCTACATATAGTTGCCAGAGTGCTAGAATATAGATTGAAAGTACTCGCATGTAACATCAGGAAGCAGAAGCCAATACGGTGCTCATAAAGTTCCTGTATATATAATACATACTAAATAATTCCATCTTAGTGCCTTCAGTGTGTCAGCAGCTGACATTAAACTCCTGATTGTTAAAGTTGAGTGAATAAACGATCAGGCACTGCAGCAGTATTGGATTTATTCAGTGTTCAATTTGCAGCAAAACATTCCAAGTAATAGGCCTCTTGCACACTGCATGCGATTCCGATTCAGATTCCGCTTTTTAATCAGTTTTTACATCCGATTCAGATTCCGATTTGCAGTGTGCAGGGAGTAAACTGCAAATCGGAATCTGAATCGGATGTAAAAACTGATTAAAAAGCGGAATCTGAATCGGAATCGCGTGCAGTGTGCAAGAGGCCATATACTGTATACAGTGGCAGGTGAATAGGTCACAATCACAGTGACAAAAGGCAACCTAGGGTATCTCTTACCAGTGTTGAAGGTAGTTGGCGGTGGGTGCAGGGCAAAAATAGGAAGCCTAACGGCCATTTCGCACAGCGGTGCTTCTTCTGAGACTGGTCCACTTCTGATTGTATAGCTTAGATTTCTGACTATATAGATGATTACACATATGCAAGATGAATATTAGAGTTGCATAAAAACTACCTAACTGGACTTCCATAGTCATGCCATGCAAAGTGCAATTGGCCTGCTATCTACAATCATATGCAAGATGAATATTAGAGTTGCATAAAAACTACACAGATCAAATCACCTTAGACATTGGTGTGTCGTTATTGACTGTGCCCAAAGCTTGCTAGATAAACAACCGCCTCACTAGCTGTACCCACTTGCGTACAGTGGGAACCCTTCAGTACAAAGCTGGGGTCTGGTGGCAATGTAGAGACTCTGTATGGGAAGCAGCAGGCAAAGAAGGCCATGTGTTTCCGACATCTTCCACAATCCATACGTGTCTTGGTTACTAAGTCAAATAGGCATGGCCAGCTCACCTTAATAACGCAAATCCCCGATGACATCAATGCATTTCACTCTACCTAACTGGACTTCCATAGTCATGCCATGCAAAGTGCAATTGGCCTGCTATCTACAATCAGTCCACCGATCACCCTATACATATACATGCTTTTATACGATACGTGGCATTTACTGTACTATGCAGAATGGATGGGCATGAGAGTAGGTACTATTATTATTGATTTATAAAGAGCTAACATATTTCGTGGTGCTGTACAAAGTAAGAAACAAACATGGGGTACAAAATAATACAGACAATGGTATACACCAATATACGACATATAGAGTTGGTACAACATACTGTAGGGAATGGAGGGGGATAGGATTATGAACTATGGAAAACTGAGGGGCATAGAGGTAGGAGGCATCTTGTATTACATAACTACAACATCAGACAGCAAAGATGATAGGTGACGATTGGTTAGGGTTAACAGTTAGGACTGGCATAGTATATGATGGTTAAAGAGAAACCGAGGTAGGTTTGTAAAAATCATAATAGGACATGGAGGCGCTGTAATGGATTGCGGAGACACCACCGCGCGGTCTTACAGGGAGGCGGCTGGTTCCGCGTTCAGACCGGTGGTTTCTGCGCAGCAGCATGCGTCTGGATTGTCTGAGCCTAGTAGTGCACACAGATGGAGAGCTACGCGCGCGCGCGCTAACAGGCAGGCCCTTTATGCCAATAGGAAGGGATCAGCTGATCAGGACGATCAGCTGATCCCAGCGCAGTAGGTGATTGGCTGAATGGGACTGGGCGGCGCTGAGGAGCGCTCTGCTATATATACTTCTTGCTTGTCAGTTGCTGGTTGTCTGCCGTTGCGAATGCTTATGTGTTAGCACTCAGACCATAGTCAGATCCCTCAGTGTGTTAGAACCAGGTGGACCTGGGAATTCACACTTAGCCAGATTACTGTGTTATTTCTGTGTTATTACTGTGTTATACTTTAGACCAGTTCCAGGGTGTTGAGACCACGGACCTCACACCCAAGATTACAGATACTGTGTCATTACTGTGTTATTCTTTAGACCAGTTCCAGGGTGTTGAGTCCACGGACCTCACACCCAAGATTAGGGATACTGTGTCATTGCTGTGTTATTCTTTAGACCAGTTCCTGAGTGTTGAGACCACGGACCTCACACTCTAGACTAGGCCTCTGCTTGATATCTGTTATGACCTATTGCTCTCTTGACCCTTCTCCTGCTCTCTGATTCGGTACCTTCGCATATCTGATTACCTGTTGCCAACCCTGCCTGTCCCTGGTTACCGAATCAGCCTTCTGTCTCTGTACCTTATCTGCTCGTGTGTTGTCGACCCGGCCTGGCCGACCCTTCTACCTGTGACACCCCCCCCCCGGTGGGGTGTTCAGTAGCTGCAGGGACTCCCTGTCCCTCAGAGGGACCTCTCTGCAATCCAGTTAGGGACTCTGTCTCATAGGAGTCCTTTGACTGCAGTAGAGTCTGACTCCCAGCAGTTCAGGGAATCACTGGTTCTCTGGTTATCTCCAACCCTAACTAGGAGATACTCGTGATAGGGTCTAGGGGAGGAAACAAGAGTGCCTGGATGAAACCCATGTAGACGCAAGGAAAACATACAAACACCGTGCAGATAGATGCCCTGGCTGAAATTCAAACCAGGGACCCAGCGCTGCAAGGCGACAGCACTAACCACAACGCCAACATGCTGCCCAATATGGCAGCCTCCTTGCTACATATCTTATCTACAGGTGACTTTGTGTTATCTATACTATCTAACAGGGCCTCTGGGCTACCTATACTATCTTAAAGGGAAGGTTCAGGGACTAGCTAAAAAAAATAAAAATCCATTTCCACTTACCTGGGGCTTCCTCCAGCCCGTGGCAGGCAGGAGGTGCCCTCGGCGCCGCTCCGCAGGCTCCCGGTGGTCTCCGGTGGCCGACCCGACCTGGCCAGGCCGGCGGCCAGGTCGGGCCTCTTCTGCGCTCCATGGTGCGTTCCACGCCGGCGCGCTGACGTCATCGGACGTCCTCCGGGCTGTACTGCGCAGGCTCAGTAGTTCTGAGCCTGCGCAGTACAACCCGGAGGACGTCCGATGACGTCAGCGCGCCGGCGTGGAACGCACCATGGAGCGCAGAAGAGGCCCGACCTGGCCGCCGGCCTGGCCAGGTCGGGTCGGCCACCGGGAGCCTGCCGAGCGGCGCCGAGGGCACCTCCTGCCTGCCACGGGCTGGAGGAAGCCCCAGGTAAGTGGAAATGGATTTTTATTTTTTTTAGCTAGTCCCTGAACCTTCCCTTTAAGGAGGCCTCCTGGTTCTATACTAAGGGATGACTCCTGGTTACCTATACTATGTAAAGGAGTACTCCAGCTATCTACGCTATCTAAGGGAGGACTCCAGGTTACCTATACTATCTAAGGGAGGACTCCAGGTTACCTATACTATCTAATGCTGGGAATACACGGTCAGTTTCTTTCTTATCAAATGCCCAGCCAGGTACCCAGCCAGCCCGCATGCCCAGCCAGGTACCCAGCCAGCCTGCTGCCCAGCCAGCCCGCATGCCCAGCCAGGTACCCAGCCAGCCCGCATGCCCAGATAGGTACCCAGCCAGCCCGCATGCCCAGCCAGGTACCCAGCCAGCCCGCATGCCCAGCCAGGTACCCAGCCAGCCCGCTGCCCAGCCAGGTACCCAGCCAGCCCGCTGCCCAGCCAGGTACCAAGCCAGCCCGCATGCCCGGCCAGGAACCCAGCCAGCTCGCATGCCCAGCCAGGTACCCAGCCAGCCCACTGCCCGCATGCCCAGCCAGGTACCCAGCCAGCCCACTGCCTGCGTGCCCAGCCAGGTACCCAGCCAGCCAACTGCCCGCATGCCCAGCCAGGTATCCAGCCAGCCCGCATGCCCACTGCCCGCTTGGCCAGGCAGGTACCAAGCCAGTCCACTGCCCGCTTGCCCAGCCAGGTACCCAGCCAGCCCACTGCCCGCTCGCCCAGCCTGCCCGCTCGCCCAGCCAGGTACCCAGCCCACTGCCCGCTCACCCAGCCAGGCAGTGGCTGGATAGTGTAATGGTTAAGGGCTCTGCCTCTGACACAGGAGACCTGGGTTCAAATCTCGGCTCTGCCTGTTCAGTAAGCCAGCACCTATTTAGTAAGGGGTTTCTTGGGCAAGTCTCCTTAACACTGCTACTGCCTACTGAGTGCGCTCTAGTTGCTGCCTCGCAAGTGCTTTGAGTCCGACAGGAGAAAAGCGTTATACAAATACTGCAATTAATTACTCAGCCAGCCCACTGCTTGCTCACCCAGCTACCCAGCCAGCCCACTACCCGCTCACCCAGCCAGGTACTCAGCCAGCCCACTGGTGTTATGCTGCCCACTGTGTGATTTACTGCTGAAATGCTGCTCACATTGTGATTATTTTCGGGTGAAATGTTGCCCACATTGCGATTATTCTCTGCTGAAATGTTGCACTCATTTCCTACTTGCTTTTTTAGGGTCACTTTACTCATACCCAGGGAGAAACCATGGCCCCACTGACTTTGGGCTGCACTCTTACTAGGAAATTTTAATTGGCCACACCCACCGTGTTATGGACACGCCCACTTTTTGCCGCGGCGCGCCGCCAACGTCCTCCTAGGGGGGCGCCGTAGGTTTGGGGTGCCTAGGGGAGCCCAAACCCTAAATACAGCCCTGGTAACAGTTGCAGCCATTGGACCACCACAGTTCCTTGTACTTCCCCTAAGATGAGCTAGTTCCGCGATGCAGACTACAGCCTGTCCCATTTCCCACCCCCACAGTCAGACCCACCCCCTCCATTTTCTAGGCCACACCTTCCCTGTCTGAAAGCATTGCTTCTTGGTGGGAGGAACTAAAAGATGCAGTGCAGTCTTCCAAGACTAGTGGAAGGGGAAGGGAGGCATTTATTATGTCCATGGTCATTCTGATCTCTACATGTAAACATTTTTATTTATAAAGTATCAATAAAACAAGCTTGTTGGAGAGAGATGCAAGTTTATTTAATAAGGCAAACATCAATATGCAGAAACTGGTCATGAATCATCTTCCAATACCTGATCTAAACAAATGGAAAGTGTAACTTTGTTTGGCCAGTATAGGTTATACCATATCTTACACATTATCACTGCTCTCTGTACCGTCTTTCTACATAAGCTCTGTAGTGTGCAGCACAGCAAGCAAAGTCCAGGAGGAGCCATCATCGTTGCAAGTGCAAGCTTTCCTACAGGCAAAGTAGCATCAGCATCTTTCTGTACTTTGATGGATACCCTGATATTCTGCAACACTTTGCATTTGTAAAAAAAACAAAAAACAGACAAATATCTGACAATTATTGAGCAAGTTACTCAATAACAAACTCCCTGCATTTTATTCACGATACAATTTTGAGGTGGCACATCAGGCAGCCCCGCATGTTCTTCAGTCTGGGAATGAGGCTGGATGCTCAGACTACTACACTGCCTCTGGCTGGTGGGTGGGATTACCGAACTCTAGTTAATGAAAAGTAAGGTGTGTTCACAATATGTGCAATGTGCTGCTTCATCACATATGAAGGCAATGCCAATTAAATTGTATTGGTATGTTCACATGTCTGAGGTGTAATGGATCATGTTATGCCAACACACTTTTTACTGTGCAATTCTGGATAACATGGTGGAAAATGCATGTTACATAGCAATTGTTCATGCTATTAAAACAACGTGTATGTTTTAATGTGTAGAGTGTGTGCTGCAATATGTATGAGTTGCAAAGCATATCTAACAATGTAAGTAGAGTGAACAAAGCCTTACTCACCGATCTCCCATCATACTTTGCAATGTAACAGTGCCTACACTTAATTTATGGCTGTCAGAAGTCTGGAAATTTGGACTAGTATATTCTAACTATAAGCCCCCCAAAAAAAAATGTTGACAACTTTAGGGAAACCTTTCATATTTGATTAATCAGTCAAATTAAGAAAGGTAAACTCTGATTGGTTGCTGTGTATGATTGTCCTAGCCCAGAGCACATTTAGGGGTTTAGTTTAACTACTGATCATTTTTTTTATACGCTTAACCCTTACACTGCCACAGATGTCTTGAGACGTTTCGGTAAATCCGCAATAGCAGCTTTCAGACCACAAAAACTGCACTTTGGGAGCTTGTAATTTGTAAACAGGCAATATTACTTGTGCACAAAAGTGATAAATAATAACTGTATGAGTAATAAAAAGTAGGAAAACTCTTGTTTATTGAATGTTATGTCAGAGTGGACAAATGTCAGAGAAAACGCTCCATTAATGAGGCCTAATTAAAGTGGATCCGAGATAAACTTTTACTCATTGCATAATTGTGTTCCTTACATATAGTTTATAGAGCATTCCTCAAGCCAAATACTTTTTTCGTTTTGTTTTAATACTCTGAGTCCCTATACACTAAACAAGCCTCGCCCACCATCTCCAGAGTGCCTTGGCACTCTGAGCCTTAGTAGCAAGGGCTTATGGGATCTCAGTCTGGGTAGGAGGAGGTTACTAGCCAGAGATTTATGAGGCAGAGGGGAGGGGAGTGACGTTTTCACAGGCTGAGGGGTGGAGATGCAGATCAGCTTGCCTGTGTGTAATGTGACAAATAGAACATGGCTGCTTTCATTGTATCACAGGAATAAATACTTATAAACTGTTGAAGCTGTTTGCAGCTAGAGTTGCTGTGTAAACTATCTAAACTTTACATAAGATATATAGACAAGTTACTTATTATAGTTAGTTTTTCATCTCGGATCCGCTTTAATGCTTTGAGGAGTTCTTTTTTAACTGGTTACCAGTTAACTGGTGACACAGCTGTCCCCCTGGGGGAGACAGAAGCGATCCACTGTCATAGGCTGAAGCCTATGACAGCCGATCGTGCTGATTGGCTGGCGGGGGGAGGGTTATAAAAATAAAAACCAACAAAATGTATTAGTTAAATAAATATTTGTTAAAAAAATTAACATAGGGGGAGCAATCACAGCCCACCAACAGAAAGCTCTGTTTGTGGGTAAAAAAGAGGGGAATCACTTGTGTGCTGAGTTATACGGCCCTGCAGCGAGGCCTTAAAGCTGCAGTGGCCTATTTTGTTAAAAATGGCCTGGTCTTTAGGGAGGTTTAAGCCTGTGGTCCTTAAGTGGTTAAACACCCTACCATGTGCAGATAAATTGCTGTTTTACTTCCCTATCAGCTGATTAGTCACCTGAAGTGAGCACAGCACAGGCTTCACTGTACACTTTCAGTACATAACCAACAGTGTAGCAGTGGTTTGGTTTCTCAGTTATAAGAAGTAATATTACCAAAGTTTCTAGCTGTTGCAAAAAGAATATGATCAGCTAGGTAAATAATTCCATGAATGCTTACTTTTTAATTAGATGGATATGGGATAGTTATGTTTGAGTACTGTTCATGCAGGCCCCACACTCTGCTTACTGCTTCTGCACAGTTATTGTGCTTCACTGTTCCACTTATAACCCCCTGCTTACTGCTTCTGCAGTGATTGGCTTCACTGTTCCACTTCTAACCCCCTGCTTACTGCTCCTGCAGTGATTGGCTTCACTGTTCCACTTATAACCCCCTACTTACTGCTTCTGCAGTGATTGGCTTCACTGTTCCATTTATAACCCCCTGCTTACTGCTCCTGCAGTGATTGGCTTCACTGTTCCACTTATAACCCCCTACTTACTGCTTCTGCAGTGATTGTGTTTCACTGTTCCACTTATAACCCCCTGCTTACTGCTTCTGCAGTGATTGGCTTCACTGTTCCACTTATAACCCCCTGCTTACTGCTCCTGCAGTGATTGGCTTCACTGTTCCACTTATAACCCCCTACTTACTGCTTCTGCAGTGATTGGCTTCACTGTTCCACTTATAACCCCCTACTTACTGCTTCTGCAGTGATTGGCTTCACTGTTCCACTTATAACCCCCTGCTTACTGCTTCTGCACAGTGATTGCACTTCACTGTTCCACTTATAACCCCCTGCTTACTGCTCCTGCAGTGATTGGCTTCACTGTTCCACTTATAACCCCCTACTTACTGCTTCTGCAGTGATTGTGTTTCACTGTTCCACTTATAACCCCCTGCTTACTGCTTCTGCACAGTGATTGCACTTCACTGTTCCACTTATAACCCCCTGCATACTGTTTCTGCGCAGTGATTGGCTTCACTGTTCCACTTATAACCCCCTGCTTACTGCTTCTGCAGTGATTGTGTTTCACTGTTCCACTTATAACCCCCTGCATACTGTTTCTGCGCAGTGATTGGCTTCACTGTTCCACTTATAACCCCCTGCTTACTGCTTCTGCAGTGATTGGCTTCACTGTTCCACTTATAACCCCCTGCTTACTGCTCCTGCACAGTGATTGCACTTCACTGTTCCACTCATAACCCCCTGCATACTGTTTCTGCACAGTGATCGTGCTTTGCTTTTCCATTTATAACCCCCTGCTTACTGCTATTGCACAGTGATTGTGTGCGGCTTCACTTAGACTGCCTAGAAACAACGCACCATGCAAGCAGCTTCTCACACTTTGGCCTGATCTCCACCACTGCACAGCAAGGATGCAAACTACAGTTGTCAGATATATAACTAGCCACTAGAGGGAAACATCACTAATCAGTACATGAAATACAATCATTAAAATATTGGAACAGGAAAGAGTAAAATCTGAAAGCTGAAACTACCGATAACTTTCAGATAACCCTGATAACAAGGGCCCTTTCAAACACTATATTGCCAAAAGTATCGGATACCTCCCTTTATATAACGTGAACTCTAAAGGGACACTTTCCTGAAACAAAAAATGCAAAGTTACTTACCTGGGGCATCTTCCAGAACCTTGAAGTCCTCCTGCTCCCTCGCCATGATTTCACGCTGGGTCGGTCCTCCGCTGTCCCCCTTTGTAAGCCGTGTGAATTGCCAGCCAGTGCACATGCACGGTGTAGGCCGTGCGCTTCCTCAATTGCGCTCCCTAGGCTGGGAGTGTGCTGCACAAGCACAGTAGTAACTTTTGCATACTGTGCAAGCGCAGGACACTCCTGTCCACAGGAGCGCGTTAGAGGAGAGGCACGGGGCTGAGCATGCAGCATAATGAGGGTAACAACGGGGAACCAAGCAGTGCGGGACCAGGAAGACTTCAGGGGGCTGGAAGAAGCCCCAGGTAAGTAACCATTTTATTTTTATTTATTTTTTTGCAGTTAGTTTCCTTAATGACATCCCATTATTAATCCATAGGCTTTAAAATGTACAGTAGATGATCCATCGTTTGCAGCTATAATAACTTCCACGTTTTCTGGGTAGGCTTTATACAGGGTTTAAGAATAGTTATGGGAATTGATGGCAATTCTTCCAAAAGAGCATTTGTGAAGTCAAGCTTGTTGGACAAGTCCTAGCTCAGTCTCCACTCTTATTCGCCCCAAAGGTGTTCATTCATGTCATGCCCAAGCTCGCTCATTCATGGCTTCATGCTCTGGTGCTCAGTCATGGTGGAACAGTAAAAGGCCTCCACCAAGCTGTACCCTAAAAGTTGGGAGCCTGAAATTACCACAGTACCTTTCACTGGAACTAAAAGGCTAAGCTCATCCCATAAACAATAACCCCTTGCCCAAAATTCACCCTACACCAAATTATACACTACTGTGTCGGACACTGCATTGCAGTTGATGTAAGGCTTGGAAGCAGCTGTTTGGCCATGGAAATGTATTCCATGAAGTTCTCTATGCACTGTTCTTCTTAATCCGAAGGACATACAAAGCTTGGAGGTCTGTAGCTACTGATTCTTCAGAAAGTTGGTGACTTCTGTGCAATGTGCGCCTCAGTAGATTCTGATCCTGCTATGTGATTTAACACGGCCTACCTCTTCATGGTAATGTTACTGTTATTCCTAATTGCTAAATTACAATACCACTAACAGCTATCTGTGAAATGTTAAGTGGCGAGGAAAGTTCACAAACGGACTTCTTGCACAGGTGACTTCCTATCTCGGTACCACACTGGAATTTAATGAGCTCGAGAGTAACCCATTCTTTTAGAAATGTTTCTAGCAGTAGTCTGCAGGCCTAGGTGCTTGATTTTATACACTGGTGTCCATGGAAGTGATTGGTAAGCCTGAATCTAATGATTTGGAAAGGTGTGCTAATACTTTAGGCAATATAGTGTATTTCTGAATATAAACTGCATGCATTTTCAAGCACGTTCTCAAGCACTGAATTATATATATATATGCATGGTCAGTATGTTCTGCAAGTCACCATTTCTGCATTATATGTAAATAAATACTCTTGAGATTTAGATGCATTGCCTTTCATACCTGTGAAATAAATTTTTCAAAACTACAATGCAGAAAAGTGCACAAATGGGCAACCTGTCCCTGAAAATTGAGGCAAGGAACTCTGCATTAGTTTAAAATGTACAAAAGTTGGAATGGGTCATAAGTATTGAAAACCGTGAAAACCATAATTTGCATTAAAGGGAAATATCACTCTTCTTTAAAGGACTACTGTAGTGGGAAGATGTATGGAAGCTGCCATATTTATTTCTTTTTAAACAATGCCAGTTTCTTGGCAGCCCTGCTGATCTATTTGGCTGTAGTAGTGTCTGAATCACACCAGAAACAAGCATGCAGCTAATCATGTCAGATCTGACAATAATGTCAGAAACATCTGATCTGCTGCATTCTTGTTCAGGGTCTATGGCTGAAAGAATTAGAGGCAAAGGATCAGCAGGACTGCCAGGCAACTGGTACTGTTTAAAAGGAAATAAATATGGCAGCCTCCACATCCCTCTTGCTTCAGTTGTCCTTTAAAACAACATGATATTGCCAAGGTTGTATACCATAGGCCTCTTTTACGCGGGAGTGCTACCGTCTTTCCCCGAAAATAAGACACTGTCTTATATTCTTTTTTCCCTCAAAACTTGTCCTAGGTCTTATTTTCGGGGAGGTCTTAAATATATTTGCCTCTTGTGCTCCCCAATACCCCCACGTTCACTTTACCTTCTGCCGACCCTTCCTCCAGAAAGTCACACTGCCCACCAACATACCTCTACTACAGATCAGCGATGTAAACTGCTGATTCCCCCGCCGCCGCTTCTGGCCCCGTTCTGCCCTGCCTGCCGGCATAACTTTCAAACCGCAGATCATCGGTAAAGTGTGGGGAAAAGAGCTTGTTACACTGTACCAGCGTTTCCGTGTACAGGAAGTAAACAGAGATGTCACTTCCTGTACGCGGAAGCGCTGTTACAGTGTAACTAGCTTTCGTAACCACACTTTACCGCTGATCTGCGGTTTAAAAATAATGCCAGCAGGCAGGGCAGAACGGGGCCAGAAGCGGCGGCGGGGGAATCAGCAGTTTACATCGCTGACCTGCAGTAGAGGTACCCGTACGTCGGCGGGCAGTGCGGCTTTCTGGAGGGGTCGGCAGGAGGTACAGTGGAAGCGGGCCAAACTGGTGGGGGGACTCTCAGACGGACGGGACGTCCTCAGCCACTAGGGCTTATTTTAAGAGTAGGTCTTATATTTTGAGCAAGCTCGAAATATGTACTAGGCCTTACTTTAGGAGGATGTCCTACTTTAGGGGAAAGACGGTAGCAAGTGACCAGCTGGTGCAAAAGTGAAGCTGATAGACAGTGAATTCACCGCAATCAACCTCCCATGTGAAAAAAGTCTTTGTGTTGAAAAAACAAAAAAACATAACTTCATTTCAATTTACAAACAGCTTTTAGTTGACAAAACGGTCAGTAATTTTCCACTTCTAAAGTACAGACTGCCCAAACAATCCCATGCTAAAGAAGTAATGTATCCCTGGACTGAGTGATACTAGCAGCAGGCTGTGACCAACCCATCTATCAGTTTCACCTTCAACCACTGTGTATTTTATGTACTCATAAAAATAAGGTAAGTAACCAAATACAATTTGCTAATTATCTTTGCAATGTATAGTGCTCACATGGAAGAAATCCTCTTTTCCAACAAAAATGAAATTCCCTTTATGATAATTCATATGCAGCATTCCACATCCTCCTCAGTGTATTCTGCAAACACTGTAAACACAAAAGTCACTACTGCGAATTGTTACTGTTTACTTCTGTTGTCATCCTGTGTACAGCAAAGCAGGTAATCTGGGCGTGATCGCGGTCCAGAGAAATGGTCTCCATCATAGGCGCCCATGTTAGAGGGAACCTAAGTCAAGAAGCGTCTCAGGTTCCATACTTACCTGGAGATTCCTTAAGCCCCCTTAAGGCTGCTTGTCCCACACCGTCTCCCTAGGTGGCTCCTGTCTCCCAGCAATTAAGCCTGAAAGCCTGGCAGAGTCCCGCTTTGTCATGCATGCGTGACCTGGCCAGGGGTGCTCCCCGTCTCGCTCCTGAGGCTGAGAGTGTTTTGCGATTGAGTAGTACTACTGCGCAGACACAGAACGATCCCCCTGAGATTATCTCAGGTATACTTTAAAATTCAGAATTACCGTCCACAGAAGGTAATCTGAGTGCTCAAGAAGATACCGGTGGGGAAGTTCTGCTACACTATAGCAAATTTTGTATAGACACGCCAAGCATAATAGCGGCTATTTTATTCACCACGATACTCTGTAGTGAATAAAATAGTCGCCATCATGGAGGTGTTAGTGTTAACTCACTGTCACAGTAGGTAATAAAAATCTGAAAGAAGCAACAGGTTTTGGACTAGTCCATCTCTTCATAGGGGATTCTCAGAAAAGCTCTTATTCTTTATAAAGATATTCCCTAAAAAGGATTTCAACCAGGTCTGTGGAGTCGGAGTTGGAGTCGAGGAGTCAGAGTCGGGGCAATTTTGGGCACCCGGAGTCGGAGTCGTTGATTTGATAAACTGAGGAGTCGGAGTCTGATGATTTTTGTACAAAATCCACAGCCCTGTTAAGTATTAGGCTAAGGAGTCTGAGCCATTTTGGGTACCCGGAGTCGGAATTGGAGTCATGGTTTCATAAACTGAGGAGTCGGCGTTGGAAATTTTTTGTCCCGACTCCACAGCCCTGATTTAAACAATTATGCTGGCCAGCTTCCCTGCTCGCTACATAGTTTTTTTGGCAGTTGGACAGAGCAACTGCCATTCACTAAGTGCTTTTGAAAATAAATAAATCCCTGAGTATCCCCATGAAGAGATGGACTAGTCCAAAACCTGTCGCTTCTGTCAGATTTCTACTACCTACTGTAAGTGACAGCAACATCGGAAAAAAGCAATTTATGGCACATTTTACTCTGGAATAAAAAAAAAAGTACTTATTTTTATATGTTTGCACATATTTTTTTTTTTGCCATAGTGCCCCTTTAACTTACTTACCCCTCCCAACCTGACATCAGCCTGTCCTCACTGTTAAGGCCAGGTGATATCAGAAAGGAGTGGCAGAGTTTGGTGGAAGTGTGGCATGAAGTTGAAGGAGGTGTGGCCAAGTGTCTGAGTGGGCGGGTAAGGAGGAAAACAATGGTCTCCACTTGCATTCGGTTGAAATGATCTGGGAGTCCAGATCTCTCACCAACACATCAAAACCACTGTACAAACAGTAGATTATGGGAAGCCGCAGTCCCACTAGTCTTCTAGCATGTGTCTGAAGCTTCATGTACAGGAAGACTAGACAAATGTGCAGGCCTGCTCTGTTAGTGATCACAGCCAGTGGTGCTGTACATAATGCTGCATACCTTGTAGCCACACCACCATTTATGGTAGGTCTAAAGGAATACAATCCTGGACCAGGTATGGAGAAGACTAGGAAACTCTTTATCATTACAGTATTTGCAGTGTACTATATGTGAGGTGGGTGGTGGAAGGCTCAAAGTGTGGAAAATCTGTTCATCCCTAAACTAAAGTGTAAAAAGAACAATGGTGTGAAGCTTTCCAAACAAAATATGAATTCCGTGTGAAAAGCTTTCACATGTACTAGCAAGCTCTGGGTTATTCTACATTGCTAGCTCTTATTTGCCTTTCGGCAGCAGTTTGAACATATACACGGAGAGTTAAATACCCCTAATAAACTGTTTGCACAATGAATGGAGAAAACACATTTTAAATTTGGGACATGTGACCCTTTGTAGCCGTTTCCTCAGTTTTAGAGGCAGGCAAAGTGGAGCAGAAACAAAACTGATTTCGGGAGAATCTGCTGAGCTTAAACATGGGTTTCACACAGGAAGTAGAGGAACAAGCACCACATGACCAGGTACTTTCTCACTTCATTGATAGAAAGGCTGACTGTCCTTCAAAAATTAGGCATTGCTTATGAAGGGCTATTTCGCCTTCTTCTCAAAGCTTATTAAAATCAGTGTCTGTGGTTCGCCTTTAAATGAAGGACAGGAATAGCGAAAGGAGTCAACTGTAAACAACACAGATCATTGTCTCCCCATCAGTTTATATTTGGTTGTACAATTTATCTTAAATAAACCTCTTAAATAAAGTTACACTGTACTGGAACACCTTACATACGCACTATTAAAGCACACACTGCACTAGCCTTGGCTAGTGTACCCGAGAACGGGTAAGCTAATTATACAACATAAATATATTGCTCCAATCTCTAGTTTATCAAAAGGAAATCAAATTAAACAGAATGAAAAACTATGGTAAACATGGGATTTGCCACTGGCCTTTGAAGAACATGTAATAATGGATATCCATCAGATATGGACAGATTTGATGGCAAAGTATTATCTATGTATTGAACCAGCTAGATAAGAAAACTAATATGTAAAGGTTAAGACATTCTGCAAGTGGACAACAAAACAAATACTCATCAATGTGTCCAGTATCTAAATATTGACTTATTTACAAACTGGCATCAGCCTTTGATTAGCCTAAAATTCCTCAAACACAACATATTTAGTCTAAAATCAAGACTAGTCTGTTTCAACTATATCTCATAGAAAGTCCTTAAAATGTCAGTCATTCACAAACTAAAGAATTCATTCTTTCCAGTATAATCCCAAGATTAAAGTCTTGTTCCTCCAAGGTAGAAATGGCTAGGAGGCGGATGCACAGGACCCAGCTTTTCAAACCAAGTGCCATAGCTTCAGCAACCTGCTTGGTCTCGAGAGTTCTTAACAGATCGTTCCAAGGCCCTACTAATGCCAATCAAACCTTACGTGTGTACAACATATGTTGCTTCTTAAAGTGGTTTTCCTATGTGCAACAAGACAAATGCTAAACGATCTGGACCTCTTCCGCTTCAAGTATTATTTCTAGCAAAGACACGGTCGCCTCTAAGTGTGAGATGCTGAAGCTGGTACTGCAACACTTCCGTATCTGCAGATTCCTTGATGTTCATCTTATCTAAGTTGAGGTAGTCCAATGATTTTGAATGTACTCTCTTACCCTTAAGAAGGCAAAGTGGCAAAGGGCCGTGGGCAGCCTTGTAAGACTCATATGGAATAAATTTATTGCACTTATCCCCTGAACTTGGCATTCGTCGTCGCCTTCTCCCATTGATGGCTGGAATTTCATATGGCTGATAGTGTCGACCTTTAGCTTTGTATATCCGAGAGGAGCGAGAGAGTCCAGAATCAAGCTGCTTGGCACGAAATGTTGGTAAGGACTCCCCAGTATTCTCTTCTGTGGTTGCACATTTGTGAGCTAGCTTCAGAAGCTCCTCGCCTGTCGTAAACCCAACTAAGTAATTGGAATCCATGTGAAGTATCTGATAACCTGATACAGTTCTACGAATAGGGGAACAAGGTGTGCTAGAACAACGAGGTTTCTCAGATTCTACTTTTATTGGAGAAGTACGTTCTAATGTGCTAGCAAGAGGTATAGGAGAAATATTAGTCCTGTTCTCTCCTTTGATATCCACTTCCATTGTGGAGGATCCTTGGTTTCCTAAAATAAAGAAAATGAAAATGAGAAGCGAAAAATATATCTTAGCGCTTGGCCCTCTCATAGTTAATTTGTGTTAGGAAAAGGAACAGTATGATGTGTATTTAAGAAACGAAATCCGCCCATGTGTCAGCTATACAAAAACCGAATAAAAGAAAAACACTGCTGCTGTAGCAACTAACCTTTACCACTGACTTCTAATCCACTAAAGAAAAGAAAACATTAAGATATTATTAGTGTGATAAGGGCAACGGAGCCTCCTCGCTTAGCTTCCAAACATTAGATCCATCTTTATGAATAATTACAAGCCTACTTACAGTAACCACATCTCAAGCCTGTCACAATTCCCTCAACTTGGATTGCTCTTTTTTCGATGACATTTTTCTCATTTACCATCTTAAAACCAGGGCTGTGGAGTCAAGAGTCGAGGAGTCGGAGCAATTTTGGGTACCTGGAGTTGGAGGTTTCATAAACTAAGTGATGATTTTTGTACCAACTCCACTGACCTGCTTAAAACAGAAGGTATTTACCAAAATTCATCTTTAAAGAGAGCCGAGGTGGGCAAAAAAAAAAAAAAAAAAAAGTAGGCTACCTAATCTGGGCACAGAGCAGATCAGGTAGCTGTAAAAACTGCCACGCCCACTTTCACGACTTATAGGTCACAACGCTGCAAGGAGAGACTTTGTGTCTCTCGCAGCGTGCAGGGAGGTGGGGGAGCAGCAGGGGGCACAGCCAGGGAGAGAGAGCTGCCCAATGGCAGCTCTGGAAACCCTGAAGGTTTTGAACAGGGAATCCCTCTCCTGTGTTCTCCC
The DNA here is from genome assembly GCF_040937935.1 of Hyperolius riggenbachi. Classification (NCBI taxonomy): domain Eukaryota; kingdom Metazoa; phylum Chordata; class Amphibia; order Anura; family Hyperoliidae; genus Hyperolius; species Hyperolius riggenbachi. Next base: position 558,021,553 of record NC_090646.1, read on the forward strand.
CAGGCTCTTTTAGCCAGGTGCTCCACCCGCCTAATTTTGGTGAGCACCCAGCTGTCATTGGCTCATCTCCTCATCCTCCTCCTATGCTGTAAGTAGAGTTGAGTCACCCCTGCATTCTCCCGTCATGCTCCACTCAGCTACTTCTTCATGCTACCTGGCTGGAATTTGTTTTTTTTTGCGGGAGAACACTGCCTCTCCCTGTGTTTACCTCGGAGATGGCGTCAAATATTGTCGCTAATCTCCGGGGGGGCTATAGCACGGCGGTGGGGGGACACAGAGGCATGTCATGAGGCAGAGAACATGCCTCATCTGCCCACCTCGGGTTCTCTTTAAGTGAGCAACTGTGGTTACCCACAATGCATTAATATGCAAATTATCTCTTTATGCCCTGGTGGTTTGGGGCCACCCCGAGCTGCTTGCATAATCTGCTCTATGAGATTTACAAAGTTATAATCTTAATGTGAAAAAAACTGCAGACCAAACAAGGGCACAGTTTTCAAAAATAAGCAAACCAGCAGAGAACTAGCACTCCAGTATATAGGGAGAGACAAGAGGTCATATTCATTAAATGCGGGTAAAATTAACGGCCGCATATAGCATGTATTTACGCCTCTGACGTAGCGCCTATTATGCACATAGCGTGCCTCATGTCCCACAGTTAACATGCATATTTGTGGGTTACCTAGGTAACGCGAGTTTCTGCTATGTGCAGTGTTCAAGATATTTACTCCAAGCAGGTTATAATGACTTAAAAACCCTCCCTGCCTCTGATACATTGGATTTCATTGCGTCAACTTGACATTAGTGCTTGCCTAATATACTGCCTTGTTAAAGGGGTCATTTGTCACTCAAAAATGCCAGACTTCAAAACAATTTACCGGTACCTTATTTCTTTCTATACACTGGTGTGTTAGCCCTGTGCGGTTTTGGTGTATGCATTTCTGCTATCTTGACAAGGACCCAAAGTTTTGAACTAAGCACGTTTTTTTTTCCACCACATTATAGACCTGTTTTGGGGATAAAATTCAGTTCCAAGTTTGTAGGGTCACTGAGATTTTTTTTATCCTTGAAAAGCCTCAGTAAATCAGGGCCATAGGGTCAGATTCATCAAAACCAGTGCAAGGAATACTGGTGCAGATGCCTAGATTGTGGATTCTCATGGGTCACTGAGCAACTGCCCCACTTTTGCAATAATTTGCTCTAGTATTCCTAGCGCTTTTTGATAAACATGAACCCAAGGTGAGAGTTATATGGAGGCTGCCATATTTATTTCCTTTTCAGCAATACCAGTTGCCTGTCAGGCCTGCTGATCCCCTGCTTCTAATACTTTTAGCCATAGACCCTGAACAAGCATGCAGCAGATCAGGTGTTTCTGAAAATATTGTGAGAACTGACAAGATTAACTGCATACTTGTTTCTGGTGTAATTCAGACACTACCACAGCCACATAGATCAGCAGGGCTGCCAGGCAACTGGTATTGTTTAACCACTTAACGACCGCCTAACGCCGACAGGCAGGTCGAAGTGGTGTTTCCATGGAAGCGGCCATCCATGTCAGTTCACGGAGGGTGTCTTTGTGAACAGCCTGCGAGCCTCCGATCGCGGCTCGCAGGCTAATTGTAAACACGCGGGGAAGAAATCCCTGGTGTTTACATCAATACGGCGCTGCGATCAGACCCCCCCAGCAGGACATCCCCCTAGTGGGGAAAAAAGGGGGGGGGGGGGGGAAGTCTGATCGCCCTGGCTGAAACACGATCTGTGCTGTGGGCTGAAGAGCCCACGCAGCACAGATAAGGGGAAAATCCCCTTGTCCTTAAGTGGTTAAAAGGAAACAAATATGGCAGCCTCCAAATCACTCTCACCTTGAGTTCACTTTAAGAGATTCAGAATTGAAAATCCTCATCACTTCCAGGGACAAAATCTTTAAACAAATTATTTTTTAAAAATTTACATTTTTAGTTCTATTTATAAAGTTGTGATAGATCCCTGCTGTACACCTCACACACTCTGCTCCTGCACACAGTAATTCCTATTTGTAATCAGGTGATGACTTTCTGAACTGAAAAACAACACTGCTATGGGCAGCAAGATCTTCCTTGGGCTTTTGGCTCTCCTCATTGCCTGTTCAGGGTCATATGGCTCAATCCATCATGTGACCTAGCCATCCAATGGATTTGTGGTAGAAATTCACACCCTTATTAGAGGAATGGTGGCGAAAACAGCAGCAAAAACACGAGCAGCATCAAACATCCAAATTAGGCAGCATCAAATTACATTAGTAATAGAAATAGAAACCACTGCAGCAGAAATTTGCTGGGCATAAGTAATTTACAGCAGGGATTTATCACTGGCACTTTATTGCATGTTTATTATAGGAGTTGAAGGATATGGTACACAGGCAAGCATCAATCCCACACTGATCAAAATCCAATTGGGCATCAGTGATTCATTCCTAGCACCTTGTCCATCTGATCTCAATTAGATTTCTGTAGAATTCGAATTAAATTGCCAGGTAGCACTTCACTGCTTAAAGGACAACTGAAGTGAGAGGCATATGGAGGCAGCCATATTTTTCCATTTAAACAATGCATATTTCCTGGTTGTCCTGCTGAGCCTCTGCCTCTAATAATTTTAGTCTTAGACTCTGAACAAGCATGCAGATTGGATGTTTTGTTGGAGTTTTGACTGTATTTGCCGCATGCTTGTTTCAGGTGTGTAATTCAGACAATATTGATGCATGAAAGATCAGCAGGAGGCCAGGCAACTGCTATTGTTTAAAAGGAAAGAAACATGGCAGCTCCATATCGCTCTTGCTTCGGTTGTCCTTTTAGGGCTGGGAACTGGAAAGCCTTACGGGCAATTTCATTGCGACTCCTGGAGTGATCACGATTTGGCTACTGAGGCCACTGATGTGATCACAACGTTCTTAGTGGGACCAGCTCCCTAGGGATTGCCGGCGAGTCGGCAAGAGCAGCTGAAGTGCTCCTAGAGGGTTCCGGCCCTAATACAGTACAGAGCCGTTTGGCTGTAAATCCCCCCACACTCCCATCTCTGCCATCCCAGTGGAGACTTTCAAATATGCCTGATAATCCTTTCAATTGATAAACAGCCCGAATCGTAAGTTGACTGATTGGGAATGTTGGGGGCAATAGATCCCTGGAAGATTCAATTAAAGTAATTGGATAGGGCAGGAAAATCACAGCATGCATAGCCAGCCATAAGGTCCGTACACACGCCGGACTGGAGGCAACGACGGGTTGGTCGTCACCTCCCGCTGGGTGGGCGTTCCAACGACAGTCCGGCGTGTGTACGCACTGTCGGCGGACTGATACGGCTGTTTCTGAGCGATCCGCACGGCGGATCACTCAGAAACAGCCGTATCAGTCCGCCGACAGTGCGTACACATGCCGGACTGTCGTTGGAACGCCCACCCAGCGGGAGGTGACGACAGACCCGTCGTTGCCTCCAGTCCGGCGTGTGTACGGACCTATAGCCTAAAATATATCTAACATTAACCTTATTACTTAGCCCCTCCTTTTTGCAGGAGGCATCTGGTACGGCCGGCTATAGAATGATGCTCAGGAGATGCTAGAGGGCAGAGGAGAGGAGGGGGAAAAGTAGCATTGCTACTAAGCGTTACTTACACTGAACATAGTTTTAATACTGAATATTGATACACTCACTTCCTGTAATACCTTTTTTTGCTTCCTGTTGTATTGCAAATCTGCCACATAGTAAAGATAGTAATCTGTCACATGTTATATTTCAAATCTGCCACCCACCATACATACATATAGATATTCTGTATGTCTGGGTGCCCCACACAGATCACACAGCCAGCCCCCTTGCTTTTCCCCTACCAAATAAAGCAGACATGTGACAGATTGATTTTAGAAAAAAAAAATTCAACAAAGCAAAATGTATTTTAATTAGTGGTAATGGCAGTAACACTAAATATTAAAATAGAAGTAGAGTATTTGTGTTTTGTGCAGTAGTGGTCCTTTAAGGTCTAGTCAGTAGAAATAGAGGGTAAATAACCAGTTGCAGCAAAGCTAAGTCTGCCTCTTGTCTCAGAAATCTGTGTGTAAAACTAATCACTTACACTAGAAGCTGGAAGAACTGGGACACAGTGTGCTAAAATTAGAAAGCTGGCATTAGGCAGCAGAGTGAGGTCAATAAAAGCAAAACCTCTGAATGGAAATGAGTTGGTATACAAAACATAAGCTGCCCTGCATGCTTATTGATCTCTGTTTTTTGAAGGTGTTTTAACAGTCATTTTAGTGTTTTATTCCACTGTAGCAGCCTACTGAGAGATTAAAGGGCCAACTAAGCTCAAAATTGAACCAGATAAAATTCTATTAGCAATCATGATGACAATGCATAGAAACAAAGTAGAGAACAAAATGACCATTCCTCTAGATTGTAAGCCTTTGGGCAGGGTCCTCCTCCTTATGTGTCCTACCTGATCATCCACCTCCATTACTGTGAACCCATCCTATGGATCTGAGTGAACTCAGCTTGCCTAATCTCCATGCTCCCATCCAGTGACTGACTAAGCATTACCTTGTACTCATACTGTGCTGTGTGATCTGGTATTACTTGTATTCATGTATGGTCGTATTGCTGTATGTCACCCCTAAATATTGTCTGTAACCTAAACTAATGTCCAGCACTGCGTAATATGTCGGCGCTTTAACCACTTAAGGACACAGGAATATTGTATGATTTGTCCTGGGCGGGCTCTTCAGCCCCCAGCACAGATCGTGTGGCTGGCAGGGCGATCAGACTTCCCCCCCCCCTTTTTTCCCCACTAGGAGGATGTCCTGCTGGGGGGGGGTCTGATTACCGCCGGCTGTTTGTGGTTAGCGGAGGGAGCTCCTCAAAGCCCCTCTCCGCAGCGCTAGTCCCCCCTCCCTCTCCTCCTTACTAGGGGCGGCACAGGACGGCGATCCGTCCTGTACCGCCTCTGATAGGCTTCAGCCTATCAGACTGCGGCGATCCCCGGCCTCTGCTCCTTTACGGCGCTGCTGTGACAGCAGCGCTGTATGCTGTAAACACCGGGGATTTCTTACCCGGGTGTTTACATTTAGCCTGCGAGCCGCGATCGGAGGCTCGCAGGCTGTTCACAGAGACTCCCTCTGTGAACTGACATGGAGCGGTTGTTTCCATGGAAATACCACTGCGACCAGCCTCCGCCTATTGGCGTTGGCTGGTCGTTAAGTGAAATGCAATAAATACATTTCCAAGGCAATATGTGCTTGAACCATTATGAATATGTGCTTGAGTCATTCCAGATCATGTGACACATACACACAGTAGGAAGAACAACATAGGTCAGACTACACTTCCCTACAAGGTGGCCCTTATAACTCACAGACATTGGGTATCATTCATAAAGCATTTCCGCATGCGGAAATGCTTAACACCGGTGACTTTCCCGACCACTCAGCATAAGCCCCATTCATAAAGGCTCTTTCCGCATGAAAAGGTGACAGAGCGATACATTTCCGCCTTGTGCGGAGTTTTTCTAGATTAATCTAGAAAAAGTAACAAACACATCCATTCATAAAGATTAGAGCAAGCGGTATCCGGAAGGAAAATACCGCTTGCTCGACAGTAGCGATAGGCGGGCGGAATACATATAAATGAATGGGAGGGACCTCCCAAGCAGCATCAGACAGAGCAGCGCAGGGAGGGAATCGGGCAGCTTTTAAGTTTCCGCATGTCTTCCGCCACGCTGCCGCCAGCTTCCTCCAGAAAACCTCCGCACTTCTTCCGCAACAGGCAGACTTCTTTATGAATGGCCACCCAGAAGTCTTAATTACCGGTTGCGGAGAAGAACGGTGTTTTCCCGCACTACCGACAGCCTGTTTATGAATGATACCCAATGTGTCTTGTTCACACTTGCACCTAAAACGGTCCATTTCACGGAATGGACCACAACGGTTGAACGGACACATCTATGAATCCTGTGTTAGAAACATGACCTATTTAGACCCGTGCCAACATGTCCATACTGCCCGAAGTCCATTGCAGTGGAGGAATGCAATCTGCATAAAGGACAAAAGATGTATATTTCATAATACCGATGCTATGTAAGACATGTCCAATGCAATGGAACGACAGAGACACTGGGCAGAGGGAGGGTCACGGTGCACAAAAAGAAATCAATGCTAAAAGGAAATAGGACATAAGCTTTTAGGGATAGCTATACATCTACTTTTAGTCTGAAAAGTTTATTTCCAAGGTGATGTGAAATTAGCTGATTAAGCCAACCTCCACGCTGAGTTATGGAACTGGAGTAATCAAGACAGGTGGCTTCTACCGTGTGGAATAAGAGGATCCAACGTATATGAAAGTGTGACTCCTTTCTTTAGTTTAAGGAGTGGCATTTTTGTGTTGATACCTTTTGGAGGATGCAGGTTTGGAAGAACTCTCAATCATTATTGCTGTGTAAGTGTAAGTTCAGAAAGAATTGATTTCTAACTAACCCTCCCCCAACTTTCCTAACAATGTATGACCCCAGCCACTAAACTCCTCCATATTCACCTATGGAGTCCTCAACCTTGGGGTCATGACCCACTGTCCAGGTCATAGACCTCAGAGCTGCTTTAGCTTGGCTTACACTGTTACAACTATAACCCCTCCCACTCTACATACTCATGGGCTACAAATGTCGCCGCAACACGCGGCGCGAGCGTGTTGCAGCGACAGGTCGCCCGTGAGTATGCGGCGTTGCACGGGCACGCACCCCGAACTGTCGCTCGTCGCTGATGTCGCCGGGCGATTGAACCGCTCAATCGCCTGGCGACAGTCGCCGCCGCAACTACGCCACAACTGACGCTAGTCCGCGTAAGTACGCGGACTAGCGACAGCAACAAGATAAGAAACACATTGGGCTTCCGGCGGGGGGAGGACCAACAGCGACAGCTTCCGCCGCATCAGTTGCCAGGTCCCTCCGCCGTGTGTATGCGGAGGGACCTGGCGACGAGCTGTCGCCGGCCTGTCGCGCACACACTCACGTGTGCTGGCGACAGGCCAAAAAGTTGCCCGTGAGTATGGGCCATAAATGAGCCCTGCTCTTATACATTGTTTACAGACAAGTCTCCTGAGAGCCTCCCCCACACACACACACATTATACTCCTAAGCCCCACCCTCACACCAGCCTATGATCTAAGAGGGGGGGAGGTCAGCTGCAGCAACACCCTTGCCACCTCCATATTTTTTGCAGTACCAAGCTCACTTCAAGGTTGAGTTATAGCAATGACATAGCGGTCATTACATCTACAGTAATTAACAAAATTACATTATTATTATTTATTGGATTTATAAAGTGCCAACATATTTCGCAGCGCTGGATAATAAATACACACAATGATACAAGGATGACAGACGTAACAAGGTTATACAACATGGGTCAAATATACATCTTGTAGCTGAAGCACAGCTGTGCGCGATCAAGCACGCAACACCCCCTCCCCTGCACACCTCTGGATTTATCTGCTGCAGCACTAATTAGTAAAAGGAAACAAATGTTCCTACGTTAAATTTTTCCCTAATTTTTACCATTAAAAATACTTTTATTTTCTTAGTTCAAAGTGAATAGCACTGTAGCAAAAACCCACCTTTATTTCAGAATCAAATATCATAACCATACATGGTTATAGGAATATAATTTAAGTTTTGCACTAAACTGGAAAAAACAATAGCCAAATAAAATGTGTGTTTTTTATTTTTAGGCTGCTTTCACAGTGGGACGTTACAGGCGCACGTTAGAGCAGCCTGTAACGCAGCCCAACTCGCTGCAATTAAAAATCAATGGGCTGTTCACAGTGCCCACGTTGCGTTACAGTGTAACGCTGGACGTTCAAAGGAAGTGCAGCATGCTGTGCATTATATGTGGTTTTAGCTGAGTTAGACTGTTTGCACATGCTCAGTAAGGGGAGAGTCCGCTATTGTTCCTAGCCACATGGCTAATTAATATTCACTGCACTGTAGTGTTGTCCAGATCATGAACGATTCGGATCTTTTATCCGGATCTTTTTGTGAGTCGAATCATCCGGATCACAATGAAGGATTCGGTTCACAGTGGATGTCTGGAAGAAACAGGAACTGCAGCTTCTGTGCACAAGCACAATCTTCCTGCTGCATCTCTCCCTTCCCCATTAGCACCCTCAATGTGCCCTCATTCTCCTGCACCTCTCACTTTGCTGCACCCCTGCCCCCTACTTCCCTAGTAAAATGATTCAAAGATTCAGTTCAAAGATCCGGATCTTTTCAATGATCCGATTCGAATCATCCGAATCATTGAAAAGATCCGGACTTCCCAGGATAGCACCAAGAGCCTCATAACGCGGCTCAATCTGACGTCCAACTTCAATACCACGCGTTGCGTTAAGGGCACGTTTTGCGACCTTAACGTCCCCTAAAACGCAACATCTTGGTGCGAAAAAGGCCTTAAACTAGAATTGGTAAAAAAAAAAAAAAAAAAAAAAACCTGAGAAATAATGTATTTTGTCTATTTGTTTCTTTTTCCCCCATTAGACTGCATAGAAAACAAAATTGTTTTTGGGAAAAAAAAGGCCCAACAAACGTCTAGTAAAAAAAAAAAAAAATCAAAACTAAAAACTATATCTCTCCCCTGGGAGACAAGAGAGCGATCGGCTCTCATAGGCAGAAGCCTATGACCGCCGATCGCAGGATTGGCTGGCTGGGGAGGTGTTTAGAAAACAAACAAAAAATGATCTATAGCAGGGGTCTCAAATTCGTGGCCCGCGAGCCATTTGCGGCCCTCGATACAATATTTTGTGGCCCGCGCCGGCAAAAGCTTCCTTATAGTTCGCTTCAGTGCTCCCGGGAGCTGCTGATTGACTTTTTTTGTGAAAACCCTTATGCGGCCCAGCCTCATCCTGACTTTGCCTCCTGGCGGCCCCCAGGTAAATTGAGTTTAAGACCCCTGATCTATAGTAAAAAACACCAACATAAATATTAAAAATAAATAAATAAAAAAAACACGGTGGGGGAGTCGATCAGACCCCACCAACAGAGAGCTCTGTTGGTGGGGAGAAAAAAGGGAGGGGGGGGGAAATCACTTGTGTGCTGTGCAGCCCTGCAGCTTGGCCTTAAAGCTGCAGTGGCCAATTTACAATAAAGAGGCCTGGTCTTTAAGGGGGTTTAACACTGCGGTCCTCAAGTGGTTGTATAGGGACTTAGCTAAAACATCAAAGATGCTCTGGTCCAAAAGGGGAAAACAGTCTAGATGCAAAGTGGTTAATTGTGTTACAGACCATAAGACTCTTCCTCTGCTAAGGTATATGCTCTCAGCTTTACTGCTCAGTTCAAGGTCGTATTCTTTATGCATTTATTAGAATAGTCATTTAGTTTTTTATTACAATTATTTATTTTCCTTCAAGTCTTAGCTGTTACAAAAAAAAAAAAAAAAAAAAAAAGCCACTGATCACTTCCTTCCCTTTCCAGTCAGTCAGAGCCCACTCAATAGCTTCGTATATCCTCACTATTATAAGGCTCTCCACGTACACTTATAGGTCTTGCAAAATGGATGATGTAAAAGTAACCATTACAGTAGCCAAGCAAGGATTTCACGTACATTATTATTTCTGAGAACGTGAGCAAAAGACGGGGATTCTTCTTTCTTTTGTTTGGAAAAACACTGAGTGGGATTTGCTAGCATGTGTGTCTATATGTTCTCAGCATCTTATGTCGTCTTACAGACTTTGCATGTTGCAGCCATAGAAACAGCACCCACGGCTCCCACCTCCACATTCATTCTGCTACAAAAGTGCACACAGAATCCAATATGTTGTGACACAATTTTCCCTTCTCAAAATGGACAGTTATTTTTATACATTTTTTTTGACACAGCTTGTTATAATTAATAGTACTGATGTTATTTTTATGTTCATTAAAGAACTAAACACACATTTATTCCCTGGCAGCTTTATTACACCTCAATTACAATCAACAATTATCCAAAACCCAGTGTGAGAGCGATATGGGTGCTGCCATATTTATTTCCCTAAAAAAAAAAAAAAAAGGCCCGGCTGTTATATTGGTCTTTGACCAAATAAGAGTCACACTTATGGGACAAGCATGCAGTTACGCCTCTGAACCAACTAGAAGTAACAATCCTGCAGGTTCAAGAACATTTGGGGAATAGTAATCACAACCTGATGTGCACTGATGACTGTGATATGCTCACTTCTGTTCATCCTCCCACACTGTCATCCAACTCTCTAGGGAGGCCATCTCTTCAGGCCCCATCAGGCTTTACCAACGGATGATATCAAAATTGGGGGTGAGCAAAACGTGGCATTTTTCCTAATGCCAGGGCGAATTAAACCATACATTCCTCATCTGCAATCCAGTGTTCTTCCCATCTTCCCAGGCTCTTTTAGCCAGGTGCTCCACCTGGCTAATTTTGGTGAACACCCGGCTGTCATCGCCTTGCCTCCTCACCCTCCTCCTATGCTGCAAGTAGAGTTGTGCCAGCCCTGCATTCCCCCGTCGCATCCCACCCGCCTAGTTTTTCATGCCACCCAGATGGAAAAATGTCCGGGTAGAACACTACACTATATACCCTAGAATTTACCTTTAACAGTTTTATGCTGTACCTGGCCTTCCTTTACTATGGCTCTACAGAAAACAGGCTGTCCTCCAGCTCAAAGCAAACTAAGGTTGTTACATCATCAAAGGCCAACATCCTATGGCCCATAACACCTGCACAGATAGAATGTCATGGATGTTTTCATGGTGTCGCCCTGCAGGAAGATGGGGCCCATAACTAATAAAGGACAGGCAGCCTCTGATTAAGGCATACATAACATTGTACAGGCCTACATTTCTTTTCAAGGTAACCCTATTTAAAATCACATTGTCGAAGATTATTCAACAAATTATAAAGGAGTCATTATTAATAATCTTTTATCATCTCTTATTTATCCCCAAAGTGATGACCTCCATAGATATACCCAGCAGGGTGTCTTTGTCTGAGAGGGGAGTTCATTGGTGAATCCTATTATGTTTATACTTTACATTATTCATTTATACTGTAGAGGTTTTGCATAGTAAGTGGCTCAGCCTTCTCTGGTTGCTAGGGCAGAAGCAGAGCTGGTCTGCAGACATCACATGATGCTCTCCTTACTGATGCTTGGTTCTGAATAATACTGTGCAGCTATCATATGTCATGGCCTCCAGGTCTGCTGAACAACTTCTTTGTTATAAATCTATAAGTGGCCTATCCAGTCTTTTCACTGACAAGCAATGTTGCATAAAGGATTTAGGTACACGAGCTACTTTACTATGGCTGCATTGGTAGTGTTCTCCCCAGGCTCTTTCAGCCAGGTGCTCTACCTGGCTAATTTTGGGGAGCACCCGGCTGTCATTGGCTTGCCTCCTCATCCTCCTCCTATGCTTTAAGCAGAGTTGCGCCGGCCCTGCATTCCCCCGGTTGCACCCCACCCGGCTACTTTTTCATGCCACCCAGCTGGAAGAAAAAATATCTGGGGAGAACACCGATTGGGTAGTGGATTTTTGAAGGCAGCATATTGCATTCAGCTGCTTTCAGAAAACCTCAAAAGCAGGACAACCTAGGTACACACACAGGATAATAGTTAATTTCTATTCTATTTTGAAGGGACATGTGACATGATGAGATAAACATGTACACACATAGTACTATCCCTAGTAAGAAACTATCTGAAGTCACCTTCAGATTTCCAGTAAAGCAAGAGATTAAAAACCTGAGTTATCTATGCAAAAAAGAAAAGTAAATTCACTCCAGTTTCCTGAACCAAAACAGCTGTGAAACAGTGAGATAAGGATTCTAATACGGGTTAACTGCAGGAAAGTTCAAAGGGTCATTAGTTCTATATACTTTTCAGCTAAACAAACCAGTATTAGTTTTAAATAGCAGCAGAGACAGTCTGATCCAATCTAAAAAAATCAATTTATAAAACTGAAAATAAAAATAGAAGACTCTTTACTAGCGCATACTACTAGGCCGGTCTTATACCTGGCCTAGGTGTTTGTGGTGCAATGCCCTACCTCATTGCATAGCAACACATAAAACTTCAATAGTCATGTACATATCGCTGCCCCCCCCCCCCCCCTACACACACACACACACACACACACACACACACACACACACACACACACACACACACACACACACACACACACACACACACACAGTGACGTACTCCCTGCTGGACTAGAAGTACTTCACTGGGTTTCCCTATCGCATTCACGTCGTTCCACGCATGCGCTCCGCCATGGTTCGATTTCCAGCGTCACCCATTGACTTACATTACTTCCGCCACTGCAGCGTTGCCCTGGAAGTCTGTCGGCAACACGCTGTTGACTTTGTGGCGGCTCGGCAGGAGATCGGGCAGTTCCGACGCAACGTGACACCAAATTGCCTTGCATCACTGGATTACAGTTGGCTGTCAGGAGACAGGAGTACAGGAGGCTGTCAGGAGACTGCAGTGTCAGTCCGCCATCAAGTATATCTGCCGTACCCTGCCCTCCAACCCACCTCGCCGGACTAGGCCGCAAGCCGGGGGATGGATTTCCATACTCAGCCCCAGAGATCCCTTTAGCCATGCCACCAGCCAGCAGGTCACTTCTGCAGCGCTAGGTCTCACTTTCTATCTCTGCACCATTTCTTCCTTGGACATAACACGGGCATCCAAAACGTTGCAGAGAAGTGAGAGCCGCAAATAAGTGTGGCAGCTCCACTCACATAGCACTCGGACGACCACGATAGTCCATCTCTATTATGCTCCATATCTGCTCTATGCAGCTTAACTGTATGTTTTGCCTACTCTATACTGCATGCTACTCTATGTATATTACTATGTGTCCACTATACTGTACCACCACCAACCCTGTATGTGCCAAATATAATTCCAGGTACAACTCCCGTTGTACATGGTGAAATAAAGGATTCTGATTATCATCCATACTACACATACAATTAATTATCTCATAGGTTTATTTTCCACTTCAGACTCACCTTAAGTATACAGGTCCTCACATAAACTTGGTTATGTAGAAAGTTCTGGATATGCTGTCACTGCACATGGACACGCCTCAAACAGTCAGCATTATCAACATTCTGCAATAGAGGAAGTAGTTTGCTATCATTACATGGCTGATTGGCAGTTCATGCAGCAATGAACAATATACTGTGAAGGTCACATTCTTGTGAAGCAGAAATCAATTTCATTATATCAAAGGATTCTTTTTAACTGCCATATTTCATATTGCATTCACATCAGTTCGCAGCAATAACAGCAGGAGATAAATCAGACAATGTAGCCTCTAGTGTGGGCTCTGCAACTGTTCAGAATGTGGAATCAGGCAGAGAACAGTCTGTGCAACTGTACCATTTATTCAAAATATCTTTTTGGGGATGTTTATAACAGTGGAATTTTAATTTGGGGGCTGTGTAATGCTGATTATAATATTACATAATGTACGGTTGCCAGTATTCTACTATAACATTTGTGACTGTATTTTTGTTTAGGTTTTCTGCACTGTTACCCATTGATCGGACAGCGTGCAGTTAAAGCTACGCCACACTTGTTGCTGCTTAAAGGAGTTATCAGGCAAATAAAAAAAAAAAAAAAAGCTTTACTCACCTGGGGCTTTCTCCAGCCCCTTGCAGCAGACTGTCTCACACCGACCGCTTTGCTCTCCGCTGCCATCCCGGTCTACGCGCATGGTGCAAAGGCCGACCCCGAAGAGCAGAGCAGTCGGTGTGGGAAAGTCAGCTGCAAGGGGCTGAAGAAAGCCCCAGGTGAGTAAAGTTTTTTTTTTTTTTTTTTAAATGCCTGAGGACTCCTGTTTAAAAGTCACGATAGCGCATCCCTGCTGGCACAATGCTCAGCACTCTTCCTTACCTCGGCGAGGAGCCAATTTCATCTTTTCAGCAGGACAGCCAGGCAATGTGCATTATTTAAAAGCAAATAAACTGTAAAAAAATAATTAAAAAGTAAAAATAAATGTAAAGCGTTCATATCCTTCTCACCTCGAGTTCTCCTTAAGGGGCCAGAGCCTGTCGGTCCAAAATGAGTTAACCACTAGGCGACAGCCCAAGGACCGCCTAATGCTCATCCTTGGGATCCTTGGGGCGTGGTTCGCAGGAGATCGGGCGTGGATCTCCGCTTGGATGACGGAGCTCCGCTCCGCCTTCAGTCTCTCAGCGGCGATTGCCGCTCGGATACTGTTACACGGCGAAACCGCTGTCTATTAACACAGTACAGCGCTGCGATCTAAGGCAGCACTGTATTGGGGACAGCCGTGTGACACGGCTGTCCCCCTGGGGGACACAGAAGCGATCCGCTGTGATAGGCTTAAGCCTATCACAGCCAATCGCTGTAATTGGCTGATGGGGGGAGGGAGGGAGGTAAAAATACTTTAAAAAAAACCATTTGTATTTAAAAATAAAAGAGAAAAGTATCTGCAAAAAAATAAACATACATTGGGGGAGCGATCAGACCCCACCAACAGAAAGCTCTGTTGGTGGGGAGAAAAGGGGATGGGAATCACTTGTGTGCTGAGTTGTGCGGCCCTGCAGCGAGGCCTTAACGCTGCAGTGGCCCAATTTGTGAAAAATGGCCTGGTCTTTAGGGGGGTTTAAGCCTGTGGTCCTCAAAAGGTTAAATAATGCACTAGTCCTTCCTATGTAACTCCCTTCACTCCATAACTTCCTATTCCTAACTGTTAGGCTATGCACACAGTGGTAGGTTCCAGGGCGGCATAACAGACACATTGCAATGGAATGTACCACCTATGCAACATTCACAGTGCGGCAGGTGCGGTTTAACAGTGTGCGGCATTTTAATGCACTGCATGTAGTGCAAAACATGTGCGTTAACAGTGATGCACACTTTTCAATGACTGTATGCTTCACTGTATGCGATGCAATGTGTGGCTAATGTGTGGTAGTGACTTTCTTCATTCCATTACGTTGCTTTCCTGCTGTTACAGGTAAAGCAATGCCCACAGTGATTGTAGCCTTAAAGCACACCTGAAGTGGAGGTGGACATATTTATTTCCTTTTAAAAAAATACAAATAGCCTGGCTGTCATACTGATCCTCAGCCTCAAATACTTTTAAGGCCCATACACACGTCGGATTTGCGCGAACGACGGGTCGTTTGAACGTTCCGTCGTTCGCACGTTTCCGCATGAAATCCGGCGTGTGTACAGACTATCGTTCGGGAGATAAGACTGGTTACCAGCGATCCGCCCGGCGGATCGTTGGTAACCAGTCTTATCTCCCGAACGATAGTCTGTACACACGCCGGATTTCATGCGGAAACGTGCGGACGGAACGTTCAAACGACCCGTCGTTCGCGCAAATCCGACGTGTGTATGGGCCTTTAGCCATAGACACCACACAATCATGCAGATCAGATGTTCCCCAGCCCTGTCCTCAGGGCCCACCAAAAGTGCATGTTTTGTGGAAATCCACAGAGGTAGTTAATCAGCTCTACTGAGACAATTACCTCACCTCAAACCTGTGTATGTTTGTGGTTTCCTGCAAAACCTGTACTATTGGTGGTCTTTGAGGACAAGGTTGGAGAGCTCTGTTCCAACGCATAGGTGTCAAACTCAAGGCTCACAGGCTGAATCCGGCCCACCTCACCATTGTATGTGGCCCATGAGAGCTTCCAAGATGCAGGATTGTAAGCAGTAAAAGGAATGAGAAAATGGAGAGCACCAACCTGTGCTGTATACATACAACAGACTGGAAGTTACAACATAGTAGGACGGCCTGCGCATTTACTGGCGACGCCTGGTGTTTCCATGGAGATGGTGAACTAAGTGCACAAGTACCCTCCACATCTCACCTTGTGATTGGTTGTATACAAATGGGGACAGGTCTACAGTTGGCATGCATGCAAAAGCACGTTGCCTTTGATCCTCCTATCCATACCTCCAAATGCTGCGAATACCGTAAGTGTTCTTTTTATGCCAAGCAGCTGTTAGTTGTTTGGAGCTGCCACCCACCTACCTGGGCACCCAACAATACAAATAGTGTATACATTTGCTGTCAACACATTCATGGAATAACATGTCCAGTACAGGTTTGCTGCCTTCTTTTCCTCGTTTAATTTACTGCAGATGACAGCATGGTGCCTTCCCGTCCAGAGGAGCACACCAGCTGCCACATTCAGGTATTGCCCCAGACATTGTAGGGTGTCTACCAGAGACTCTCCCTGTTATATCTTAAAAGCAATTTGGCCCACAACTTTGACTGCATTTTAAAATGTGGCCCCTTATGTGATTAAGTGTGACGCCACTATACCGGTAATAGTGCCTTCAAAATGCACCTAAGATAGACAATACTGCAGTATTTATACTTACCTGGGGCTTCCTCCAGCCCTACATGGCCCATGGGCTCCCTTGCTGTCCTCCAGGGCCACTCCATTGTCCCCTCGAGTAATTTTGCCAGTCGAGCTCATGCTGCCTGCTGGTAGCGTTCTGTGCATGCGCTGTAGTAAAAATGTGATATTGCGCAGCTGTAATCTAAAAGAGTGTCATGGGCAGCGAGGGTGGTCTCGAGGAGGACGTGGAAAGACTCTAAAGGATCAAGATGATTCCCTTTCCACAGGTTAGCAGTTATTTTTTTTTAAATTTTCAAATGCCTGGGTTCACGGTCATTGCCACCCCCAATAACTGCCTCTAGAATAGGGTATGGGGCATCAAACTGTGAACCTCTCTGAGGAATAGTTGGTGAGGTGAATTGTTCAATGTATTAATCTGTTGTGCAGTATGCTGGCATTACAAAAATACTGCATGGAGGCACTGTGGTTAGCATTCTCACCTTGCAGCACTACAGTTCAGCAATCAATTCCTGTATAGCTGACAAGCACATACTATGAGACAGGAGGGGAAGGGGACCCTGTCTATTCAAGCTAACAATATAAAGAAATAAACATAATGTTGGGGGGTAGCTCATGATTAATGTGAGCATTGTTACGGTAGCACGAGTTGCGCCACTTGCATAATGAGCTTTCCTGTAGTAACACACGCATTAATCATGTACTGCAGGTCGCACTATTTACGTAATGCGCGGTACGCTGCTAACAGTAGTAACGGTAATATTACCGTGCGCTATCTGTACAAGGCAATATTACAGGCAGTTAGTGCATCAACCAGGAGAGAAAAAGAGTTAAAGGAGAACTGTAGTGAGAGGTATATGGAGGCTGCCATATTTATTTCCTTTTAAGCAATACCAGTTGCCTGGCTATTCAGCTAATCCTCTGCCTCTAATACTTTCAGCCATAGGCCCTGAACAAGCATGCAGCAGATCAGGTGTTTCTGACAAATTTAGACAGATATGACAAGATTAGCTGCATGCTGGTTTCTGGTGTGATTCAGACACTTCTTTAGGCAAATAGACCATCAGGGCTGCCAGGCAACTGGTATTGCTTAAAAGGAAATAAATATGGCAGCCTCCATATCCCTCTCACTACAGTTCTCCTTTAAACCCATCCCAAAAGCCTCCTTGGACCTCAGCTGAATGTGAACCTGAACATTATGGCCTGTGCACTTTTCCTGCAGGTACACCACTCCTGCAAACCAGACATCTCCAAGTAGATAGAAAAAGGCACGCCACAGGCTCAAACTTGTGTCTGTGGTTTATTGAGCTTCAAACACACTACATGTTACTGGTCAGCCGACCCTCTAACACCTGAGGAAGGGTAATCTGACTCGTAACATGTAGTGTGTCTGAAGCTCAAGCAAACCTGAAGAGAAAATAAACGTATGCGATAATGAATTGTATATGTAGTACAGCTAAGAAATAGAATGTTAGTAGCAAAGAAAAGAGTCTCATATTGTTTTCCAGTACAGGAAGAGTTAAAGTGTATCTGAGACCACATCTATAGATGTATTTATACTTAACTGGGGCCTCCCCCAGCTCCATGAGGTGCGTAGGCTCCCTTGCCATCCTCTGTTATCTTCTCATCACCACCGGTAATCTGGCCAGTCAAGCGTTTCTGCGCATACGGCCAGATTACCGGCAGCGATAAGAAGATAATTGAGCGGCCAGAGAGGATGGCGAGGCAGCCTATGCACCTCATGGAGAAGGTAAGTATAAATACACCTGCAGTTGTGATCTCAGGTTCCCTTTAACAAAAAAAAACAAAAAAACAACTTGAGTTATCTATGCAAAAGATCTTCTCTGAGCTATCCGACCTACTGGGTACAATACAGTCCTATTTTCCAGGACTGTGGAGTGGGTACAAGAATCTTCCGACTCCTCAGTTTATGAAACCACCGACTCCAGGTACCCAAAATTGCTCCGACTCCTTAGTCTAATTCTTACAAAAGCTATGGATTTGGTTCAAAAATCATCCGACTCCTCACTTTATTGAAATCACGGACTCCGACTCCAGGTACCCAAAATTGCTCCGACTCCTCAGCCCTGCTATTTTCTGAAACACGTAAACAACCAAGAAATAGTGAGACAGCTTGAGGTAAGGTTTTACTGCAGGACACGGTTAAAGGGTCATTATTTCTGCTTTGTTTTATAGCTTAAAGTAAGTCTGAAAAAAAAAAGAAAAACAACACAGATACTCACCTAAGGGGAGGGGAGGCTCTGGTCCTAAAGAGCCTTTTCTCTCCTCTCCTCATTCCATAGTTCCTGTGATGGCTCCCCTGTTTGCAGTCTCCAACCCATCGGTTGGAGACTGCGCTCTTTCGCTCCAGGTGGTCTTCGGAAGCACTCAGGCTCCCAAAGACGAGCTGCTCAATACTGGGCACGCGTGAGCACTCTCTCGCACGTGCGCAGTAAAGAGCTGCCCATATTCGGGAGCACTCGGGCTTCTGAAGTCTGCCGAAACCTCCCGCGGCAGGAGATTTAAATGGAGGAGCCTGTGCGGGAAGGAGGGGATGAGGAGAGGAACAGGAAGGCTCTGTAGGACCAAGAGCCTTCCCTCTCCTTAGGCGAGTATCTGTTCCGCCGTTCCCCGCTGCCGTCACAAGTCAATTATTCGTCTAGCTAGACGAATCCAACTGTGGATGCGTGCGTCCTCGCTCCCGTCTCTGGGAGCTTATCGTGCGTCCTCGCTCCCGTCTCAGGGAGTATCGTACTGCGCCTGTGCAGTAAGCTCCCTGAGACGCGAGCGGGAGAGAGGACGCGCACGGCCTCAGCCGTGCAGTCGCAGTTGTATTCGTTTAGTTAGACGAATAATTGACTGACGCCGGCGGCGGGGAACGGCGGATCGTAGAGGACAAAGTGAGCACATAACAGCTGCAGGGGGTCGGTAGAAGTCCCAGGTAAGTGTCCATTTTTCTTTTCAAAACCCCAAACAGAACCCCTTAAAGAGACTCTGAAGCGAGAATAAATCTCGTTTCAGAGCTCATAGTAAGCAGGGGCATGTGTGCCCCTGCTAAAACGCCGCTATCCTGCGGCTAAACGGGGGTCCCTTCACCCCCAAACCCACCCCCGCACGACTTGGTCGCAAGTTGGTCGTAAATCTTCTTCTTCCTGGAGGCAGGGCTAACGGCTGCAGCCCTGCCTCCAGCCGCGTCTATCAGATGCGCATCGCCGCCTCTCCCCCGCCCCTCAGTGAAGGAAGACAGAGGGGCGGGGGAGAGGCGGAGATACGCGCTGACAGACGCACGTGGGGCAGGGCTGCGGCAGTTAGCCCTGCCCCAACCAGGAAGTGCTCCCCCAAGGGGATTTGGGGGTGAAGGGACCCCCGTTAAGCCGCGGGATAGCGGCGTTTTAGCAGGGGCACACATGCCCCTGCTAACTATGAGGTCTGAAGCGAGATTTATTCTCGCTTCAGACTCTCTTTAAAAAGGGTATGCAACTGTGACAGAATGATGCAATATTATTAAAAAAAAAACAACGGGAAATAGAATAGGAGACTAATTTCTTTGTTGCTAATGTTCTATTCATTATTCGTACAACACATACAATTCATTATATCATAAGGTTTTTTCTGCTTCACGTTTGCTGTAAGGTGAGATAATTCATGAGATCAGTTTTGCGATTCAGCACCAACTTTTCTTATATTTTAGCCGTAACATTCTTTCACTCTATACAAAAACTACTGAAAGGTAATTATGCTTTGAGAACACAACATATGGCCAGCATGGACTAAAATCTCACCCACTCAAGTTCAGATCACCCACAAAGCAAAATAAACCTTGAAAATCAGGAAGTGATGTGTGATAATCTGATGTAACACTTGCAGATCTGACATCTGATCACTGGACAATAAACTGATCACACATTATCACATGGGCACCAAAAACAAGCATACCTAAATGTTATTCAATAAAACAAATACAAATAAATACACATGCAGTTGCAGAACCCCACCCTATACAGGTAGTTCATCTTTCTCTTCTTTTTTTAGCCTGTATATTGCAGTCATTCATATATAGCTCAAAATAGGCAGGTAAAAAGCTGAAATGTTCCTGCCCTTCAGGTCTCAGTGGTATAATAATAATACTATGTAGTACTGGCAGAGTCAGTCTCATGCAGGCAGTGCACAATGCCAGGGAGTATAGATAATGACAGGGTCGCCCTAATCCTCCTCCATCTCCCCAACGCCCACAACATCCCAAGGGCAAACTCCAGCCTAGCAGCTGAATGATCTAGAACATTTTACACACATATGTAAGGAAATATGACATCACTGCAAACTGGACTATAGGACACGTGCATCATGCAACAATGTAGCTGCAGCCTCATTAGTGATGCATGCAGAGAGGTATAGAGCCAGCTATATGCACAGCTCCATCCATCACACAATGGGATCAGTGCAGAATTCCTCCCGCACACCCTGCAGCCTCTCCCCCCCCCCCCCCTGTCATCCGGAATCCCCGCATCCCCATCCGTCCGCTCTGCTGCATTACCTGACCAGCCGGCTCGGCACATGCACTTCCTCCGGCGCGGGGGGAGACCACAGCCAGGCGATCAGGCGAGCGGGCAGCAGCACGGACAGTCCTGATCCCAGGCGGCACTGACAGTGGGAAGAGGAGGAGTGTGGGCAGAGGAAGCCGCCTACCGCTCTCCCCGCCCTGTAGCGCCTTCACCACCACAACACATGCATTGCACACTGGTCATGGGCAGCACTGGCACTGGGGACTGTCATTGCCTTATCTCATCATGCTGCTATACGTCTCTGTTATTTACAGCCCCCAACATGAATTCATCCTGTAGTAAAACTGCATCCATTTATTTGAATCCAATGATAGATCCTAAAACTGTGCTGGAACTGTGTAGTGGAACTGTAGTGAACATAACATAATGAATACAATTGCTTATTGTTTACAATATTAATTTATAGATTATTTAGTCAGTGTTTGCCCATTGTAAAATCTGTCCTCTCCCTGATTTAAAGGGATACTTAAGTCAAACATAAAAAATGATTTTTACTCACCTGGGGCCAGTGGCGGCTCCAGGAATTTTTTTAGTGGGTGCTAAGCAGGTGCTGGACCAATTTCCGTGGGAGCTGACGACGACGGCAAAAGATGGGCGTGGTCAAAACCTGCGGCGCGCTGAGCGTGCCGTGGTGAAAAAATGGGCATGGTCATGGCCAGATGAGGGTGGGGCTAACTGTAATTTAAAGTGAACCCAGGGTGAGAGTGATATGGTGGCTGCCATATTTATTTCCTTTTAAACAATTCTAGTTGCCTGGTAGCCCTGCTGATCTATTTGGCTGCAGTAGTGAACTGAATTACACCAGAAACGAGCATGCAGCTAATCTTGTCAGTTCTGACAATATTGTCAGAAACCCCTGACCTGCTGCATGCTTGTTCAAGGTCTATGGTTGAAAGAATTAGAGGCAGAGGACCAACATGGCAGCCAGGCAGCTGGTATTGCTTAACCACTTAAAGGATACCTCAACTGACATGTGACATGATGAGATAAACATGTGTATGTACAGTGCCTAGCACACAAATAACTATGCTGTGTTCCTTTTTTCTTTCTGTGCCTGAAAGAGTTAAAGATCAGGTATGTAAGTGGCTGACTCAGTCCTGACTCAGACAGGAAGTGACTAGAGTGTGACCCTCACTGATAAGGAATTCCAAGTATAAAACACTTTCCTAGCAGAAAATGGCTTCTGAGAGCAAGAAAGAGATAAAAAGAGGAATTTCTTATCAGTGAGGGCCACACTGTAGTCACTTCCTGTCTGAGTCAGCCACTTACATACCTGATATTTAACTCTTACAGATAGAGAAAGAGAAAAAAGGAACACAGCATAGTCATTTGTGTGCTAGGCACTGTACATACACGTCTATCTCATTATGTCACATTTCAGTTCGGGTATCCTTTAAGGACCAGCCGAGTTTTGGCAGATCTGTGCTGCATGGGCTTTTCAGCCCGCAGCACAGATCGGGTAATAGGCAGGGCGATCAGACTGCCCCCCTTTTTTCCCCACTAGGGGATGTCCTGCCGGGGGGGTCTGATCGCCACCGGCCATCTGCGTTTTACGGGGGAGGGGGTGCTCCTCAAAGCCCCCCTCCGCAGCCATTTCCGCCCTCACGCTGCTTACCTCCCTCTCCCTACGTAATGCGCAGGACGGACTTCCGTATGATGTAAACAGCAGGGATTTCTTCCCCGCGTGTTTACATTTTGCCGGCGAGCCACGATCGGTGGCTCTCTGGCTGTTCACGGAGACACCCTCCGTGAACTGACATGGAAAGGCCGCTCGATCGAGCGGCCGTTTCCATGGTAACCCACTTAAGACCTGCTGACGCCTATGGGCGTTAGCTGGTCGTTAAGTGGTTAAAAGGAGATAAATATGGCAGCCTCAATATTATTCTCACCTCGGGTTCCCTTTAAAAGTGCAACGCAAAGACAGAGGGCCCAAGTTTTGGTGACCCTTTCCCCAGAAAATTCACATAATTGTGCAGGTTTTCTCAAGAAAGTACACATATTGTGTGAAGATTTTAATAAAAAACACGTTCAATTACCCCCAATATGCACAATCGTTATCAGATATGACCCCAATATGCACAATCGTTATCAGATATGACCCCAATATGCACAATCGTTATCAGATATGACCCCAATATGCACAATCGTTATCAGATATGACCCCAATATGCACAATCCTTATCAGATATGACCCCAATATGCACAATCCTTATCAGATATGACCCCAATATGCACAACCCTTATCAGATATGACCCCAATATGCACAATCGTTATCAGATATGACCCCATTATGCACAATCGTTATCAGATATGACCCCAATATGCACAATCCTTATCAGAAATGACCCCAATATGCACAATCCTTATCAGATATGACCCCAATATGCACAATCCTTATCAGATATGACCCCAATATGCACAATCGTTATCAGATATGACCCCAATATGCACAATTGTTATCAGATATGACCCCATTATGCACAATCGTTATTAGATATGACCCCAATATGCACAATGCACAGCAGATCTGACCCCAATATGCACAATCTTTATCAGATATGAACCCAATATGTACAATCCTCAGCAGATCTGACCCCAATATGCACAATGCACAGCAGATCTGACCACAATCAGCAGCACCACCTGAAAAAGAAAAGAAAAACCCATTTACTCACCTAGTTAGAAGACCTCCTGTTCCGACCTCCTCCTCTCCCGGACTCATTGTGGTGCGCAGCTCCCACGATCCTCTTCCTCCACGTGACTTCCTGCCTGCAGCACCCGGCGAGCAGGGCTACGGGAAAATGGCCGCTCGAAGCCATACACTGCAGACTCCAAATCTGCAGAGCAGGGCTTCGGGCGGCCATCTTACCGTAGCCCTGCCTGCTGCTCCGGGCTGCCTGCCGCTGTGAACTGACTCGGCGTCTTTTAGACGCCTGAAGTCAGTTCACACCAGGGGGTGCTTTGGGGGTGCTTGGATAATTCTAGGGGGTGCTCGAGCACCCCCCTGGCGCCGCCACTGCCTGGGGCATCCCTCAGCCCCCTGAAGCTGTATGGTGCCCTCGCAACCTCGCTCCAATCCTCCTGTCCCCGCTGGCGGCTACTTCTGGGTTCGGAGACACCTGTTGCCGGCTGTCGCCGAACCCGGAAGTAGCCAAGGGCGGGGACAGGAGGATCGGAGCGAGGCTGCGAGGGCACCATACAGCTTCAGGGGGCTGAGGGATGCCTCAGGTGAGTAAAAATCATTTTTTATTTTTGACTTAAGTATCACTTTAAATGCTGAAATGTATTACTGGTGGCGCCATCTTTAGTTCTGTCAGGTGATCTGTATGGAATGTTCCTTAAGGTGGCTACACACTATACAATTTTTTAACTATCTGTTCAATTCAAGAATTGAACAATCAATTTTTCACATTGCAAAAATCTGACCAATGTACCACACACCTATGTTAAATTTTTCCCCAATTATGATAAAAATGATTGGAAACTCTGAGAAAGTTGCTAGGGTGTGTATATTAATAAATTGATAATCTAACACCTAGGTTCTCAACATGCGGTACGCGTACCCCAGGGGGTACTTCTGATGGTTCCAGGGGGTACTTGGGCTTGATACACTTAACCAAGAATAACCAATTTAGAGTTTTAGAAAATTATAAATCTTATTTAAACAATGCCAAATTAGTAGTTTAGCTAATTAAAAGCAATAGTAAATACTTGGAAGTTGTTTAGAACCATTATCATGCACTACGATTCAATATATATTTGTTAAGGGGTACTTCTCATAATGGTTATTATGCTAGCGGGGTACTTGATGAGTACACGGGTTTTAAAGGGGGTACACACCAATAAAATGTTGAGAAACACTTCTAACACACACCTTACAATCATACAGAAAAATTGAAGGAAAATTTCCAGCATTCCGGATTGACAAAAATCGAAAAAAAAAACGGGAAATCCGATTGGATTTTTCAGTCGAATTAAAAAAAAAGCTGTTGATTTTTTTCGGAATCATCCGATCACATTTATCTAATTGCCATAAAATCGGATCATTTTATTGTGTGTGGCCACCTTTAGGCTTTTTTCACATCTAAAATTGAAATCTGACAGCAGCGATTTTCAGGGGTTTTTTGTGCGTTTTTCCCCCCTCCCGGCGCTTACCAGCGCGCTGTGATTTTGCATAAAACGCTTTTGCAGAGCAATTTGTTTTTTCACTTCCTGACACAAGTCAAGAAGTGAACTCTTTGAGCTGGAAAAGAATAAATACAATTTATTTATTCTTAATAGTGCTGGGGAAATCACTACACAAAGCGGTTTTGTGAGCATGTTGCGTTTTCCCTATACCTGCCATTACAGGGAAATCACCCTAAAAATGGTACAGGCAGTGCTTTGCTGAGCGGATCGGAAACGAAGCGCTCAGATGTGAACTCTCTCATAGGGAATCATTGCACAAGCGTTTTAGGGCAATTTTCAAAATCGCCGATTCTTAAAAAAAACGCAAAACGCCCTTAGTGTGAACAAGCCCTTACTGAGAGTTCTATGCACAGAGGAAGATATTGCTTGCTTTGCACTCCCACACTGTTAGAGGGGTTTCAGCATAATAACAGCCATATACATTACTCATCCCGCCTCCTTCAATGATCTATTTGAAAAAATATTTCTCACGGGAAAGGGGGTATCAGCTACTGATTGGGATGAAGTTCAATCCTTGGTTAAAATTCCTCTATAAAGGGACTATAAAAAAAAAAAAATTCTTCAGGTTCCTGTGATTCTCCGTGTTCCTGGCCGCAATAGCAGCATAGAGGGCGCTATTGCAGCCAGGACTGCAAAGAATCACTCGCATTCCCAGGCCTGTCAGGGCCTGTCGCCGAAAACGGAAGTAGCTGCCGGCGGTTCCAGGAGGATCCGAGCGAGGCTGTGTGGGCACCGGACATCTGCAGGGGGCTGGTGGAAGCCCCAGGTGTGTAAAACTCATTTTTTTTATAGCCTTAAAGGAAACACCCAAGCAAAATATAAAATCAAAATCCATTTACCTGGGGCTTTCTCCAGCCCCTGGCAGCCGTCCTGTGCCCTCGCCGCAGCTCTGGTGGCTCCCGGTGTCCTTTGCTGCAGAAGCCGACCTCTCCAGGTCGGCTTCTTGTGCGCTCCACGGCGCGGGTCACGTGGTCCCGACAACTTCATCAGGTCTGTACTGCGCAGGCAGGAAGCTGACCCGGAAGCCAACCTGGCAAGGTCGGCTTCTGCAGCGAAGGACACCGAGAGCCACCGGAGCTGCGGCGAGGGCACAGGACGGCTGCCAGGGTTTATATATATTTATTTTGCTTGGATGTTTCCTTGAAGGCTATTAAAAAAAATGAGTTCCACCAGCCCCCTACAGCTGTCCGGTGCCCACGCAGTCTCGCTCGGATCTTCCTGGAACCGCCGGCAGCTACTTCCGTTTTTAGCGACAGGCCTGGGAAGGCGAGTGATTCTTCGCGTTCCTGGCTGCAATAGCGCCCTCTATGCTAGGTTAAGTAGGGTAGGCTCTGGATACCATAGAGCTTTCCCGGCCCCGGTGGAGGCTACTGCTTCTTCGGCACTCGTCGTGCAACCCTCGAAAGTACTCAGCATGCGCGAGCCCAGACCTGTGCATGCATAGTATGGAAGCGCTCATTGTCTTCAGAACTACCTGGAGCCGCGAGTAGCTAAAGGCTGCATAAAGATTTCCAAAGGGCTATTCCACTGAAATGGTTGAATAGCTTCTGATATGGCGCAGGAACCAGGAATGCTCTATGGTAGCAGAGCCTTCCCTCTACATAGGTACCGTATTTTTCGGAAGATAAGACGCTCCGGAATATAAGACACACCTAGGTTTAGAGGATAAAAATCAGGGGAAAATAAAAAATACACTTTACCTAGGTGTGTCCAAGTTCCAGGAGCGTCTTGTGGACATTGCCCCCTTCCCAAGATCTCTATCTAAGCTACACTAACTCCTGCTACCTCACAAGCTACACTAACCCCCTGCCACCCCCAGCAGTTCCATTAACCACGTTAATTATGCTTTGCCGGTTTTTATGACTCCTGTTGGTAGCCAAAGAGACCCCTTTAGGCAGCCAGTGGGTCTCAGCCAGGCAGCATGTGCGGCCATTTGTCCCCCTCTATGCAGCCAGTGGGTCTCAGCCAGGCAGCATGTGCGGCCATTTGTCCCCCTCTAAGCAGCCAGTGGGTCTCAGCCAGGCAGCATGTGCGGCCATTTGTCCCCCTCTAAGCAGCCAGTGGGTCTCAGCCAGGCAGCATGTGCGGCCATTTGTCCCCCTCTAAGCAGCCAGTGGGTCTCAGCCAGGCAGCATGTGCGGCCATTTGTCCCCCTCTAAGCAGCTAGTGGGTCTTAGCCAGGCAGTATGTGCAGCCATTTGTCCCCCTCTTATGCGCAGCCCTGGAGTTATATGAGCCACCAGTCAGATGCGGGTCAGTGCAGAGCGGCAGGTATGGCAGCATACTGTGGCCGCGATCAGTATGGATGTCGGGGAGGCGGCCCGAGATCAGCCTGCCTGGCTGTAAGTAAGAGGCATGCTATTCATGCAGAGCGCAGCGGAAGGCGTTATTACCAATCCGGGATCCAGCCGACGAGTCCTCCATCTGCTTCTCTATCTTCAATACCGGCTCGCGCTGATCCCCGTCCTGTTACTTCCTGATCTAGTGTCTTTTCTGTTGTAATGGACTTTCAGCCAGTTGTTGAGCTATATACACTTGTTTATGTATTTAAACAGGAACTGTAACCAAGGATTGAACTTTATTCCAATCAGTAGCTGATATCCCCTTTTCCCACCAGAAATCTTTACCTTTTCTCAAATAGATCATCAGCGTAGTCTGTATGGCTATTTTGGTGAAACCCCTCCCACAGTGTGACGTCATGACCAAGGTGCTGTCTGTGAACCTTGTTACATTACAAATAATGGCTGTTTCTAACTGCCAAGCAAGCCGTATCTCCCTCTGTGCACAGAATTCTCAGTAATGAACATTCCATACAGATCACCTGGCAGAACTAAAGAGGTCACCACCAGTGATACATTTTAGAATATAAATCAGGGAGAGGAAAGATTTTACAATGGGCAAACACTGACTACATCATCTATAAATTAATATTGTAAAAAAATAAGCAATTTTATTTATGTTATTTTCACTTTAATTCCCCTTTAACGTTGCTGTATATTATGACATTGTACATTTTTTGATTCCAGTCACTTTTTTTTATTATGAAAACATAAAAAGTAGCATAACACAGTGTCCTGGGGATAACCACAATACAACGTTGTATTTAATTGACACAGCACCAAAATACTACCGAAGTACAAGTCCTACCCACATTGAAATGAACTGTGTGAAGGATAATAATAATAATTCCTTTTTTTGTATATCGCTTTTCTCCTGTTGGACTCAAAGCGCTTGTGAGGCAGCCATTAGAGCGCACACAGTAGGCAGTAGCAGTGTTAGGGAGTCTTGCCCAAGAAACTCCTTACTGAATAGGTGCTGGCTTACTGAATAGGAAGAGCTGAGATTTGAACCCAGGTCGCCTACATCAGAGGCAGAGCCCTTAACCAGTTCACTACAGAGCAGCAAGGCTGACAGCTAGCAGCAGGAGCACCAATAGAACACATAAATAGCCATGTATTAGAGACAAAGCTCACATTATATCTAACATTACGAATAGTGTCCTGGCGTGAACTATGAAGCATGGATGACTCAGATGACATAGAAGCGGCAGAGGCAAGCTGTACACAGCAGAGACGCATATAATACACTAATAAGCAGAGAAGACAGGTGCTGCAGCATAGATAGGAGTATTGCTGCTATATTTTGTGCACAGGTCCTCTGGCGATGAAAGGATGAGCTCACTAACTGGCAACCACCAGAATCTCCAGAGCCAATTCACATATCTATGGGCACAGAAATAGGTACTGGCTTGTAATGGGCAGTACAGCAGCACTGCTGAGAGAAGTCAATGGCCTCTTGGAGCCATGCGGCAAATGTGCCAAATCACAGGGTGAACTTTCTGTTGATGTTCAGTGCACACATCAGAGGTACATCTGTGACTAGGCATATATGCCATATATCCATTGAACACCACTTAATCAGATTAATCCAGGAGCCGACTCTGTGGTGTCGGTGCTCCAGTGTAGTGGAAAGCGTTGCCCACCTACACGTTTCCTATTATAGCTTCGTCTGGGTGTAGTAGACCAATCAATAAACAAGATTTACATAGCTGGAGATGTGCCTCCTATTCTTCTTAAATCCTATTTTCCCTCATGATCAGCCCCCTGGAATTGGAAAATAAGGACCACATACGTAATACTAAAATGAGCTATCCCAAATCATAGATTAGAAGATAGTTGCAGTAGGTAGGGAGTCCTTCGGGAACTGAAGGAGAGACAAGAGCCAATCGGGGTAGTATGTGGGAAATTGGGGTAAATATGAACATTAAGATACTCACAAAATTTGGTTGAATAGTTCGCAACCAATGTAAGGGCTTGAGGGGAATATCCCACCTCCAGACCCTGGGAGCTGACTTGCGCTCCTCAAACTGGTCCTATGGCAACATAAAACTGCACCCTCTGAACAGAGGCGATATACCGAGAATAGTTCTGCGCCTGCACAGTAAAGACCCAATGATGTCGGCCGGATCACGTGTCCCGCGCCGTGGAGCGCGCAGGAAGCTGACCAGAAAGCCAACTGGCGAGGTCGTTTTCTGCAGCGGGGGGCACCGGGAGCCACTTGAGCGGCGGCGAGGGCACAGGATGGCTGCCAGGGGCTGGAGGAGGCCCCGGGTAAGTGGATTTAGTTTTTTTGATTTGCTTGGACCTTCCCTTTAAGTGGGGAATGAACACATTTAAAAAAGGGATCTTGCTCCCCCTCCCGAAATGCACAGTAATACCTACAAGTTGAGGGGCCATTCCCCCAACCCCCTTGCCCTGCAGTGACATGTGACTTTCACCTCCATCCCCCCCCCCCCACACACACACCTCTCCAACTGTCCCAAACCATCCCCCCGAGTCCCTCCACTTGACACATACATTCAGTCACAGAAGCGCTGGCAGCATTCAATGGTGTTAAGTCAGACCTGTCATCGGTGGCCGCACGTTCCCCCGCCTCGTCTCTGGCTAGTGGGGTATTGGTTGTCATGTGGGTGCTAAATGCAGATGCTGGGTGCCATGTGGGTTCTGGGTGCGGTACAAAGTGTCATGTGGGTTCTGGTTAGAGAGGGAGAGGTCACTGTGGGTGCAATGTTGAGGGAAAGGTCACTGTGAATGCTGGGGGAGGGAGAGGTCACTGTGGGTGCAAGGTTGAGGGAGAGGTCACTGTAAATGCCCAGGGAGGGAGAGGTCACTGCTTTCAGGGAGACACCATGTTACCTGCTTCCACCCAGCTGCGGGATGGTTACACTAGGATTCCTGTATGGGACCTCATTACTCCAAAGTGCTCCAGGAACAGAGCGGTGGATGCTGTCAGATTTAAACTCATGCACAGTTTTGTCTTGTGTACATCTTCTACTGTATAACATGTTGCCCTCCTGTAAACATCAGTGTTCTCTTATGTCCATGTACATTTCAATTTTGTATATGCGATTTTGATATCAGTTATAATGTTTTGTAAATAAAAAAAACTTATTTAAACGTTTGTAGCAATAAAAAAAATATGTTGTTTGCAAGTTTTTGCATTTCTGGAGTATAATGTTCCCACTCCAGGGACTACAGGCAGTGGTTCGCAAGAGAAGCTGTCCTCTGTAAAGACTACAGTGACATCAAGACTTTTGGGGACATGTTTGGAACATACTGTTTTTCTAAAGCAATGAAACACGTCATGGGATTCTCTAAGGAACTCAATAGTTCCAGATCAGTTTTTCTAAATATGCAGAGATTGTCTTATTGGAATAGCTTTGATTACAACATGTTGTGGATAATGGCTAGTGGCATGGAGGAGTGCATTACCTATAGTAGGTTTGCAAAAATTGCTGCTTTTAACTCTGCAATCCTTCCTAGTATGAATAAGACCAAGAAAAGGTTGGTAATCTGTTCAAAACCAACAGAATAGGTAAGAAAAATACTCTGATTACCATTCAACTACTCCATGAACAAATCTTCTTCTATTCACATGGCCCTGCACATCACCAGATCAACCCTATAACCACTTTACAGCTTCAGAAAAAAGGATGTTATAGGCTACAATGGAGAACAGTAGAGCTTGTTTCTAACACCCCCAGGCCCATATGCAATCCACTTTTTCACCTGACTTTTCTCACAGGAGATAATTTTTCATCTCCACTTTAAAGGATACCAGAGGTAAAGTAATGGGATTAAAAGGAGGCTATGGATAGGTATGTTGAGCTGTGCAGAGGCTTACCGCTCCTCTATTGCACTTTTGTGCCCCACAAAATGCCCCATTACTTTGGCGATTCAGCCCACTTGGGCATGTGCAGTAGGTCCTTTCCCTTTTGTGGCCGCACTCTCCAAGCTCTTGCATCCCTGGCACACACAGTCCCGTTCACACCGCAGTACAAGGAGGTGGATCGGACATATATGCGCAGTATGTCGATCCCCCACTTGTACTGCAGTGTGGACGGAAGCACGCACACTGGGGACGCACAGCCACAAGGGTGAAAGGACCTACTTACTGAGCATGCCCGAGTCACCAAAGTAATGGGGCATTTTGCAGCAAGGGAGCAGTGGTAAACCTCTGCATTGCTCCACCCACTTCTCTATAGCCTCCTTTTTATCCCATTGCTTCACCTTGGGTGTCCTTTAAGGCCGCTTTTACACTTGGTGCGGTGGGTTTTATAACGCTCGCAACGGTGCAGGAAAGTCGGACCGCACCTTATAGCCACAGTGTGAACCCCCCCCAAAAAGGACAAAATAATTAATTCACTTCGGTGCACTTCCAGGATTATAGTAATGCAATGCAGCTTCTGCGTTACCCAGAACACTGCTGTTGCATTGCTTCGCACCACAGGCAATGTGTCATGATCCATTAAGTTTAATTGCCACTTCGAGAAGGTGTGGTAGAAAAAGGGAATGTGACACAACGCGGTAAGTGTAAAAGGGCCCCAAGAAATAACCACAATGAAAATGTATAATATTCATGTCTTAAAGGGAACCTAAACTGAGAGCGATATGGATGTTTCCTTTTAAACAATACCATTTGCCTATAAAGGAATAAAAAGCAGAAAACCGAGAGCGCAATATAGTGTAGTATGTATTGAAGAATGGGAGAGAAAATATGAAACGTATTATACTTACAAACCTGGGTTACCTCCAAGGTAACCACTGTAGAAGCAGGTGGGGAGATCAAGCCTGTCCCCACTCAGGACTTAGACGTCGCTCTCCGTGGATAGAGGAAAAGGAGGGTGTAGCACCCTTCCACCAAGGCAGGATAACTTGATATATAGAGAGATGTACAGAGGTGCCAGAAGGGTAAATATCACTAAAAACTTTTAAAATGTTAGGGTGGCGGTGGTGGACCTGCCAGCCCCAAAACAGACACAACTGCTGTTGATTGAAAACACAATTTATTCACATACTCCTAAAACAAGTGGCAACACGTTTCGCAGGTCAAAGCCCGCTTCATCAGGCAATAAGCAACAGGAGTATCACACAGCACGGGGTCCAATCAAAGCTTGGCACAATCTCAGAGGTGCCAAGCTTTGATTAGACCCCGTGCTGTGTGATACTTCTGTTGCTTATTGCCTGATGAAGCGGGCTTTGACCTGCGAAACGTGTTGCCACTTGTTTTAGGAGTATGTGAATAAATTGTGTTTTCAATCAACAGCAGTTGTGTCTGTTTTGGGGCTGGCAGGTCCACCACCGCCACCTTAACATTTTAAACGCTATTAGTGATTTTTACCCTTCTGGCGCCTCTGTACATCTCTCTAAATGCCATTTGCCTGGCAGTCCTGCTGATCTCTTTGGCTGCAGTAGTGGCTGAATCACACACCTGAAACAAGCATGCAGCTAATCCAGTCTGACTTCATTCAGAGCACCTGATCTGCATGCTTATTCAGGGAAGGTGGCTAAAAGTATTAGAGACACAGGATCAGCAGGAGAGTCGGGCAACTGGTATTATTTTAAAAGGAAAAATCCATATCCTTCTCAGTTTAGGTTCCCTTTAAATGTCTCCTAGGTATTTAGTTCCTTATTTTTCTTCAGAGGGGTACACCACTGATAGGTTTATGTACATTTGGCTCTGCCCACAGTATGTAATGGCAACGCCCATTTTTTCGCTATACTGCATGTGAATTTGAGGAGTAGTTGAGGGTGTGGCAGGGGTGTTTATTTGCATCACATTTTCCTGGCTCCAAAAAGTGGGAGGTAGGTGCTATGTGATCCAGTGTGATTCAGTGTGAGCTGTAATTATTTCTGGGTTGGTAGTTGGATTCCCTGCTGCTGAAATAAAAGCACACAAACAGAGAAATATTAGCTTGCTGGAACCAAGCAGCTTCACGGCACAGTGCTTTCCTGCTCTGGGGGGTTATTTTTCAGTACATTGAAATGTCTACCTTGCTAAACAAACTCTTCCTGTTAATCAAGATTCCAGTTGGATCAGACTCACCAAGGCGGGCTCTAGCGTGGGGCAAGAGGGGGCATCGCCCCCTTAAATAATCACTCTGCCCCCTTAAATGTAGCCCGGCCGCCTCCTCCGCCTATTTCCTGGTTCTGGAACGCAGAGCCAGCGAGGCGAGGAGGCGTCACGGCTGTCAATTGGTGGGAGGTGCGCAGCGGTCATGTGACTGTTCAGTCACATGACCGCTTGGCTGTGCGCAATTGGTTCTTGCTCCTCCGAGTCGTCCTCTTAGCCTATGACATCATACGCTACTCTGAGAAAGCTAAATGCCAGCCCAACCCCACGCCATTTGTGTTTGAGACTGAGACACAGACGCTGCTGTGTGTGCCCTCGATCGAGATCTTTGTGTGCTCAGTGCTGGCTGCGTGGCTCCTGCCTCCTCTCTATTAGAGCCCCCCAGTCACATTGTTGTTTTCAAGGCTGACTGACTCCCTGTGCACTGCGTGCACCTGTCATATTTATGTATTTTTTGTAACTACACTAGCTGGTATAACTACATTATAGTTAGCCCCACCCACATGGCATCATGACCACGCTCATTTTTTTCACTGTGGCTTAGTGCGCTGCAAATTTCCTTATCCATGATGCCCACTTATATGTGCCAGTCTAGAACCGGCTCTGATGCCTACTGAGGTGAAACAGATTTGCAGATTCACTCAGGCCAGAAACCCACTATAAGCGATTTTCTGAGCGCTTTGCGATTTGAAAACTCTTGCTAATGTAATGCTATGGGTGTTATCCCACTTGAGCGATGTGATTTTATAAAAAAGAACCCAGCATTGCATTAGCAAAAGCTTTTTTTCAAATCACTAGCGATTAGAAATTGCTCCTAGTGGGTTTCTGGCCTCAAAATTACTTAATATTGCACTGGCAACAAGTCGCAGCAGAGTGTCAGTTGTGAAACCTGTGGTAATGAGGTTATGGTTTAAAATTCACTGTGTCAGGCCTAGGAGCCACTAGCAGCATTTTTGGAAGCTGCTAGTGGGTTCTTGGCCTGAGTGAGGTTGCTGTAGTGCTTGTATTGTGGTGATGTAATTCTGAACTGTCAGTGACTGGATGCTGTTAGCATTTTGGAGAAGCAATGAAGGTTAGTGCGTCGTGTTAGTCACTCCTGTTAAATCTATATTTCCAGCAGCAGTTCTGTTCAATAGCAATCTGTACCTGAGACGTGAGCAGTGTACTTATAACCGGCATCTATATTGTGATGTGCCAGCAGCCTGTCACTAGCAGCAGATCACAACAAAAAAAATCACTGCTCGTAAGCACCCTTTGCATCATCTTAATTGCTCCTGTGTCTAAAGGTGCGTACACACGTCAGATAAAAATGAAAGATCACAGATCAATTTTACCCCCTTTCATGTAGTATGAGAGCCATACTCTACACAGTCTATTCTATGGAGCTGAACTCCCCATCAGATAGAAATCTTTGCAAGATGCTGCACACAAAGATGCTGTACACATGCAACAGATCAGTATCTGCAAAAGATCTGTTCCTGCAAAAGATCCATTCCTGCAAAATGCATTCATAGTCTATGACATCTGCAGATCTCATACACACCTTGTTACAGGACATTCATCTGCAGATCAGACAATTATCTGCCGATCTGAAGATCCAACCTGGTGGATCTGATCTACAGATAATTGTCCGTTAAACAAGGTGTGTACGAGATCTGCAGATATCATAGACTTTGAATGCATTTTGCAGGAACGGATCTTTTGCAGGAACAGATCTTTTGCAGATACTGATCTGTTGCATGTGTACAGCATCTTTGTGTGCAGCATCTTGCAAAGATTTCTATCTGATGGGGAGTTCAGCTCCATAGAATAGACTGTGTAGAGTATGGCTCTCATACTACATGAAAGGGGGTAAAATTGGTCTGTGATCTTTCATTTTTATCTGACGTGTGTACGCACCTTTAATCTCAAGGCAGCCCCTCATTCACATATAGTGGAGTACCTGCTTGGAGTCAGGCCAGGCACAGGATCATCAATTTCCCTTGAAAAGACTTGCCTTCCTACAGTATGATACTAGGAGCAATGGTATCAAGTCATATTTCTGCTGGGTCAGGCAGGGAAAATAACATCATACCTACCAACTTTTTGGGGATAAGAAATAAAGTCATTTGAAGAGAAACTTGTATGTAACTTGATGAATAAAATGAACATATTTTTACAAAAATCGTTTATAAATTGATTAGTTCAAGTCTGCCCATTGTACATTCTTACCTCACCCTGATTTGCATTCTTACATTTATCAGAGATGGTGGCATCTTTACTGCTGGCAAGGTGGATCAATGTGGATTTTTTTTTTACACTGTGTGAAGTGAGCAGCAACATACAACAGCTACTTTAAGGTTAGACGGGGTGAGGGACTGTTTCACCGCCAGTCACACAGGACTCACGCAGTGTTATCAAACACTTCCATTCAGCTGCATGTAAATGCAGCTGAATGGCATTTGTGGCCGGCAGCCAGGAGGCTGAACTGCTCGACAAACAAGCAGTCTGTCACACGCCCCCTGGTGGCCACACCGCGCAATGCCTTCCAATCGGTTTCAGCACACAGACCATGCAATTTCGTGGTCGCAATCGGTGCGTGGAAACCGCTGGAATTCAGCTGCAGACAGACTAGAAGGAGGCGTGCGAACTATAAAACACAAAATACTAGGCTGCCACCATCTCTGTTTAAATGAGACAGAGAAGCCCAGTGACTGACTAAGACCTGTGGGTAAAAACGGTTAACAGGCTATTCTGGCTACTAACAACACGTCTTGGTAGCTAATCTTCAGAAAGCTAGGATTCGTTCTGTGTGGCTGAATAGTAGGTTTAGCTGAGAAATCAATAAATGACTTTAGAGTCTTTTATTATAAATGCAATATAATTATGTACAGAAAATCATTAAAATCAACAATTATAGAGACAATAGTAGCACAGTATAAAAATAAAAAGGGAAGAGGTAAATGAATACTTAAGTTCAGGTGAAAATGTCCTTGTGGGGAAAGCAAGGTAAGCTCCTTTATTCAGTTCTGGAGAATGGCCGCTAACCACTTGGTCCCCTGGCTGGCCTGAGCAGGTGATGTTACACAGGGAGGACTGGGTGGGGAGTCCCTGTCGAGTTCTTTTGAATGACCCACATTTTTGGGTGGGGTCTCAGGTTCAACCCAGGGGCTGGACAGGATGTGGTTAACCTTCTGGGTGGGACATTTGTGTCCACCAAATATGACATTTTTCATATTTCAGCTCACGCTTCCCGCACACACTTAACAAACACAGATTCATATTCCTCAGAATATGACAGTTCATATGACATCAAACTTTGTCGGTGTCGCGTGTTCTGGCACAAGGTAGCTGAATACCTCGGGTTCTGGGGATGTATGTGCCACCAATTTAATATTAAAATATTCACTAGACCCGGACCAGCAGAATGATATAATTTTCATACCTCTCATATAAACGGTATTCCTTAAACAAGCAAAAAACATATACTTCATGTATTCCTAAGGCTGGTTACACGGCTCCGCCGTGTCTATCAGCTGCCAGGCTCTGAATGGGCCCCCTGCTGTGGGCTTCCTGCATTCTAAAGTAGTTTAGGCCAAATTGTACTGAGTCACACTTAAGTCCAATCTACACGATATGATTCTTTGTGCAATTCGATTATGATTCTTTAACGATCCGATTAAATCCGGCATGTCCAATCGGGATTAGATTCAATTCGATTTGCCATTGCAAAACAATGGCAAATCGAATTGAATCCCGATCGGACATGTCAGATTTAATCGGATCGTAAATAGAATCGTAATTGGATCGCACACAGAATCGTATCGTGTAGATGGGGCTTTATCTGAGAGATACGTTTCTTTGAACCAGGTAATTGAATGCAAACCCTGGCTTATCAGAGAGCAAATGTATCTCATGAAAAGAAGCTCTGCCAGCAGCTATGAAAGGGCAGAGCCCCCAGGCTTGGCAGCCTGCTATCCCTAAACATAAAATTTTGATCTGGCCAGTTAACGAACAATCGGTGCAAGAAAACGATTGATGGCTCTTCTGTGACACAGTCTATCCACCCAAGGAAAAGAGGCCATACTGGAGCTAGAGATAAATAAGTCAAGCTTGCATGCAAATTGTATGCCGCTTGGAATTGGGACAATCAAAATCATCAGGAACTGCATTTAAGTGGCCCAATTCCAAGTGGCATACAATTTGCATGCAATTTGTATGCTAAGCTGATTATTTACATCTAAATAAGCATATCTTTTACTTTAGAAGCTCCCCCTCCCCCCCCCCCCCCCCCCCGCCAAATAAGAATAAAAAACAAATCCAGCAATCCGACTTTAACCTCTTGCCAACTGCATCACGCCGATGGGCGTGGATGCGGCGGCAGCCCTAGGACCGCCTAACGCCGATTGGCGTAAGGTCCTTGGGGCCTGTTTTGCATCAGCGTGCGCATCTCTGCTTGGTAGGCGGCACTCCGCCTTCAGCCTCCCAGCGGCAATCGCCACTAGGAGTCTGATGGCGAAACCCCGTACAGCGCATGCAATCTAAGGCAGCACTGTCCCCTCTGTAGCTGCAGAAGTGATCCGCTGTCATAGGCTGAAGCCTATGACAGCCGATCACGCTGATTGGCTGGTGGGGGGAGTTAAAAAAAATAAATAGTAAAATTTATTTATAAAATAATCAGATAAACATTTGTAAAAAATAAAATAAACATCTGGGGGGCGAAAGCTCTATTGGTGGGGAGAAAACGGGGGAGGAATCACTTATGTGCTGAGTTGGATGGCCCTGCAGCAAGGCCTTAAAGCTGCAGTGGCCTATTTGTTAAAAAAATGGCCTTGTCTTTAGGGGGGTTTAAAGGTAGCCATACACTGGTCGATTTGCCATTAGATCGACCAGCTGACAGAGCCCTATCTGATCGAATCTGATCAGAGAGGGATCGTATGGCTGCCTTTACTGCAAACAGATTGTGAATCGATTTCAGCCTGAAACCGATCACAATCTGTTGAGCTGCTCCTGACGCCTGTGCCCCCCCCCCCCCCGTATACATTACCTGAAGCTGGCTCCCGGGCGTCTTCTCCGCGCTGCACAGCACCGCTCTGTTCTTGCTCCATCCCGGCGCTTCCTGTGTCACTCCGTGACCAGGAAGTTCAAATGGAGTGCCCTCTATTTGAACTTCCTGGTCACTGCAGTGACACAGGAAGCGCCGGGATGGAGCCGGAACAGAGCGGTGCAGCGCGGAGAAGATGCCCGGGAGCCAGCGTCAGGTAATGTATACTTGATCGGATCGGCCGCCGCTAGCGACGTGCACCCTACCCGCGGGCGATTGAGGGTAATTTCCCGCACGGCGCGATCGACGGACCGATCCGATTTCGGGAGGAAATTGGATCGGCAGGTGCGTTTAGCGCGAACGATTGGCAGCAGATTCGATCCCAGGATCGAATCTGCTGTTGAAACGGCCGCGAATCGGGCCAGTGTATGGCCACCTTAACACTGCGGTCCTCAAGTGGTGAAAGTGACACAGCATTAAATTAAAATATCTTTCCCTACTTTTTATTACCCATTCAGTTACCATATTAGTTTTTGTGCACTAATAATATTGTCCATTTACAAATTATAAGCTCCCACAGTATAGTTTATCTACTCTGACATGCCATTGCATTTTATTGCATAGATGTTGTATTTGTATATTAAAATCATCTTTCTTTCAAAATGATCTTTTTTTTTTTTTTTTTTTTAATTATTAAAGAGCTTTATTGAACAGATCACAAATACAAAATGCTTAAGAAAACAAAGCAATTAGTACATCACATATAATTGGCAAATGCCAATATAAGAATCTAACACAAATCTTCTACTAACACACATATATAACAAAAAAAAGAAAAGAAAAATAAATAGTATCTAGAGAGCATGATCCAAATATCCGGACTGTTCAACCTGGGAAATGGGGCACTCGGTACCTCCGACTGAGATCCCAGGGATCAGTCTAACCCTCAAGTCTTTACTGTAGCATTAGTGCTCTCTCCTTAAAACTAAAAGAAAAACAGCTTATTGCGTCTAGGTATAAGAGTCCCGAGTAACCGTAAATATCCATATCATAATATGATCCATGAACACAAATGACCAGGGGTAACTAAAAGTGCCTGTAAATTTTCCAAGTGTCCCAGATGAGATCGAATCTTGTCAGGTTTTCAATACTATAATAATACACACGATCCATTAACCTCCTTGGCGGTCTGATTCTTTCCAGATTTTAGGGTCTAAAAGCGGTGCAATTTTTTTCCACTCTTTCAGACCCTAAAACCTGAAAAAAATCATTCTGGCAGGGAGATCTGCAGCAAAATAAAAAAAAAATGTACCTTCCTGGGCTCCTGTGCTGCAGTTTTCTCTTTGCCCACAAGATGGCGCTAATATACATATAAACGAACTTCTCTATATTTCTCTAATATAGAGAAGTTCGTTTTCAATATTAGCCCCGCCCCCGATGACGTCACGCTGCCACCACCGCTCTGCTGC
This sequence comes from Hyperolius riggenbachi, assembly GCF_040937935.1. NCBI lineage: Eukaryota > Metazoa > Chordata > Amphibia > Anura > Hyperoliidae > Hyperolius > Hyperolius riggenbachi. The sequence continues at coordinate 558,061,584 of NC_090646.1, forward strand.
CACCACCACGGCTCCGCTGCTCCAACTGGCTGCCGGGTCCCCGGAAGAATAGCGGGGACATGGGGGATCCCGGCGGCCAGGGAAAGACCCCACACTGCCGGGGAGAGAGGCTGGAGTCCCGCTGCGCAGCGAGATCGCGCTCGGGACTCCACAACTACAAGTAAAGCTCTGCAATGCCTACCCCGACCTGAGCTCAGGATCACCGCTTTTTTCTACCCCGAGCTCAGGTCGGGAAAACCGGCAAGGAGGTTAACATCATTAGGTCTAGACGCTGAATAACCAACGCTAACTCTAAATCAGTGGATTTCCACTTGAAGGCTATTGACCACTGAGCGGCCAGTAGCATATATCTATAGAGAGGTCTGAATCTACCCGGAACTTCATCATTAAATGTGTACAGGAGTGCCTGGGAAGCAGTTACAGAAACCGGGAAACCAAATACCTCTCGTATCAGAGTTTTCCACGAATCCCAAAAACGTTGTGCAATGGGGCAATCCCAGAAAACATGTACTAAAGACCCTTCCAAAGTACAACCTCGAAAACAAGTCGAGGGAACTGAGGGATACATTTTATGAATTTTAGTTGGGGTATAATACCACCGAAACAAGAGCTTAATTGCAGTATCTTTCAACATGTTTGATTTGACTACCCCAGAGACAGCAGGCCAAATGAGAGACCAATCAGTGCGATCTAGTTGAATACCCAGTTCCTTTTCCCAGGCCCTCATATACAACATTTTATCTTCATTTTTTCGCCCGAGTAGTAAGGCATATAGTGATGAAATCAGACCCTTGCATCTAGAGAATTCGAAATAAAGTGATTCAAACATCATAGGGTCATACACTGGAGCTGAAGGAAAAATAGAGGAGAAATAATGTTGAATTTGCCAAAATCGAAATGCCTCTTCCAGGGGGGCATCTTGACCAAAACAAAGCATATTCAATGTAACTGAGACGTCCCTGATCCAAAATTTGTTAGCCGTGAAAAGGCCTTTATCTCTCCACCAGGAAAACATCTGTGGGTTCCTAAAAGCAGGAACGAAACGAGGGTTGCCGAAGATAGAGATCCTGGAAGATGGAAAGGTCATGAGTGGCTATAGATGTCCATAGCCTGACTAATGACGATACAATCCTGTTCTTGCCAGCAAGTTACCATGTCTCTTTTAGATACGACTGTAATTAGGGAGGATAGATGAAAGGGAAAAATTGAAGTAGATTCGAGTCGATACCAGGCAGGGGGGTTGGAGACAATACCCCAATCTAAAATTTGACAAAGTTTAGAAGCTAAATAGTAATGCCACAAACTTGGTAAACCAATGCCGCCTTGCAGGGGGATTCTGTAGAGAACTTGTGTCCGAATTCTAGCTGGTTTGCTGTCCCAAATGAACTTGTTGATTTGTGATTGCAAACCAGACAAAGATTTTTTGCTTATAGTGATCGGTAACATACGAAACAGGTACAATAATTTGGGGAGAATAATCATTTTGCATGCTATATTTCTTCCGAGCCATGATATCTTATAAGAGGACCAAGATTTTAAGAGTTGAGTAATATTCTCAGTAACATGTGCGAAATTAACTCCATACAGATCCCCATAGCAAGGTGTAAGATAGATTCCCAAGTATTTAAATTTGGATTTGCTCCATTTAAAGCCATAATTAGAATCTAACCAATAGATCGTTTGAGGGTACAAGTTAATTGGGAGGGCTGTAGATTTAGAGGGATTAACCTTTAGACCAGAGAAGTTGGCAAATAGATCAGCTGAAATAAATTAGGCAGGGAAGTTAGAAGCCTAGTCGGTGCCATACCCGTGTATATCAGGATGTCGTCTAATCGCCACCGCCAGAGGCTCTAAAGCAAGCGCAAATAGCAGTGGGGAGAGAGGGCATCCCTGACGGGTGCCTCGTTTGAGATGAACAGGAACAGAGAAAGCTCTAGGGATGCGTATGACAGTGGACGGAGAGTTATACAAAGCCGAAACAGCGGTAAGTATGGGGCCAGACAGGCCAAAGCCTAACGCAGTAGTCAGATGCCATCCCACCGAATCAAATGCTTTGCTATCTAGACCTAACATTAAAAATCTAGATTTCTTAAGTTCAGCATCCTGTAGAACATTAGCTGCAAGTCGAACATTATCAGAGCCTTGTGTGCCAGGAATAAACCCCGTCTGAGTAAGATCCACAAGGTCACCCACCATAGAATCCAATCTGAGGGCCAGGATTTTGGCAGAGTTTAATATCATTGTTAAGGATAGAAATAGGTCTAAATCCTGCTGGAGAGGAGTAAGCAGTGTCTGGTTTAGGGATCAGGGTCATATTAGCCAAGAGCATTTCAGAAGGGAGTTTTTCACCCTTGAGGATAGCATTGAACATGAAGGTTAAAGGGAGCGAAAGTACATTTGCACATTTTTTGTAATATAAAGGAGTGAACCCATCTGGACCAGGAGCGGTAGAAGATTTAAGGGACTTGATTGAAGCTAGAACTTCCGTGTTTGTAATTGGTGTATTGAGGGAACTCAATTGCTCAGAGGTCAATGTAGGTAAATGAAGTGTGTTCAACCAGGACTTGAGTTCTGTGACATTGGGCGATACCTCAGTACCCAGAAGGTTTCGATAATATTCTTTAAATATTTTTAGGACTTTTGGGGGAAGTACTTCTTCAATGCCTCTAGAGTTTTTCAATCTAACAACAAAATGATCTATACCTTGTTTTTTCTGCCCCCAATTAGGCTTTTTCTGGGTGGTACATTATGCTAAGAATTATTTTATTCTACATGCATTTTAATGGGAAGAATAAAAAAAAATGGAAAAAAGTCATTATTTCTAATTTTTCAGCCATTATAGTTTTAAAATAAAACGTTCTACTGTGGATAAAAGCCACACTTTTTATTTGCCCATTTGTGCCGGTTATTGCAATGTTTAAATTATATGCTTAGTATAATGTATGGTGACGATATTTTATTTGGAAATCAAGGTGCATTTTTTCAGTTTTACATCCATCACTAATCACTAGCCCAAAGTTTAATAATAATATACCCTCTTGACATACATATAAAAAAAAAATTGTATACTAAATAGGAAGAAATGCATGACTGTTACTTCGGAAGTGACGCAAGTATCTCATTGATGCCTGCGATCACGGTGGCCTAGAGGGGAGAGTATCCATTCATTAATTGTTCCCATTCAATAATCTAACGATCCGTGGTAGAAACTAACAAACGGGAGGCAGCACAGCGGCAGCAATTGAGAATGATCAGTTTTTGAACAAAAACAGTGATCATTTCCAGCAGACATGCACGGACTGGCTCACGGGACTTCAATCTCCCTGCCACTAATCCCCCCTATTGCCAGGGCCATTGCAGGCTTCTGCCCGCATAGTCCCGCAGACTGCAAAAAACTTGAACCTCACATCCCTTTGGATACAGAAGCACCTGCCACGGATGTGAGGCGCACATCTGTGCGGCTGAAATGGTTAAAGGACAACTGTAGTTAGAGGTATATGGAGGCTGCCATATTTATTTCCTTTTAAACAATACTAGTTGCCTGCCAGCCCTGCTCATCTATTTGGCTGCAGTAGTGTCTGAATCACACCAGAAACAAGCATGCAGCTAATCTTGTCAGATCTGGCAATAATGTCAGAAACACCTGATCTGCATGTGCTTGTTCAGGGTCTATGGGTGAAAGTATTAGAGGCACAGGATCAACAGGACCATCCAGGCAACTGGTATTTGCTTTAAATGAAATAAATATGGCAGCTTCCATATCCCTCCCTCTTCAATTATGCTTTAATTGATAATGACGGACCTGCCCACGCCTGCCCATGAAATAGCCTTTGAGTCAATTGTCCAAATACTTTTGAGCCCCTGAAATGAAGGGATTGTGTTAACATGCTTTAGCTGCCTCCCAGTGGTATGTAATCGTTTTGTTTCGCCACCACTGAATTAAAGCTGAAAGTCTGCACTTCAACTGCATCGGCGTTATTTCATTTAAGATTCATTTATAAGTCACAAAGCTTTTTCACCTTATCTATTTTACATTTTTAAGCTTTCAAAGTGCAAAAATAATAGAATTAAGGTTAGAAAAGTAATGTTGAAATGTGTTGGAAGGTTATTTTTAGCAATTAGGTGATAACAAGTCATTTATGAGAAGTTTTGTGAATAGAGCCCATTGTTGTAATGTACATACCCAAAATTAAGCCCAGTCTACACGATACGATTCTTTGTATAAATCGATTACGATTTTATTTACGATCCGATTAAATCCGACATGTCCAATCGGGATTCGATTCAATTTGCCATGGTTTTGCAATGGCAAAACGAATTAAATCCCGATCAGACATGTCGGATTTAATCGGCTCGTAAATAGAATCGTAATCGAATCGTACAGAGAATCATATTATGTAGATGGGGCTTTAGAAAAACGTTCTCTGTCCAAATATTTATGGACCTAATTCTGGGAATACACAATGAGATTTTTCAGTCAATTTACTGTCCAATCGATTTTCTTATCAATTTCCATTCACTTCTATGAGAGATCAATAACAAAAACAATTGAAAATAAGATCAGACGTGTTGGAAATCTATCGAACCATCTATCTGCTGAAAAAACGTATGGTGTATTCCCAGCATAACTGTATCTGACTGATTTCCCTTTCCATTAAAAGTCTGACTGGACCCATTGGAAAGTCTTGGCACAATGGGTGGCGGAACAGGAGGGGGAATCAAGATTAAGCATGTTATGTAAGAAAGGAATTGATCACTATCCGATCAAATTATAATCAGATAAGGATTGTTTGGACTGAGTCATAATTGAGAGGTGTAGGTCCCTGCCTTATATTCTGTCAAGTTTATTAACCAGCCGGGCGGTATGGACGAGCTCAGCTCCTCCATCACCGCCGGAGGCTGCCGCTCAGGCCCTGCTGGGCCGATTTTCATCAAATAAAGAGTAGCGCACGCAGCCGGCACTTTGCCAGCCGCGTGTGCTGCCTGATCGCCGCCGCGAGCAGTGGCGAAAGAGGGTCCCCCCAGCCGCCTGAGCCCAGCGTAGCCGGAACAAAAAGTTCCGGCCAGCGCTAAGGGCTGGATCGGAGGCGGCTGACGTCAGGACATTGCGGCCTTCCTTGTTTATTATGGGCGCCGGAGGCGATCGGAAGAACGCCTCCGGATTGCCCTCTAGTGGGCTTTCATGCAGCCAACTTTCAGTTGGCTGCATGAAATAGTTTTTTTTTTATTTAAAAAAAACCCTCCCGCAGCCGCCCTGGCGATCTTAATAGAACGCCAGGGTGGTTAAGATGTTTAGTACACGTGGCATCAACTAATGAAGCACCAACATTGTGAACTCAAGAACTTAAAGGACAACTGAAGTGAGAGGGATATGGAGGGCACCATATTTATTTCCTTTTAAAGGACTTACGAGCCCAAAACAGGAAAAAAATGTCTTTACCTGTATGAATTTGTAACTAGAGATGTTGCGAACTGTTCGCTCGGCGAACATCTCTGGGGCTTTTACTACTTCCGGGTCACTCTGACCCGGAGTAGTACGCCTGCGCTGCCCGGCGAAGCGCGTCCTAGATCGCGCTCCTGTTGCCGGGCACTCTCTGCGCATGTGCGTGACGTCGTTCATGACGTCACGCACATGCGCAGAGAGTGCCCGGCAACAGGAGCGCGATCTAGGACGCGCTTCGCCGGGCAGCGCAGGCGTACTACTCCGGGTCAGAGCGACCCGGAAGTAGTAAAAGCCCCATGTATTCAGAGATGTTCGCCGGCGAACGGTTCGGGAACCGTTCGCTACATCTCTATTTGTAACGCACGGACGACGCCATCCGCGCCCTCCGTGCAGCTCCGCCGGGTCCCCGCTACTTTTGCTCCCCCCCGGCCAGACTCCGACCCCACAGCCCGGGTCGTGCGCTTCTTCCTCCTCAAATATGGCCGCGGCTGCGTAGTCCGCACCGATGCGAGTGCGGCTGCGTAGCTCTAGGGCCTCTCTCCCCGATCCACGCTACATAGCGTGGATCGAGGAGGGAGGCCCTAGAGCTGCGCAGCCGCACTCGCATCGGTGAGGACTGCGCAGCCGCGGCCTCCTCCGGCGGCCATATTTGAGGAGGAAGGAGCGCACGACCCGGGATGTGGGGTCGGGGTCCGGCCGGGGGGAGCAAAAGCAGCGGGGACCCGGTGGAGCTGCACGGAGGGCGCGGATGGCGTCCTCCGTGCGTTACAAATTCATACAGGTAAAGACATTTTTTTCCCGTTTTGGGCTCGTAAGTCCTTTAAGCAATACCAGTTGCCTGGCAGTCCTGCTGATCCTCTGCCTCTAATACTTTTAGCCATAGACCCTGAACAAGCATGCAGCAGATCAGGCTTGTTTCTGGTGGGATTCAGACACTACTGCAGCCAAATAAATAAGCAGGGCTGCCAGGCAACTGGTATTGTTTGAAAGGAAATAAAAGTACAGTTGTCCTTTAACCTCCCTGGCGGTAAGCCCGTGCTGAGCACGGGCTATGCCGTGCAGGGGGATTTCTCAGGCCCTGCTGGGCCGATTTTGATATTTTTTTTTTTTTTTGCAGCACCCAGCTAGCACTTTGCTAGCTGCGTGTGCCCTCTGATCGCCGCCGCTCTGTGCCGATTACACGGTGAGGCCCCTCAGACCCCGTGCGCTGCCTGGCTAATCAGTGGCAGGCAGCGCTGAGGGGTAGATCGGAACTCCCAATGACGTCACAACGTCGGTGACGTCATGCCGCCCTGGCGACGGGGGAAGCCCTCCAGGAGATCCCGATCTTTGAATGGGATCTCCTGATCTCCGACCGCCAGGAGGGTTAATAGACAGTCAGTTGAAGCAGCATTTCATAATAAAGGCAGAAAATGTTTGTGGACACAAGGAGTTGTGCAATTGTTTGTCAGGGATTAGTCACGTTATTAATCTCTGTAGTGAGGTTGATCGTCTTAAGAAGCTTTTCCATACATGAAAGATTAATATAAAAAAACTTTCACTACTTTCATTTACGTCAGAGGAGGATATTTAATCTTTGCAAGCATCAGATCTGCAATCTACCAGCAGAGCAAGCCGTCCTATGAATCCTGAAGGATCTGAGTGTAAGCAGTCCTTTCTGCTACTGGTCACAGCAGAATCAGGGCAGACAGGTACCCATACATGGGCATACATGTCCCTGACAAAGAATGAAGCACAATGGGGCAATTAGCATTGCAATTTACCTTCATAAATCAGCAGCACATGTGTGGATAACGTAGCACTATACAGTGGTTATCAACAGGAGTACATGAGAAATCACCGTTAATTACCATTTCCCCTCCAGGTCCATGTGGATGGTGGGGAATTATGTAATTTGGCTTCCAACTATTGCTGGCGGCCAAATTACAGTGTCTTAAAAGTAACTTCAGCGCCATCTTCTGACGGCACCGAAGTTAGAGCTGGTCCACACTAGGTCCGGAAACGTATCCGTGGCTGCGTTTTTCAAACCTGATGAAAAACGGAGTCCCGGATACTAATGTTTAAAATAGCAGCCAGCCTCACCCAAGTAAAAAACGGATCCGTCTGCGTTTGCGGGGATCCGTTTTGAAAACCTGAACGGAAGGTCCGGACCTGCTGCATTTTCACGCAACGGATCAGGACCACGGATACACGCAGGGGGTAGTGAAAGCAATGAGAAAACGCATCTCCAGCTCCACAGGCAAAAAACGGATGTGAAAACGGATAGCCTGAGCTTTATGATTGGCCCAAAAAATCCTCCCACTCCTTCCTAATGATAGAGACGTTTTCTGTCAGGGAAAAACCTGAACGGAAACTGATACAAAACTGATGCACTTTCATCAGTTTGCAGTACGGTGGGTACTTCCCCTGATCCGGACTGCAGTGTCCGTCCTGCAACCGGGTCTAGTGTGGACCCAGCCTTACTCACTGTGTGCCGCTATAGCTGTAATTCCTATTACGGTCTGTGGTGGCGCCGGCTGCACCCAAATCCCCTGCGCTCTAATCGACATGCTCGCTCAACAGCAGTTCTGGATATGGATTTGGCTTTTTAGCAGTATAAAGGAATGATTTGCATATTATTATTATTTAGTATTTGTATAGCACCAACATCTTCTGCAGTACTGTACAGTGTATATATTGTCTTGTCACTTAACCATCCCTCAGAGGAGCTCACCATCTAATCCCTACCATAGTCATATGTCCATGCATGTATTATGTAGTGTATGTATTGTGGTCTAGAGCCAATTTAGGGAAAAGCCAGAGGAAACCCACACAGACACAGGGAGAACATACAAACTCCGTGCAGATAGTGCCCTGGCTGGTATTGAACTGGGGCCCCAGCGCTGCAAGGTGTGCTAACTACTACGCCACTGCATATTCACTAACTGGACACATTATGGGAGTCATTTCCTGCTTACTTGAAGATGCATATTTGCAATTACCTTCTGTTTTAATTCAGTACAGTATTGCTGAATAAGTATGGGGAGATTTTTGCTTCCTTTTAGCACTGTGTAACACTAATGGATCTGTTTCTCTTTGACTTAACTGGATACTCATTCACATGTATGTACAGTCAATAATTAGGAAACCCGATTGGCTCGCCAATAACGCTCAGAGACTAGGAAAAGTAGCAAAATAATTTATATTTTAAGCAGTACCAGTAAAAGCAAACAAAATATACCAGGTGTTAAACGTTTAGTAATGACAAAATGAAAATATACAGTAAAAAATAATTTGATTTACAACGACCTACAAATAATACGAAAAAATATCCCTAGCCTAATCCGTAGTACATGAATATCCATGATCGCAATATTTGAACACAGTAATATAATTAATTGGATAACACTGAATCAGAAATAATTGCATAAACCAACACTGCTTAAATGAATACAGATATTAGCAACTGAAATGTTTGGATAGGATCTGGTAGATTGCTGAAGAAAGCACAAACTATACAATGCAAAATAATAAAAAAAAATGCACATAAGCACTGTAACAGATACATTAACCTGAGAACAGTAGGACTATATATAAAGCTCAACCGTGTGCGGCTTCTGCAGTCTTGTACCGTTCAATAAGATGATTGTAAAGTCCAATGCCAGGCACAGATCTAAATACACTGACAGCTTAGCAGAGTGCTCAAAACACCACTGATTTGTGGGAAATTATGTGTATGCCAAAAGAAATGTGCTTCCATGCCCTCAAGCACCTACTAGCAGGCTCTGTAGGATGGGGCTCTATGTCACAGCATCATCTTGCTGTTTGGAGGGCAGGGAGGCAGGGCACAGACAAGATTGCAGTCTACAGCAATGGAAGTCTGTGCTGCATTAGATGGCTGGTGAAGAGGTTTCACAGGTAATATAAACCAGATTCATGTATCAGCTAATGCACAACTTTATACACTGATAATAAAGGCCTGCTAGTAAGTGCCGCAACAGGACATACACCTGCTGTTGGCACAGAGTGCTAGTTTAAGCAAAAATAAAAACAATGAATGAAAGAAGTGCGGAGCCATCCTTAGCACTGATCTGTCTAGTCGGGTCTATGTAACTTTTTTCTTGGTAGGACAGAGCTTTGACGTACCTATAACGTCTTGTAAAAACAGATGGGAACTAGAATTCCCACACCACTATGTTAAACTAGCACGTGTATAACAATCCATTTATACATCCATTTTTATTAGTGGTATAAAAAAATAAATAAAAAAAAAAGGACACCTGCCTATCAAAATGTAACACGAACGTATGTGGAAATGTGGGATGTGTAATAGGAGGTTTTCTAATTCAATCCAATCACTATGTCATACAGCCTCATGAAGATTGTATAACACTACTACGCATGGAATTCTTGTCTCAGACTGTCCAGTTAGGCTAGTGTAGCAAAGATTGGGTCAGAAAATCCAAAACGTCCATCAAATGCCCATGGTTTTGTGGAAAGATGGAGACTGACGTGGGCAACAACTACCCTCACTACAGCCCAATGACCCCCCGTTAATATTCTGTGCCCACAGCCACCAGGTAACTAGATTTTCACAGTGTTAATCTGGCCACTATAAAACAGTACTTCTGTTGCCATTTTCCTTGACCTATTCTACAATGAGCTTGAATTAGATTTTACTTTGACCGTGTAACGAGGATATTGCTAAAAATAAAACCCAGAAACTGAGCTGTGGAAAGCCATGCACTGTTGTAGACCGCCAGCTAAGAAAGCTGTAAGAGCAACTAGAAACCACCTCGAAAGTGCTGCATATGTTAGAAGTATAATTCTCAGACCGCCATCTTGTGCAGTATTTCATGAATTATATATATTAGCCAAATCTATATTAAAATTCATTATGTAGTAACTAACATGCTAATATTTTACGGATTACATGAATACAAAAGCTGTATATTTTTCTTGGCACGATTCTTGGAACCACTACACCATTCCTGTCACTAAAGGGCAATTTCTTTGTATATTTCAGTAGAATCCTGGCAGAAAACATAACATTCTACTGGTAAATGGACAGTAAAATACAGATCACATTATAGATAATGTGCAACGCATAATATAGCTCATTAAAATATTTGCTTCCAAGAATGTTGTTCCAGTTCAATCCATGAATACCCCACCACTTTGCGAGGAGTCTGTATTTGCTTATGTACAACTCCCAGACCCCCCCCCCTTCCCATCATGCTCTGGTTACATGTAGTGTAGGGATGGTCAATGAGATGCAAATTGTTCGGAGAAGATGCAGCATTATGCACGGTTCAGTACTTCTAAATTAAGCCTCCTAGCAGAACTGCTTCTCTGCATGACGGGAAAAAACGAGTACACTGCGATTGAATTGCAGCTGAATCGTCATGAATCAGCTGATCGGTTCCACTCAGTGGCAGTGGCGCCTGACCCTTCTTTTCCAGATCTGCTGTGGGACAAGATGAAAGGCTGCGAGCTGACCTGGTTAGATAAGAACATCAGAGTGCAGGGACCTGTGTTCACTTTACAGAAGTCAGGTTGATACAAATGCTGCCCTGGGACAAGGTTTTTTTCACTTTGACAAAGGCCATCATTCATAAAAGTGTGGTCGGTAAAGTAAATCCATGCGGGAAAACACAGCTGTCGGTATTTTAGACTTCTGGCTGCTCATTCATAAAAATGTTGCCAGTTGCGATAGCAGTGCGGAGATTTCCCGAACTAGGCTGTCGGTAGGCTTGCGGAAACACAGGAAGCAGCAGAGTTGATACATTTCTCCGTGTTCTGCTCTACTGCAGCTGCCTGGGAGGTCTGTGTCTCCATTAACTCAACATTGTTATCGCCACATCCAAGGGAGCGGTATTTCCTGTCCTCATACCGCTTGCGTAAATCTTTATGAATTAACATTTTGTTACATTTGTTACGATAGTCACCGCACAAGGCGGTGATTTATCACTCTGCTCGGTAATGTCAGCTTTTCATGCGGAAAGAGCCTTTATGAATGGAGATCTTGCTATGTGCTCGGTAAAGCCGGCTGTTTTCAGCATTTCCGCATGCGGGAATGCTTTATGAATGATAGCCAAAGTCAGCGCTGCCACCCAAGTACAGAAAGGAGAAGCTGATTCGTGATGAATCAGCTGCTGTTCAGTCACAGTGTACTATTTTCTGCCTGTCAAGCAGAGAAGCGGTTATGCTAAATGGCTTAATACGCAAGTACCCACATTTGTAATGAAAACGTATGCAGCTTGAAAACAGACCAACCACATTCTGCAAAGTGGTTCATTTTCAAGCTACATACATTTAAATGCAAAAATCCTGCATCAATCTGGAATTATTTGCTTCACACATTCCTAACCTGGTGCATACATGAAACAAACGCTGATGTGCATTGACTGTCTAGACTTCCATCGCATGCACGTTTCTGAAGATCAGGGGTCCTAAGCCTGGTCTCAACTGTTATGGATTGCATATGGGTAGGTAAAATGCAAATTGTAATTCCAGTTCATTCATACAGGTTTTTTTTTTTTTTTTAATAGTAATCTATGAGTGTAGATAGCGAAGGTTTAGAAGTCATTTTGTGTCCTACTGTGAAGACTTCCCTTAGACTGGCTTTCCAATGTCTCCTGAGATGAGATTTGCTGTGTAGGAGGTGCAAGCTATAGAGCAGCATATTCAGAAGAGCACTATGTAGAGAGGATCTACCCTCCACTGAAGCCTCCTCCGTGTCATCACATGCCAGTAGTAGGTGTTCCATAGGCTGCTTGCAATACACTAAAATGGTGTTACTATAAAATGGGGCATAGAGAGGAAATCACACAAAGTCAGATTGATTTATGAGAAATGGTGGAAGGATCAGATATGACTTTTTTTTACATTATACAGTAGAATCTTGTCACAGTAAACTCTATAGAATAGATATAGTAACCCTCTTGCTATAAATAAACTCAGTCCCCAGGTCCCAACCATGCACCTGTATGAATATGCAATGTATGATAAATCCTGATGTAATAAACTTCTGATATAGGGCTCTCAGCTTAGTTTGAGCAGTGCGAGTTAAAGTCCTCAGCGCCCGCTATGGGCTGTGTGGCATGTGCTGCTAACTTAGGCGTGCTCCCTTGCATTTAGTGGCCGCTCAGTTACTCCCGCCCTGAGCCCTGTCGCATCCTGTAGCCGTTTAGGATGTGATTCCAGCACTTTGATTAACCTCCCTGGCATTCGATTTCTTCAGGATTTCTGTGCAAAAAGTGATCCAATTGATTTTCATAACCTTTTTTTCCCTGTAACTTGCCAAAATGTGTTAAGCAAGGGTCTAGTATACAGTGCGGGAATGTATTAACGTGTATGCACCTCAATACTGTTCACAGCATGTTTTGTATTGACGTGTAGAACCGTCAGTACCGATAGGGAGGTTAACCCAACAGGCTGCCAGAACTATGCAAGCCCAAAGTTCTTTACTTGGCCAGGTCACTTTGGAGTTTACTATAAAGGGATTCTACTATACAAGTAAACATATTGCTATCAGGTTTTTTTTTTTACAATAGTTTTACAATCCTCTGTCGCAACTACTAATCTTAAAATAACTAGTAACCGTTTTCGCCAGGCTACGCCAGGTATTCAACTTGTAACCGTTTTCGCCAGGCTACGCCAGGTATTCTTCTACAACCTTATCAGAAGACCTGTTGCTGGAGATTTAAGCAGGTGAAGAATACAAGTAAAGTTGGAGGGTACCTTGTCCTCAATTCCAACTCATTTTTATTGCCTCCGATATGAAAGGTATTCAAGTCTATTGATATGTTTTTTCCAGGCTGAAGGTTACATACAACAAATATAAAATAATTCATGTACAATTCATCTATCTTATCCATATGTACAAAGATAGTCCAGTAAAAAAATAGCTTTTAAATATTTTGCATATAGATACAAGGTTTGAGTAGAACCAACGCTCCAGTTGTAAAGCAGTGCAAGTCATCATGAATGCAGATTAAGCTTGGCTTGTGTGCAGCCATCTTGTGGGAGAGGTTTCTCTGTGGCTTCGCCAGACCCCCTCTCGTCCTTGCAAGGCTCAGTGCTGGAGATGGAGCTGGATGCTCTACTGGACTCTATAATATAGGAAATCAAAACCATCACTGCGGCTGACAGAGAACTGTATCATCTCGCTACAGAATTTTAGACTTCAGTCAAAGATGTACCCTGGGGAGAGGGGGTGGGGGGTTGTCACCCTCTTTATCCTGCACAGAGCTACTAGTCTCTTCACAGTTCTGAAGGATGAACACAAACCAGCAACAAAAAAAAAACAATTTCAAGGCAGTCACTGTGTTCCATCCCTTCCTACCACAAAAACTTTGGGAAAGCAATGGAAGCAGATTTTATGGATAGTGTCTTTACCGTATACTTGCCCAGAAGGAAGAGGACATGACAGTACAGTGAAGGGGAATGTAATGCACGCTCTGCTTTGGATCTCAGAAGAGAATCCTAAGGGCTCTATTGATATTTTAAAAAGAGTGTGAGGAGAGAAGAAAGTTCTCTCCACAAAAGAAGTTCCAGGTTCTGACCAGAATTTGTAAATGATGGGTAAAGGCCTCTTTTCCACGGGAAAAGCAAAGTGCCCCAGTAATATGGATCCAGTCAGGATGAAACACAGCTTTGAAATAACTTTTAAATCCATTAAGGTAAATGGTGTTCATTTATTTCTTATATTCTAGATAACAAAAACATTCAACCTCAGGCAGGTTTCTAATAAAGCAGAGCTTTTTGTCTTAACTTGTCAGTGCAGAGCCTTTCCAGCACACCTGAAGAATAGTTGCAGTGAAGAAGCTCAGCCGAGACTTAATAGTGATGGTCATGTTTAGAATAACTCATGAAGAAATATTTGATTTGTATGATCAGCCAATAGATTTGCAAAGCTCTGATTTGCTGTGATCACATCACATGATCATGACTAGCAAATCAGAGACTTGCATATCTATCACCTGACCAAACTGATCACATGCTTTTCAAGTACCAGGGACTTACCTCAGCGCCAGATTGGACTGGTTAAAGGAACCACAACATTGAACCTTTCAGTTAGGCATTGGATTTTGTGTACTGTGTATTAGTATGATGCTAGGTTTAGAGTCAGGGTTAGATTAGTTCAGCAAAGAGTTAGGTAGAGATCAGGATACATTCATATGGATGGTTAAAGGGAACCTGAAGCAAATACAGAGGCTGCAATCTTTATTCACTAATAATCAATGCCAGCTGCACGACTACTGTGGTGTTCTGCCTCTAAGGCTCAGTTCACTTTTCAGCCATTTTATGGATCGCATACATGACAGGTTGATGGATACTAGGTCATTAATGGTATCCAAAATCCAAAGAATAATCTCACACTCTTGTCAGTATGGCCTACATCATGTGGAGTGTCCAAGGCTAAATAGAGTGGAAGACTCCCACACTTGCTGTAGATTAAGAGAGTTAGGCCGTTCCGCTCAGGTTAGCATTCGCGTTGGGCTTTTTTTTGAAGCAATTTTTTTTTCATTCCCAGTGCTTGGGTGGGCATCGCGTTTTTGTGAAACACTCTTTTCTAAGCGCTTTTCCCAAGCTTTTTTTTTTTAAATTCGGACCCTGATGCAAGTCAGGAAGTAACTCTTTTACCTGGAAAATAATACAATGTATTTATTCTTAAAAATGCGAACGTAGTCACTGCTCAAAGAGATTTTGTGAGCATTTGCTTTTTTCCTATACTTTCCATTGAGGCAAAATCGACCCAAAAATTGTACAGGCACCGCTTTGCTGCACGCACAGCGCACAAACCGTGCAGATATGAACCTTCTCAGAGATTTATTGCACAGGTGTGGTGGGTGATTTTAAGAATTTCCTCCGCTTAAAAAAAAGGCAGCAAACGCCTCTAGTGTGAAAGAGCCCTAAGAGTTAGTTTCTGTAGCAATTTATTATGATGACACACAAACAATGCCAACGGTTCAAGACCTCGCAGGTTCTCTTTATCAAGGCGGGAAGTTAAAGGCAATAGCTCAGAGGTGGATTCAGCTATGGAAGCATTTTTGGCAGCCTGCCAGTTTATTGCCTTAAATTTCGTGCCTTGATAAAGAGACCCTGCGAGGTCTGGAAACAATGGCCTCAATTCTGTTTCATTGCAATAAATTGTTACAAATAATGAAGGAGGTGTCGGCTTTTACTCCATCAATAGGATCCGTTCACACGTGGCACCTGAGACAGATCTGTTGAAAAGGTTACCATCAGCAAAAAACACAAAATCCCACCCTGCACACATTTTCCAGAAAAGCAGATGTATTTCACGTTTAAAAAAAAATCCCATGGTGAAAATGCATCTCCATAAGGACTAAAACGGACCATGGTTTTGGTGGTCCGTTTTAGTCCTTATGGAGACTAAAACGCGGCTGGCCATTGGACACTTGTCACAAGTGGCAACCAAGCCTAATACTTTAAGTCACTAACCCACAATGACCGTGCAGATCAAATGCTTTGACTGTGGCCTGATTTCACTATATGCATGCTTGTTGCAGGTGTGCGACTCAAAAACAAAGCCAGGCAAATGGCATCGTTTTTCAGCGAATGATGATGGCAGCCCCTGCACTACTCTTTTTTCAGGTTCCCTTTTTAAACTGTGCAATTACCAAGCAGTAACCACGAAGGTTAACTGCACTTTGTACCAGCATTTGGCACGCAGTTAACAAGTAGCAAATTAACATTGCAGACAGCATCTAACAAGCAGTTAGATGCATATAAATGCTAAAAAGATAAGAAAACGATATATTCAAAGATAAACCGCAGTGTGTCAGCAGTCCAATAAGAGTCTCCAATCAATGCTCCAGAGCCTGCAGCCACCCAGTGCAAAGAAACCAATCTCACAAGTGGTTGCCACCAGGGATGGGGTTCAGAGTAATTCTGAGTAGCAAGCTTCTAGGAACTGAAATGGTAATGAGTTGTGGATTACTCAGCTGTGAGCGCGGGTGGTTAAATTACCCAAAAGTCTGCACAATAGTCTGCAGTCCATTCCGCATCATAGGCAAACAGTGAGCCGCATTGCATGACTCACTACAGTGTTTCCTTCAAGATGGAAGGAGGAAGCGCGAAAGTGAGTCATGGAACGCAGCTCAATATACGCCTATGATGCGGAATAGATGGCATACTATTGCACAGACTTCTGGGTAATTTAACCCTCCCCACCACGATCACAGCTGTGTAATCGGCAACTCATTACCATTTCAATTCAGAGTAGCTGGCTACTTGGAAGCCCATCCCTGGTTGTCACCAGAATCATACAATAAACAGATATTAGGCATGTGCATAAGGAGGGGTAAACCCAGACAATGCTGTTAAGGTGAAACCGGTCGGATTGGACAGTGGACAATTACATTACTTATTAGATGACTGTCTGTTATTGAATATCTTACATGCAAGAGGGTCCGTGTGAGTTAAATCTGTTCCATTTTTAACTTTATATTTGTTTGAAGCAATACATTAGTTAGGCCTCCTTATGCAAGAGCCCTGTACCAGTTTTCTGTTGGATTCTGGTGGCGGCCACTTGCGAGATTTGCTTCTCTGCACTGGGTTGTTGCAGGCTTTTGAACATTGATTGAAGACCCTTATTGCAGTAGTGATGGCTGAGGTTTATCTTTGGATATATAGCTAGATGCATATGCATGTATTCGTTCAACTGTCCTAAAAGCTGCTACTGCCGAAAATACCCAGGGGTGCCATAGAGCACTTCACAAGTGGTGACTGCACTGCCCATATGAGCATATCCTTAGACTACGTACGTGTTAATGATCAATGAGTGGGGATAGCACAAAGGTAAGAGTAAGACTTACGTTATGGCTGAGAATCTACTTGCGTGAGCATGTTAGGCATAAAATAATACGTCTGGGGGAAGATTAGTAATCCACAGTTGGGAGAGAGGTAGAAAGATAGAGATATTATGTTGCCTGGCATCTGAATGAACAGGAAATGAGCCCTTCAGCTTTGATCCTCTTCTAACTGGGTTTTAAAAGACTGTCAACACTGGCTTGGTTGTTATAGCATAATGCTCCCAAAGGGAGAACCCCCTCTCCCCCCCCCAAAAAAAACAACAACAAATCACAGGTCACTGGTCCAGATTAGTAGGTTATAGGGCTGTGAGTTACTTACGGGAAGCAGAATTACTGTCTGCAGTGGGAAGGTCTATGACTGGAAACAGTGGAGTTGGTAGGATTTTAGTTGGTGAATATGTATTCAGGGATACTTTTCTGCCTACATGACTATGGAAACCAGGAGCACCTGCAAGAACAATCACAATCATACAATTAGCATCTACTTGTACTTCCAATGCAGACCTATAGTGAGAGATTATGAAGACCGTCATCACTGAACTCATTCTAGAACATGTAAATTTCCTGGCGTTCATTATGATGCGTTGGCTTTGGTAGTTTGTGAGTCTTGCTCTCTCTCTTGTTCAGGCAGTTCAGTAGAGTGGAGTCCGACTCCTAATCAGTATGCACTCAATCTTAGTCACTGGACTGCCATTGGGGGCACATGGCTGCCATGCTTAATTTTTCAGAAAGGGGTCAATAACTGCAGTGATCATAATCTCTCCATAGTAGGGGGGTCCACCTAAAGTAAAAACCTTCATTTGCAGACATTTGCTATAGTGACGTAACACTTTGGGTATAATACAAGTATCTGCTGAGTAGAACAGTGTATGTATATTCTTTCCTGGCAGATTCCTCTGTCTCTTGCACTGCTGAGACCAAAGTAAAGGGATCTTTTTGCAATTTGTCTCTGGTCATATTAGTGTAAATGCAAAAGTGCCTAGGCAAAGAAGTGGCTGCCACAAAGTTTACAAAACAGAGGGAAACCGTGCCTGTCAGTGGCAGGAAACAGTGCACATAACGTTTACCTAGAGTTATGCAAACTGGGTATCACACATTAGGTAAATAGCACAATTTGTGATATACACACACACACACACAATGTAATTTGGTCAGCATTAATAACCCAGTAGCCCACTTGACATGAACCTATACACCATGCATAATATGAGTTACACTATTTATGTACAGTATGTTACATCATTTGTGTAACTTCAGCTAAACTGTGTGTGCGGTCTGTACATAGCTTAGTGAGTACAGCCCAATTACAGCAAGGGGTCTGTGAGCATGGAGACTGCAAGTAGGAGGAATGTATACACTATCTCCCATCTGCTGACAAGCAGTTTCATTTTGATCGGAATTTTACTTCTATTCTGTGAAAGTAAATTACTTATCTGAGGTTTATACAGCACGTAATTTTATCATCTACTTCCAGAGCTTTATTTCCTTATATCCCCTGAAGAAGCCTAATGTCTAAATCTGTAACACCTCCACAATATTGTAGTAGATTGCATGCCTGACTATCTCTGCAGATCTTCACATGCGAGCTGCATGGGGAAATGTGGCCTATTCCTGTAATGGCTTGCTGTCCAGTGTGATTCTGGATGGCATGCTTCCGTTTCCTGCAACACACCCAAGTTCCTATGGCATTCTACTTTTGAAAAGGATAGTTCCTGTAGGCATGTAGTCTAAAGTCAGTATGGGCATACCAAATCTCCTGCACCCAACATCATTCTGGCCAGGGAAGCGGGGATAGAACCTTCTAGGCCCAATTTTCTTGACCAATGGCTTTGCCTATATGCATGGCAGGAAATGAACTTTTTTTGTCCTCCCTTCCATAGGGCAGAATGACCAAGCTTAGCATGCATAAACTGTCACAGGCTACTGGCAGACACACAGACTTAACCATCCTGAACTTCAGACTAGAGACACAACGCTCAAATAACCTCCACTGCATTCAAAGCAATTATTAGCGTAGGGTTTCTGCAGTGGGTTTATGCTAGATTAAAATATGTGAAAAGCTCCGGATTACCGGTAAATATTTTTGAATTAGGACACCCATAAAGCATTGAAAGGAAGAATTAAACCACAGTGTGAAAAGAAATCCTACAGGGAGAAGCAGTGGGGGTATCCAGAAGACATTCACTTGAGGGCGTGGCAATTGCAGAAAGGAACTCATCCACCTGCTTTAAGGACAAGGAGTTGTGCAGAGTCTCCAAAGGACATATGGAAGGCACCATGGAGTATAGTTCAAAGCCTGAAAAACAAACACAGACGGTTATACACAATGTTAGTGCAAAGTACTTCTGCTGGAGAGGAAAACAAAGAAAGAATAGAGTATTATTGCATGGTTGAAAAAAAATGATATCACCAGCCAATGTGACCAAAACAAAAATACTACAAACTTAAAATTGAAGTAGAAACAACTTGAATGTACACTTCCCAAAGGAGATAAAGCACCCTGTATACTCACCTCTCTCTCTGCTACTGCTAGCCTTGTGTAGCTATAGGATATCAGTTTACATTAAAAATAGTAAAAGCCAAAAAGTCAACTTTACATACAGGTCAGATCCTGTAATACTCTAACGAACCATACACATCTTAAGTGACTAAGGCAGGCTAGAATATAAATGATTGGAAACAAAAACAATCTGTATAACTCCAGCATGTAACATCCTCACTTTTTTCTTTACATTATTTTTTGGGGGAGTACTGTCTATTTTGATATATTAAACAATATTCTAGAATTAAAATTCAGTAACTTTCATTACATAGACACTAGAAATGATAAAGTAGTCAAACTCTAGAGGCCTTAACTCTGCATAGCGTTCATTTTTATCTAGCTTTTATTCTGTCAGTTTCATTACTTTTTAGGGAAAAGAAAAATCTTTTACTAACTTCCTGTTCATTTGAGTACACCATCTAGATGTTGCCTACAAAGATGCATGCTGGGAGATTTACATCAGCAGAGGCTGTGGTAACCATGCCCAAACTTTTAATTTGCAACTGGGGAGGGGGGAGGGGGGAACATGCTTTTTTTAAAAATAAGCATTTGTTAAAGAGGAACTGTAACGCCAAAACGGCCCCTGGGGGGTACTCACCTCGGGTGGGGGAAGCCTCAGGATCCTAATGAGGCTTCCCACGCCGTCCTGCGTCCCTCGGGGGTCTCGCTGTAGCCCTCCGTGCAGTCCGGGCAGCGGTGACGTCATTATTTACCTTCCTGGCTCCTGCGCAGGCGCTCTGATGCCTCTCGGCGCCGAAGTAGGCGGAAATACCCGATCGCCGTCGGGTCTGCTCTACTGCGCAGGCGCAAGTTTCCGGCGCCTGCGCAGTAGAGCGGACCCGACGGAGATCGGGTATTTCCGTCTATTTCCGTGCCGAAAGTCGCCACAGCGCCCCCGCTGGAGCCAGCAAAGGTAAATATTGAACTGACAGTCGGCACAGTCGCCGGCTGTTCGGAGGGCTGCGGCGAGACCCCCGTGGGACAGAGGACGGCGTGGGAAGCCTCATTAGGATCCGGAGGCTTCCCCCACCCGAGGTGAGTACCCCCCAGGGGAGGTTTTTGTTGTTACAGAGTCTCTTTAAATAAGATGAATGTGGAACCTTTAATTCAAGACAGGAGTCTTCCTAGATTAAGCAGGGGATACCATTAAAAAGAGGTTAAATATTCTCTAAATATTAATAGGTAATTGCTAATTAATATAGGGTCTTAGTCATAACAATAATGATAGGGTCTTAGTCATAACAATAATGATAGGGTCTTAGTCATAACAATAATGTGAGTCTAGGTTTTTCTTTATTTATTTTTTTGTTTTTAAGTCCAGCATTGTTTTTGTGAAAGGGAAAATTGCGTTAAGTACTACAACTATGGCAATACTATTAAAACTAGCCTCAAAATATCCTAAACAAACAAAAAAAATAAAACGTATAAAAGGACGAGAAATTATACGTTAACCATTTTTTAAATATGCACTAGTGCAGTGATGGCTAACCTTGGCACTCCAGCTGTGAAAAACTACAAATCCCATCATGCCTTAGCCATCACTGCACTAGGGTGACTGTTTCTGATATATAAATCTGATATATAAATGGATGTGCAAGAAAATATTTGTCTTTTTGGGGGAAGTGAAATGTAAGCATCAATGAAGTTATGATTAATCAAGTAGAGGAAGTAAATTTGTATGCCATGTTTGAAAAGCTAATGAAAAAAGAAAATTTAAGAACGGGGGTATCATTTGAAACAAACAAAACATACCATTGGTTGGGTGTCGAGCAAATGAGATAGAAAACCTTTTAACAGCAGAGCTGCGTGTAGCGTCTGAGAAAGAGAAAAAGAGGTACCTGAAATTCATAGCTACCAAAATAAAAAAGGGGATTAAAAAAAGGGAGGAAAAAACTCCCCATGTGTTTGAATCTGTTAAATCCAGCAGCATGCAGTGCGCTCCACAGCAAAGAGATGTACTTGAGATTAAAAAGCAAACATGTTGGAGACCCATTAGGAAAGGTTTTTAAAGATCTTCCAATAGGAAAGCTGGCTACTCTGGATCTAAATTTTACATTTACCGTACTTGAAATAATAAAAAAAAAAATATCAACCTTTCTGAATAGCAATGGAAATAAATGGTCAATATTAGAATGGAAAATATATAACATGATTAAATTGTATATAAAACCTAATATAGCAAAAAAAAAAAAAGTCATCTAACTTTTTTTCCAAGTTTTTCCACAATTGTACCAAAGTTTTTAAATTATAAAATATGGTTCAAATAAAAAAAAAAAAACAACTGAAAAATAAGTGATAAAACACACACACACACGATAGCTGTGTGCGATCCTCTAATGAGAGGCGTGGCTTGGACACAATGTGTGCGTGAATTTCTGCGCACATACCATCTATGCAGCCAGTAGTAGTCAGCTTTTTACGATGAGCACGAGCATAATCCAGGAGGTTAGGTGCACTTGAAGAAGCCCCGAGCACTGTAGTACTAAAGAGACCCGCACAGTGAGACCCTAGTGGAAGTTAGAGAAAATACAGCAACCTAGTGTTCCTCCATTGAGAAAAAGTGATGCATGCAGCATGCAGTACAATCTGGCTGTCACTTAGGAAGGCAAAAGTTGATAGCATAACATAGAAATTAGACTTGTACCAGTCTACAAAATCCTGTGCCATCTTCTGCTCAGCAATCAAATGCTCATTTCTGGATTGGATTTTTTTAATACAGGTCCAAATGAAGAAAACAAAAAAAAGTATAGGTAACGTATAGGTAAAAACAAATGCGTATTAGGATTGCAAAATAATCCAATAGCCTCCATATTTTTGACAGACACAGGGAGGGCTTGTTTAAATTTATACATATTTGGTTCGAATATTTTTAGGCCTGAAATCTTCATGTCAAAATGAAATCCTAAGGTAAATTAAATTATTTCCAGCTGGGACCTGCTCGTAAGAATGTAGAGAAAAATAGGGTTATTTTAACGAGGATCTGTACGTAAAAAAAAAAAAAAAGCCTCCGGGGATACTTACCTCGGGAGGGGGAGCCTCTGGATCCTAACGAGGCTTCCCCCGTCCTCACCCGCGCCTCTGTTAGGCTGCCCAGGTCCCCCGAAGTGCGGCGATGTAAATATTTACCTTCCGCAATCCTGCGCAGGCACACTGGCCACTCTTCCTTCGGTTTAAGGTGGAAATAGCCGTACCGATCTATCCGCTCTACAGCGCAGGTGCGAGTCCTTTTGCGTCTGTGCAGTAGAACTGGTACGATCGGGCTTGGCTATTCCTGCCTAGCCCGAACGTAGAACCACTACTGCGCCTGCGCTGGATCCTGGTGAGGTAAATATATCAAGCCTTGTCAGGCTTGTTAGGGGAAGATTGCCGGAGGATTCGAAGGAGCGAGCGCTGGATTCCCTGCAGCTACAGGGATGGGGGAAGCCTCCTTGGCTTCCCCCTCCAGAGGTAAGTACCTCCAGGGGATTTTTTTTTTTTTAATACAGAGTCTCTTCAAAATAGTGGTCACTAAAGAGCTGTGGAGAAGTGATCTTGGAGATGCACGCCAGCACTTGCAGTGATGAGAGATCACACCCGAATCTCTCTAGCTGTGCCATGCATGGCTAGAGCTGTGCCATGCACGGCTAGAGGAATTTGCATGCAAATCGGATGGCAGCTTATTGATTTCAGTAGGCTGCACTTCCCCATCCAAATTCACACGCCGGGAAACACAACTAATTGCCCCTAGTGGAAACAAGCCCCGACTGTAAAAGCTTCCTGAATCCAGCTTTTTAGAGCACCTGACATGTATACTCCAGCTAAGTAGTTACCAAATAAACATTTTACTACCGATAAAAAAACATCCCCACTTGTAAACTGTTACTGATTATTAGAGTCTAATATTTTAAACAATATGACCATCTCTTGGACCCAGAAGTATTATACACCCCACCCTCCCCAAACATCACCCTCTTGAGCTATTAGATGCCATTGGGTGGTGATCTTCTATAAAAACGCGCAGGGCCTGTTCTGGCTTTCACATTCACAAAAAGGATGCCAGAGAAAAGGAACTATAGGAGAAGACCTCTGAGTGCCTCGCAGGTAGGCATAGACAATGACATGCTATTAATCTCAAGTTCATGCAAATGTTATGCCAACTTTATGCAAACTGCATAACTTGCATCAATGCAGTGTAATTAGAATTATTGACTGGATCCACTGCATCAGCTGGATTATATTTCACCTGATGCAGTAGAAGACATCCATTTGATTAATGAGATAAACAATTACCAGTTGATGCAGGATTATTAAAATGTATGCAGCTTGAAAGTGGACTAATCAAGTCCCATTAAAGTTTAACTTAATTGGTACATTTTCAAGCTGCATATATTTGCATACAGAATTTTCATGAACCTGCATCAACTCGGAATTATTTGCCTCTAATTGACCATCCGTACTACTGACTATCCTTACTTACATAGTTAAAACATGTATCAGATATCTACAAGTTTATAGCAAACTTCCAAGGCCATGGTTACAGATCGTTTCAGGCACTGCAGCTTGGTAACCATTTCATGAGCTATAGTGAGAACCTTGACCCTACAGAATGGCAATGAGTTAAGTAGCGTCTTAGTTTAATACTAATTTCATGTACAGGTATGTATAAAATTATGTATTTTCCACAAACTTAATTTTACAGATCTGTCTTTTGTTTTGTTTGTCAACAGACTAACAGCCTCTCAAAAACATATCCTGGCAAGTCTTTAATTCTTGTCAAACATTATCAGTTACACCTTTTTTTCTGTGAAAGCACGATATGTACCTGTCAAGCATTTTTCTATTTCCTTTCAAAGAAGGCTTCAACATTTTTAACTAGTTATTGAAACCACTGAAATCGCAGGATTATAGCTCCTGAATGTAAACATTTAGGCATGTGTCCACCACTGAGTGTTTGCTATGAGTACGGTTTACAGCTAAGAATCAAAAACTTCCCCCTCCAAGCAATTCTATAGTAAGTTTACTATAGGTTGTGCACACGGCCTACTAAAAGTTATGAAGGTGTAATGGAGAACTTATTTGTGCATTATAATTTCCTATATCCTTTAAAACCGAGTTTCCCAACCTTGTCCTCAAGGACCACCAACAGCACATGTTTTGCACGAAACCACAGTCACAGGTGAGGAAATTAGTGTCTCAGCAGAGCTGATTAACTACCTCTGTGGATTTCCACAAAACGTGCACTGTTGGTGGGCCTTGAGGACATGGTTATGAACACTGCTTAAAAAATAGGTCTTTCCCTTGATAAAAAGATGTCCACAGCAAGGCCAATCTAGCCAAGCATCATCCTGACCTTGCTAGCAGCTGCAAAACACCAGAAAAGAGGCACACACGAGGCTCCACTATAGAGAATCATCCGTCTCTGCTGCTATACTAACTTTTGGAGGGCGCATCAGAATCTTTACAAATGGCCTTGCTTTTTTAGGCACTTGTAGAAGTCAGAGGCAATATTACTGCTAACAGTTTTCTACTGTACAATATAGACTCAACCCAGTGGCTCATCCACAATCACCAACAGTGGAGGTAGGTGTATCATGCAGATCCCAAAGCAAATTTGCTACATCTAAAAATGTAAAAATAAATGAAAATTATGCAATTCCCTTCAAGAACAAGTGTTTATTTCTTACCTTATACACTGATAATCATACAATGACTGTAGTCTTTGAGACATAGAAGCTAGAGATACTAGTAGCAATTTCTATGACATAAATGCTTACAGGGATCTATTTTGTTGGGCGGTGTGAAGCATAGCTAGTATTGATGCATGTGATAGCGGGTAGGAGGCACAGCTACTCTACTGTGCAGCAGGTAGGATGGAATGCTGCTAGATTCCTTACCTCTTGACAGAGAGTTCCTATAGTGACTTCTGATTTTACACTTCCCAGAATGAAAATACTTCTTTGTTTCTTTTTTCTGTGAGCAAGGGTCTGCAGGGAGATATAGTCAGGTATGACCCAGCAACATGGGGAATTGAAGGGAGATGCAATGGGAGTATCACGTAAGGAAGAATTAGAGCTATAACATTACATCTAGAAAAATCCTTGGCTCTGTACAGGAAGCGTGTGTGTGTATGTGTGCTAAGCCTGTCCACTCAAAGACCTAGCTGCTGGGAGGAGGGGGCTGGTGAATAGAGGTAGAGTGGTGGTATTAGTTGTATCTGGCCGTTTTCAGCTCTTGTAAAAGTGTTCTTATGGTTTATAAACAGTAAAAAAAAAAGGGGGGGGGGGAAAATAAAGAGAAATTTACAAAAAAAACATGGGAGTGCAAGTATTATGTGTTTGCGGCTGTTTTGAAGCAGAAAAATCTGGTGACTTCCATCACAGTAAAGGCATGCTGTATAACAATGCATGTAAAGATGTTATAGTAGTTAGAGACGTTATGGTAGAAAACAGCTAATCAATGAAGTCAAAGGCTGCTTGGTTACTGGTGTAGACCCTGGTTACGACATCATCAGGGTTTAGGAGTGTGTGTGGCCTGTGCAGAAGGGGGCATGGTTTGGACTGGGTATACGTTGGAAGGGTTTGGTACTGCTTCCCAACGAGAAGTCCAGAAAGATCATCTAGACCAGGGATGTCAAAACGGTCCTTCGAGGGCCGAGGTTCTCACACATCTTTGACACAGCTCAAATGAATCGATGGGGCTGAATCAGGAAAGGTGTGGTCCATCAGGAAGAACACATTCTTCTCTTTCTCAGTCCATCCTAAACACTGGCATGGATCTGGCCCTCCAAGCCTGGAGTACGACACCTGTGATCTAGACGCATTAATGGCAGCAGTTACTGCTGCTGAAGAGAAAAGGTTGTATAGCATGGACCTTTTGCTGTCAATCAACTACAGAAACATTTCCCAGACCTGCCTTCAAGGCCCACCAACAGTACAAGTTTTGCAGGAAACCAGACACATTCACAGGTGTCTCAGGAACGCTCATCAAGTACCACTGTGGATTTCCACAAAAACTGTTGGTGGGCCTTGATGTTGGGGGAACACTAATCTACAGGATTGATTAAAAGTCATAAGCAGCCCTTTAGAAATGTGTGGCTAATACAGCATTAATGGAGAAGAAAACTTCAGGGCAAGTTTATAAAGTGTTAATCAGATTCTTTGTGTTGATCTTCTACTTGCTTTAAGATCACCATAGTTATAAAAGGGTGATCAGAATTTGTATAGTAGAGATCAGTGCTTTGCTTGCCTACCGTAATTACCTTTACAGTAGGAATCTGCTGTTCTGTTTACTTAAAAAGGATATGTAAGTGAAAAAAGTGACCCATGGGGTACTTACCCTGGGAAGGAGAACCTTTTGGAACTTAATGAGGATTCCTCAGTCGTCCTCCGTCGCAGCGCCGTCAGCCACAGAAGATCTGACGGGGCTCCAGGATCATAACAATCTTGGGTGAGCCTTGCGCAGGAGCAGTAGCAGTTTTCCTTTGGGCTCAGGTGGAATTCGATCGGATCTGCTTTATTGCTCAGGCATCATAGTAGAGTGGATCAGAACAGCCTGGACTATTTTCACATGAGCCTGAAGGAAAACCGCTACCGGAAAGGACCGTTATGAACAGGATTGTCATGAACCTGGAGCCCAGCACTTGTCGGTGGATTTTCAGTGGCTGACAGCACTGGAACAGAAGGTCGAAAGAGGACGGGGTAGGTTCATTAGAATCCAGAGTTATATTTGTCATCATGCAGCTGAAAAAAGGCTGCTATTTATTATTATAATTTAGAAAATAAGATTTCTGAAATCTTGTATTTTTAATTTGGGTCCACTTTAAATTAACACTTTGCTGAAACACCTACAGGCGTGCTCGTACATGGCGGGGAGCGTGGCCATGAGAACGTATCAGCCCAGCCCTTGTCAGCTATGTTCAGAGGGTCCGTGCACTGCAATGGTGCGGAAGAGGAGGAGATGGGAAACCTCTGGACTATTCTCCCCCCTTCTACCTAGATAAGTATCTTTAATAGCAAAAAAAGAACACCTTGGCGTCACTAGCTGATCACCACTTTTATAAATACGGCGATCAGCTGATGACCGTTGTTATAAGCAGGCCATGGGCGTAGCAATAGCCATAGCAACTGCTACAGGGCCCTGGATAAGAGGGATCTCAGGTGGTACTTAATGCATTCTCTATTAACTTTGCTTTGTTGCTCCATCCTGTGACCGTCTCAGTGCTCATGGACTATATACAGTGTGCATTGGACAAGGATGTAAATTGACCAATCAACTCATTTATAGGGTAGGAGAAGGTAGCATTGCTCAAAAGTGCCTAGATATTATGACCCCTATGGAAATTTTGCTATGGGGCCCTATGAGGACTAAGTACGCCACTGAAAAAGGCCATGTACAATTCTAAGTACTGCCATCTATACTAAGATTGGTCATTTAGCCTGAGACGTGTCTAAGATGTATTTGAATGAGGAAATATTCAATGGCAATTTTATGCAGAGTAGGCAGATTTATTAACCACTTCAGCCCAGTGTTTTCATCGTTTGCATCCGTGCAATTTTCACATTTCAGCGCTCCTCCTATTCATTCTTGAATAACTTTATCCCTACTTATCACATCTACATCTATATCTTGTTTTTTTTTTTGCCACCAATTAGGCTTTTTGGGGGTGGTATTTGTTTTCAGTAATTACTTAATTTTCTTTTTTGTAGCAGACAGTGTTCATTGAAGGACTGGGAGGATACCGATTGGCCAAGGGATCACATGATCTCTTGGACCAATCACTGCAGCCTGAAGGGTCAAGGGATCACATGATCCCTTGGACCAATCAGTGCTGGGGTCACGTGCGCAAGCACATGCATTGCAGGACTTTACAAGAGGTAATCACTTCCTGTATCTGCGGTTTACAATGATCGCTGTTACAGCAATCATTGCGGCTTTGGGGGGCACTGATCGGATAGAAGGACCACATGGTCCCTTGCTCCAATCGGTAGTGCGTCAGGCATGCATGTGCAAGCGCACAATTGTTCGCAGCGGCCGTTTTAGCGCAGGACATAGCTCCTACATCTTTGTGTCCTTAGCAACATCCTATCTGGACGTAGAAGCTATGTTCTGGCGACTAAAGGGGTTAAGAGAAAAAAAATCACAATGAAAACTGGAGCAAAAATGGTGAAGTACTAATAGCTAGAGCTCAATACCTGTCATCAACATATGGTTTAATAAAAGCCAGTCATTTTCTGTTTTGTCAATTGTCTACTTTAGGATAAACAAATGAAAGCAAAAGAAAAAGAAATAATGGAACAACTATGGCTACTAGGATTTACAAAAATAGGCAAGAACTATAAACACATAGGAAGGCAAGATCATGGTTAAGGAACTAAAGAGCAGAGAAGCAGAAGGTGGCACAGAATTATATAAAAAGACATGAGTAACAGAAAGAAATCATTGCACAGGAGATGACTTACATATACTCAATATGCACAATTCTAACTGTCTACTTCATAGGCATATGGTTATGCTTTGCTGATCTAGCTAAGTTATGAATTAGGTTTTTTTTACTACTCAGAAGAGAATGCAGTTCCTTTAGATGGGCATAAACCTACCCTGAATCCCTGTGGACCATTCACTCAAACAGTGGGGCACTGTCCAGCAACTGCCAGCCACCTGGGTGGACACTTTTCAGAACTGTTATATACCTGCGCCCAGTGTTGCCCCACATGCGTGTGAACAGCTTGTTGAATCACCAGAGGAAATATTAGCCTATTGTATTAGACTGAATTCAGTTGGTGTATACATTTTAGAGAGGGGTGAAAAAAAAAAAAAAAAGATTGAAGATGGCAACTTAAAAAAAAAAAAAAGTCCTTTGAGACGCCATTTCCATTACAAATCTTAAACGCACTGTGGTAAGATTTTGAACTTGTGGGGTTTTAGTATGCAAATTTTAAATTTGCTATTGCATTTTTAATTGAATTGGCTAGGGAAATTACATAAAAAACAAGGAAATCACATAATAATCACATTTGAGCTCTCAATGACTATACAAAAATACTTGAAAAAATGCTGCTGGCATTGTTTGTGAGTTTGTGTAAATATCACATCACACTGCTGGAAAGGCTGTTCCACAATTTACATTTTAGTGCCAGTGTCATTCGATAACAAAACATGTGGAGGCCCCTGAGGGGATTGTATAGTGTCCAAATCCCCCCCCCCCCCCCCCCCCCTTCCTGCCCCAATTTTTTGTTTAGCACTAAAAATAGATTTTAGCTGTGTTGCTATCATGAAAATGAATAAGAATACGGTGATCTTTGATTCGAGCACCAACTGCTGGTTTGAATTTTAATCTTGTAAGTACAAAAACTCTTAGTTTTATGGCTGTGTAATAAAAGGAACCTGAAGATAGAAAAAAAAATTCACTTACCTGTGGCTTCAGCCAGCCCCTGCAGCCACCCTGCATCTGTCCTGGTCCTCCACCACGGAGTAGTTTCGGTATGGCCGACTTGCAAGTCAACTGCCACTGCGCCCTCGTTTACGCAAATGAGGACGCGCGTGACCAGGGCGCAGTGTCTGTCGACTTGTAAGTTGGAGATACTGAAAAGACGCCACGGTGGGGAACCGATGAAGAAAGCGCAGGCACAGGGTGGCTGCAGGGGGCTGACAGAAGCCCCAGGTAAGTGAAACTTATTTAAACTATCTTGAAGTTCCCTTTAAAGAAAGGTCCATAGTGGACAAACTAACTTCATAGTCAATCAAGGCTTAGCATCTGTAATTTTAGTGGCCCATTTACTTGGCAGTAAAATAGAATGTCTTATAAAACACCCTACCAGTCATAGCAGCAGGTGGAGCCCTAAACAAAATAATCGTTATTTGGAGAGAAAAAAAGTACTAAAGTTTTTTTAGTTTTTAAGATATAAAAACACATGTTTAAAAGCACTATATACTCACTTAAGGTATGAATTTGAATGTTTTACTTTATGAACCATGTGACACTGACAAACATACAGTATTTCAAACAGTGAGGTTTTACAGGCCAAAGGGAGGGTATTGTAATAGATGTGGTATATTTTGGTCACAGACACCATGCTTTATTCTGAAATCTAAGTGAACGGAGTGACGTTTTCGGTAAGTACATGATAAATCTCCTTAATCTTCAAGAAGTCAAAAGTCCTGTATGACTACACAGTTTAAATCAAATGACTATATAATATATAAAAGACAAAAACAGATATTCAAAATGCATGTTGCATATCTATGAAAATAAACATGCACTGTTGGAATTACCAGTGAAAGCCAATTTCACAACACAGCAAAGAAAAACGATCATTGTTGTAGTATCAGATTCAGTACAGAACTTTATGACCGAGATTACATCTAAGCAACACGCCGATACAGATTCCCACTCCCAATACTGCTTCTACTTTACTGATCAGGTAGAGTTTGCTTTTTTACATACTGTTGTATGGACACCATAGCGTTTATTTACTAAAGCTGGAAGATACTGGGCACTAGAGAGCCTAAAGCCTAGATCCTATGGATGGATCACCCCCCATTCTTATGCTGTATGATACAACTGAATGGGGCTTCTGTAAGTGCTTAGACATGTTCCTAATTACTTCCATGACAACTGTGCAGAAATGACAGGTCAGACTGTCTTGCATTATATAATATGCAATACAATAAATATCGTTCAGGTAAACCAGGATAGCTTAGTTTACTACATATATGAGTAATATGGGGTAGCATTTCACTAATGCTGGGACCACTGTTTAGAACATAGTGACATCACAGGTCTGTGTTTATCCAAAGCACTGCAGACAACAGCAAGTATTAAGTTATGCCCACTGCTGCCATGCTTTATTGCACTTTAAGTGCAAGTTATAGGTTAAAAAAAGCTGCCATTATATCATAAGCCTGTTAGCATTGCCTGAGCTGTATCTATGTAAATTTATTGAGCTTTATTTAGAAGCATCATACAAATATACTTACCTAACGCACTTTGCTTCTGTTCCAAGATTCTGGCTGCTCTTAGATGGCTATTGTTGTCTGATAGGACCTGGAAGGAAAGAATGTTCTGTGAGATATACAGGTTAGACTTTTCATACAGGCAACCCTGTCTATAGACAGGCAAAGTTAATACTGATGCATATCACAAGTTAGTGGGGGCAAACAGAACACACAGTCATGCAAGACCCGCTCTGAAAAGAATCCACTTCACAGATGAGACCTGTGGCTATGGGCAGTGCAAAGCAAGCAATCAAGAATGGCACATCTGTTGCATAAGGATGAGGACAGAAAGCCAGT
The DNA here is from genome assembly GCF_040937935.1 of Hyperolius riggenbachi. Classification (NCBI taxonomy): domain Eukaryota; kingdom Metazoa; phylum Chordata; class Amphibia; order Anura; family Hyperoliidae; genus Hyperolius; species Hyperolius riggenbachi. The sequence continues at coordinate 558,093,661 of NC_090646.1, forward strand.
GACCAAGGAGTGGTGTCCATTTTTACAAACCACATTTGTACAACAGCACATCCTGTGTGGAAGGAAATGAGAAAGAAAAAGCTGGGAACAGGCACAGCTGAGGAATGTCAAAACACAAGTCACTATAGTTCATGCATGAGCCCTATAAAGAACTGGAGGACAGCTTGAAGCATGTACCCAATGTAAAAGTCATAACCTTTTCCTGAATCAGCTTCAGCTGCATTAACAGACAACAGAGAAACTCTCAGAAGAAAAGGGAATGTGGAGCAGAACCTCTTCCATTATCTGTGGAAACTTTTGATACGGCCAGGTGGTCAACCTTTGGCCCGGCACTGACAATTAATGGTCTGTGTAGTTGGTGTAAGACAATGCATTCGATTTTTTATGTCAGTGCTCAGAACTTCTGTGACATTGTGAAACCTGAGGCAGCACAGAATCTAGCACTGTCGGTAAGTGTGCAGAATAAAGAACTCAGAGGCAGGGGGTGGGCTGCTTCTACAAACCTTAGAATGTAGGCAGTATGACATCTAGAGTAAAGGAAATACAATGAGTTCCAGTTTTCAGACTGACTGAAGTTTAAGCTCGCTCTGCGCTTCTCATGAAATACAATCTAATGTAATATTTTTTCTTGAACGCGATCCTTTAACTTTTTCACACAAAATGAAGAAAAGTTTTCTGAATCTAGACATTTCATCCCAAAGCTTCATATATGTCTACAAGGCATGTTGCCTAGCAGGTATTGGTACTTGACCTATTCAGTGACATTGCCGGGCTGAGCCTGTACAGACATGTTACTAGCCTGGTTCTGTTGCTATTGGTGAGGAGGGGGGCAGGGGTGTTAGTCTGATGAAGCAGTGCTCAAGTAGTGTCATGCAACGGGAGGGGCAAGTTGGGAGGACAACACTCTCGTGGAGCACTTGGCCGAATCAATCCGCCGGGCTGATTACTGGCTGAGCTGCTGAGAGAGGGTCGTTCAAACTTGTCACGTTGCAACAGATCAGTTGGATCAGTTTTAGTAAGCAGACCACACTTCTGCACAGTCGTCGATAATACTGGGATGGAGGATGGGTTCCCTGATATAGCCTATGGGGGTAGCATGTCTTCCCCGGGCTACAGCGGTCCATCAGAGGACACTGCACTGTCTGCTCTCGCTGGCTGCATGTGATCAGCCACAAATGGGAACACCACCTCAATCCCTGTATGTACCAAAAGACAGTGTGGTGTAACAAAGGTAAACAAGGTCAGCTTCTTTTGCACTCCACGGCGCTGTCACGTGGTCCGGCCGACGTCTTCAGCATTGTTCTGTGCCTGCGCAGTACGCTGATGACGTTGGCCGGATCACGTGACCCGCGCCGTGGAGTGCAAAAGAAGCCGACCTCGCCAGGTCGGCTTCTGCAGTGCGGGACAACGGGAGGCACCGGAGCTGCGGTGAGAGCACAGGACGGCTGCCAGGGGCTTGAGGAAGCCCCGGGCAAGTGGATTTTGTTTTTGCAAGCTTGGACCTTCCCTTTAAGGATAAAGTTAAAGGGCCACGTTAAACAAGCTACAAAATACACAAACCCAAAATCCTGAAGGTGGAATTCAGCAGTACAGAAAATTCATGTTCAAATGCTAAACCATCAGCCATAATGTTCATGCTGTACATTTTCTATTTACCAAAGTTACCTTTCATGTGTATGGACAATGGGTAGATTGTAGGTTTACAAGGGCAGGGTCTTTCCTCTAGTGCTTCCTGCTTCTGCTGTACTTGAAATGAACAAGTATCAGTAATGCTGATGTTTTGAGCCACACATTAAAGTGGATCCGAGGTGAACTTTTACTCATTGTATAATTGTGTTCCTTTCCTATTGTTTATAGGGCATTCCTCAAGCCAAATATATATATATATATATATATATATATATATATATATATATATATATATATATATATATATATATATATATATATATATATATACACTCTAATTCCCTATAAACAAAACAAGCCACGCCCACAGGTTTTCAGAGAGCCAAGGCACTTTCAGACAGTAGCAAGGGCTCATGGGAGCTCAGTCTGGGCAGGAGGAGGGGGAGGTATTACTAGCCAGAGATTTCAGAGGCAGAGGGGAGGAGGGATTAGGTTTTTTTGCTCAAAATGCAGATAAGCCTGCCTCTGTGTAATGTTTACAAATAACATGGCTGCTGTCATTGTATCACAGGAAGAAAATCATTCTATTAAAGCTGTTTGCAGCTAGATTTGCTGTGTAAACTATCTAAACGTTAGATAAGATATATAGACAAGTTACTTGTTATAGTTAGTTTTTCATCTCGGATCAGCTTTAACTATGTACGTGTTTTGTACTTGTGTTGCTGGATGTTATGATTGTACTAACCATTGAGCTACTTACTTATCTATGCATCCCACCATTTTCTCATTGATGAACTGTACAGCACTACAGATATGCTGGCACTATATAAATAACACTATGGATATACTATACATATACTATTACAATGCTGGCTTGGTCATTACCATAATGTTTTGGCACATTAGGAATAATGTTTTTTAAGTTATAGCGAAAGATAAATTTGACCATTCTATGAACAATGACATCACACCAGAACATGCAGTGGTCCATCACTGCACTTATAATTCATTTGTACTACATTAGTAGGTCACAAACACACAAAGAGTCTCAGTAATAACACAATGCAGAGTGCAATGGTGTGCAGTAAAGTCTAGTCAGGCAAGGTCATCTAGAAACAATCAAGTCCAGATTTTAATTACCAATGAATAGGATTACCAATGAATAGGATTACCATACACCTGAGAGATGCTCCCATCTACCATATCTAAGTGGAAGTTAAAACAAAGTATGTGCAAGTCTGCTTAAAGAATGCCAACATGTAGCTCTGTAGTATGTATTAGTTTTGTTTTGCAAGCTGTAGTGTGTGTGTGCTTGTGTGTATGCATGCTGTTACGTTTATGGTGCACAGTTGCAACTGGATTCCATGATGACCATGATCGCGAATGTGGCGCATGTCCCTCAGCGTGCCCCAATGACAGATCCAATTGATCTGCATGGGGAAGTTGTGTGCAGCTCGTTGCCCTGACAACCAGCATAGGACACGCAACATCATCCCCCTGATGTGTGGTTTGGCTTACCCCTCGACACCCGCTGGAGCCACCTCGTGTTGACTACATTGCAGTGGCAACAGCTCACATGGGCAGTAACGCATAATGCACCATACCACTTTACCCACAGAGTTTGTTTGCATGCTCACTCCCACCCCTTTAGTGCAGTTCCGAGCACACATTGCACCAGTATGATGTGGGTGGGAGGGACCTTACTAGTCCTCCCTTCCGCTGGAGGCATGGAGCTTTGGCCATGCCCCCTACCGTTCCGTTTTTGCAGACGGCAACTGGCCCCCCCATTGCACATTGGGTGGCATGGATGGTCTCATGAAAGGTATATTACATTAAATGATGGGTCTCAGAACATATTTAATTTGTATGCCATTGCTAATGCTTTTGTGATTGTTGACGTTACTCCCAGCTAGTTTGGATGAAACCTACTGCAAATTTAGGTTTGGCTGTTCTATGAAGTTTTTTTTTTTTTTAAGGTTTTACACGTTGTATACGTTTATCTTCCCTATACCTTGATTGGCAACGAAAAGATTGTCGGCTGTACGGTCAAATGTCTACGACCTTGTTCACATTGAGTTCTGATCGCATTAGCGTTGGGCATTTGACGCTTTTTTTGCGATTCCTGGCAATTTCTGTGTTGGGAGTTTTTGGTAAGCGTTTTTGCAAGCACTTTTTTGGGCGTTTTGCGATTTCTAAATGTCCTAGGCCTTATTTTTAAAGGGAAAAGGACCTAAAAATCCTGGAAATACTTCAAAAATACATACGTTTTGTGAATCAACCCAAAGATATATGTCCTAATCCTGCACTATGATAGAACCACCACAAATACAACAAAAGTAGAATCCTTTTCTCATCTATATATTCCCAACCATCCCTGAACTCAAGTTTGAAGGGCTCTCCATATCATCTGCTCCTTTATTCATGTGCTTCTTTTACTTACTCTACCAACACTCTGTGCAGAGACACTCGACTTCAATCTTGGAAATATAACACAAAACAATCTTACACACTATATCTAAAAAAGTACTTATGGATTAAGCCTAGAAATGTACTCCTATACAAAAGTGAAGAAATCTCAACATTACCTTAACAGCTGGCCAAACAAGAAACTTTCCCCCAACATATGCAATTATGGTAAGTGGTAATGCATGTCACAAAGTACATAGCTACTGCTGTTACTTCTCAATGCCATTATTTGATTAATCAAAACTGGATAGCTTCTTTATGCTCCTGGTTCTGTATTTCATTAACCTATTTTAGGCCTTTGCTCGACTGCAGAATTTAACTAAAGTTTCCTCTGTAATGACCCAGTTCCTTTCATACGCACATAATGAAAATCTCGAAGAAATTCCTAGTTATACATTTTATTAATGCTGCTAGACCACATATCTCTGTTCTTCGGAGGTGCTCTACTTCTCCCACTGATTAATTGCTAGTTTGCCTCGATCAATGTTCATTAACATAAAAGATTTAACAGCTACCAAGAAAGGTTGTGTTAAGGTCCTCAGAATTACATGGCACTAATGGATACAATACACACTGGAACACACTGGAATACACAATACTTGTATTAATTATATAATTAGCATGATGTGCCAACATGTGATTTGGAAGTGTTGCATCTGTGTTCCTTTACAAGCGTTTAAGCCCCTGTGCTGGAAAGTAACCAGAGTCACTGGGCATTAAGCCATTGTCCTAGACTGGGGATCCAAAAGTAGACCAGAGATCTCAAGAATTAGTCCAACTCTATCTCTCTCAATCCCTAGTCACAGCTCACCCCATTGAATTCAATAAACACCCAAACGCTGCAACAGATCTATCTATCTATCTATCTATCTATCTATCTATCTATCTATCTATCTATCTATCTATCTATCTCTCAGATGGTTCCATACGTGTCCAACATGCCCCCTTTTCCCCCTTTGCAATACTTAAAGCTCTTTTACATCAGGTCCTACCAGGTTCCTACTTTGAAGCCCTGGGCCCTAACCACTTCGGAAGCCTGAATCTAGTAATTCATGGACTTGCCAAACAAATAGCATTCCAGTCCCTCAAACTCCACCTGCTAGATGCTCCAGGCCACACACTTAGGACCATCAAAAGAAGTTGCCTCCACACACAACCCTAGGATAATCCTGAAACTATTAGCTGCTACAGTCAGACGAGAGAACAGTGCTTGTTTTTACCTATTAAAAGAGGCATGGTGAGTTGATAGATTTAACTGCCTTTTGTCAGGTAGGTGTGTTCATCTCAGTGTTACTAGTTGGTTACTGGACTTGCTCTGCACTCTGTAAAACACCACAAAAACGCTCTCCCTATCTGACAGAACATGACTGAATATGAATAGAATGAGACAGCATAGTTATTGTTCACTGCACATATTTACAGTTACACTGAAAGTATCCGGAGAGGGGTTGGCAGCTCATACCATCAGGTTCAGAGCTATACTCATGTTGACAACAGTCTGTAAAGCAAGTTAATTTCAGTTTTAATCATCACAAACCTGGATACATGCACTGGTTATATCCAGGAGAGATTCTTAGAATAATTGGAGTTGTAAATCACTATGATCAATCACCCTGCTGCTGCCACCAAGCAAGTTCAGTGTTATTAGCAGCTACTGCAGATTTATGGAAGAAGTGCTGTTATTTTGTCAATACATTAGGTACTTGTTAATAGGAAGACATGATTAGTACTGATTTGTACACACTGCACAGTTAATTTTAAGCCATTAAAGACATGTTCACGTTTGATTAAAAAGAAAATAAATAAAAGAATTAAGATATCTGGACCCCCATAGCATCATTATTAATTAATTTATATTGTACTGAAAGATTGCCAGATTATTCAATGCCAGAGTCTTAAAGGACAGCTAAGCCAATGATGGTTTCAATTAAATTTGTATTTAAACTTTGTAATGTCAATTAAACAGCATAACCAGAAGAATGGGATGCTGAAGGTGACACAACTATAAAGGGAAATGGTGGCCAATTGCATGAATCCCATATAGCTTTACAAGTAATAAAACTATATATAAACGCAGTATAACAAATTGTGTTGTGTAGAGCTGGCATTGGGCTCACACATAAATTTGTAATAGATTAGATGTCCTTCAACACCATTTCTGCTTTGCTTTTTGTGCTTAATAGAAAAATAATAGTTTAGTGAAGTAAAGTTTAAAAACCTGTTGCCATGAGCCAAAAATACTGGATGTGAAAGCCAATGATTTAGGGGACACAGGGGAAGAAGTGATTTGATCCCCTGATCTGCGTCTTCGACGCCCAGAACCCACAGCACCGGTGTAATGCATCCAGGTACCGATACACTCTGGGCTAGACACACTCAGGGGGCTCTCTTCCTAGAAGTGAGAAAGGGGGCAAAAACAGCAAAGCATGCAAAGTTAGAAACAAAGCCAAATGATCAGGAAAATAAAAACAAAAGAAAAATGTTTGTTTGTAGTCCAGAAAAGGATAACAAAACAAAACAACCTTTTAATCTGTGGTATGGTAAGCAGCAAACAGCTAATCCTCTACAGGCTAAACTGCTGACTATATTAGAAGCACTGATTAGAATGATTATAGGCAATACCTGAACAAAGACATGACAGGGGAAGACTAGGGAGCGGATAATAAAAAGTAGTAACATCATAAAAGTAACCCTGCTGTTTTACTCCTCTTTCAGTTACAGTTCAAGAAACAGAAACTGCCCCATTTTGTCTTCAAGTTGTTTTTACAGTGCTGCATTTGATGTATAAGAAAACATTTAAAGCAAGTCTGAAGCGAACCTAAAAAAAATAAAAAAAAAATAAAAAATAATAGAGCCTTCCCGTCCTGCTCCTGGAGATTTGAACCGCAGGCTCTTCTGCTCAAATCTAGCGCTGTGGGTGTCTCCCGAAGACTGGCAGCTCCGTACTGCGCATGTGCAGGAGTGCGTGCTCACACATGCGCAGTATGGAGCGTCCCGTTTTTTGGAGCACTCAGGCTCCCAAAGACTACCAAAGCCTCCTGCAGCAGAAGAGGGCAGTCTCCGATCCATCCAACGGGGGAGCCAGCAGTGGAATGCGGGGACCAGGAGAGGAACAGGAAGGCTCTATAGGACCCAGAGCCTTCCCTCTCCTTGGGAATCTTATTTTTTTTCCTTAAGGCTCTCTTGAAATGCTGTATACATATGTACGGAAATTTGTCGGAAGGATTACTGACCTAAGCGCGGACATCTAAGCAGAAAATGGCCTTCTGCAGAACTAAAGCCCAATCTACACAATACGATACTTTGTGTGATTCCATTATGATTCTATTTACGATCCGATTAAATCTGACATGCCCGATCGGACATGTCAGATTTAATCGGATCGTAAATAGAATCGTAGCCGAATCGCACAAAGAATTGTATTGTGTAGATGGGGCTTATGAAGGGGAAACTTATCTACTTGGTATAGTAAGTGGCAATTAGCCTTCTATATCTACAACCATTTTCCTAATACATAGAACATAAGAACACTATAAACAAGCCACATTAAAGGGAGGAGTAACTACATTGATGCGTAAAGGGACGGAGAAAGTTTACCATTGCAAGGTGTTGGTCAAACCGCCTGCTAGACTAAGGCACTTACCTCTACCGAGCCTATCTTTTTGGAACGTGGTAAAGGAGACCTCCTGTGTATGTAAATAGGATCAGACACCAAAGGTTTAAACATCACCATGGACCTATCAGGCTCATCTCTTCTGAACAAGCCAGCCTCTTCATCGCTGTCGTTGCCCAGGACATGCTTCTTTGAGCTTTCACTCTATGTTAAGTAAATGTAATATGCTTGAATAAATAAAAATAGTATACACTTGCCAGAGTCTATTTCATCATTCGCAAATGTTTAAGGTGACATTTTGTACAGGTGTCTCCCACCCAAATTTGGCTCAGAGGACAAACAGAGTGCATATACAAGGGTCATGGAATATCCAGTTACTGGAAATTATAGTTATTAACACCATGCTATTGTTCTCACTGGCAGCTGCTTTCAAAAATGTGATACATAAAATCATTTAATTACTTCACAGAACTGTGGAGTGATTCAATTCACATGTACTGCGCCGCCTCTTCACTCTCAAATCTGAGAATTGAGAGTGAAGTATTTTGTCCATTTCATTAAAGGACAACAGAAGCGAAAGCGATAAGGAGGCTGCCATAATTATTTCCTGTTAATCAATATCAGTTGCCTGGCAGCCCTGCTGGTCTATTTGGCTGCAGTAGTGTCTGAATTACATCAGGAACAATCATGCAGCTTCTCTTGTCAGATCTTACAATAAATGTCAGAAACACCTTCATATGTTTGTTCAGGGGCTATGGCTTAAAGTGTTAAGGTGCGTACACACGTCGGACTCGCCCGCAAGGAGGACGTTCTGACGACAGTTTCCGCATGTGTACAGTCTGTCGGCCGGCTGATGAGCCTGTTTTTGACCGATCCGATGAGCAGATCAGTCAAAACCAGCCTTATCAGCTAGCCAACAGACTGTACACATGCGGAAGCTGTCGTCAGAACATCCACCTCACGGGCGGGTCTAACGACAGGTAGCTTGTGTCAGTCCGACGTGTGTACGCACCTTTAGGAGGCAGAGGATCAGCAGGATAGCCAGGCAACTGGGTTTAAAAGGAAATAAATATGGCACCATCCATATCTCTCTCATACAGTTGTCCTTTTGTCCTTTGAAGCTGTGGTATAAGGCTGGTTTCACAGTGGGACGTTAAAGTCCCACGTTACAGCAGCCAGTAACGCAGCCTAACTCACAGCACTGTAAAATCAATGTGCTATTCACAGTGCACACGTTGCGTTACATAGTAACGCAGCACGTTTAAACAAAGTGCTGCATGCTGTACGCTATACTGGGCTAAGCCACGTTAGACTGTTTGCACATGCTCAGTAATGTTGGAGGAGGAGGTCTCCCCTCCTCTGTGGCCAGCCACATGGCTAATTAATATTCACTGCACTGTGGTGACTCTGTGGGACTGTAGTGTTGTCCGGATCATGAACGAATCGTTCATTTGATCCGGATCTTTTTTGTGAGTCGAATCATCCGGATCACCACAATGAACAATTCGGTTCACAGTGGATGTCTGTCCGGAAGAAACAGGAACATACAGAATGTACAGTGCAAGGAAAGTCCTGTCCTGCTAGTCATTTCACCCAGTCTGCTTCCCTAGTAAAATGATTCAAATGATTCGGTTCAAAGATCCGGATCTTTTTAATGATCCGATTCAAATGATCCAAATCCTTAAAAAGATCCGGACTTCCTATCACTAACCAGGAGCGGCTGCTTTGAGAGCTGCATAACGCGGCTCAATCTGACGTCCAACTTCAACACCACCATGCGTTGCGTTAGGGGCACGTTATGCGACCATAACGCCCCCTAAAACGCAACGTCTTGGTGGGAAAGTAGCCTAAAGCAGGTGACCGCTCAAGATCATTTATAAGAAATAATTTAGACCGTTTCTTAAAGTGACTCCGAGCAGTGCAGAAACTATGGAAAGATGCTCTCTTTCGCCTCTTTCCAATGATATATAAACCGCCGCCCTACGCCTTTTAGTTTTCGCTATTTTCGCGATTGAAATTGCAGCGCCCACGATTTCGATCGCGAAAATAGAGAAAACTAAAAGGTGTAGGGCGACGAATTAGGTGTTGTCAGAAAGAGAGTTTTAACCAGTTCACCCCAAGGGTTTTTATCCTAACGGACCAGAGCAATTTTCAGTTGTCAGTGCTCCTCCCTTTTATTCCCTAATAACTTTATTACTACTTATAACAAGAAAATGATCTATACCTCGTTTTTTTCGCCACCAATTAGGCTTTCTGTGGATAGTACATTTTGCTAAGAATTTTTTTTATTCTAAATGCGTTTTAATGAGAAAAACAGAAAAAAAAGAAAAATCATTATTTCTCAGTTTTCAACCATTATAGTTTTAAAATTAAACATTCTCCTGTGGATAAAACAAACACGTTTTATTTGCCCAGTCGTCCCGATTATTAAACAGTTTAAATTATGTCCCTATCACAATGTATGGCGACAGTATATTATTTTGAAATATAAGTGTTATTTTTCTGTTCTGTTTTTTTTTTTATTCTGGCCATAATTACAAGCCCCTATGTAATAAATTAAAATTAATTTCCCCCCATAAAATATAAATTAACAAAGCTGAGTCCCTAAGGCAACTATTTACTTATTTTTTTTTAGCTGATTTTTTTTTTTTACAAGTGTTTTTTTTTTTTGGGGGGGGGGGGGGGGGGGGGGGGGGAGGGTTGGAAGTGTAATTTTATTAAGATCTGTATGTACTTGAAAATGAATGTATTTTGTAGGTGTAATATACTTTTTGGCCACAAGATGGCGCTAGTGAACACATAGGAAATGTTCACTTTTTTTTTTTTTCTTCACTTTATTTAATTGTTACATTTCCTGTTATTGTGAATGGACGTAGCCGCTGTTCGCGGTCACGTCCATTCACTCCAGGCACTGCGATTGGGTAGAGGACCGTTCGGTCCTCTTCCCCAATCACCCAGCACGGAAGCCCGACGGTAATGGCGGCGGTAGCGGCGCACACACGGCGGTAGCAGCGGCGGGAACGCGGGACGTATTAAAACGTCATGTTGCTGTTAATAGCGGTAAGCATGACGTTTTAATACGTTAGAATGTCAGTAAATGGTTAAAATGATATCCATCTTTCCATAGTTACATTGTATTACACAGGGCGACTTTTTCCTAAAGTCAGCAGCTCCATTCTGCTGAATGGAGCTGCTGACTGAGAAAAAGGAGAAAGAGAGCTTTAAAATGATGTGTATCTTCCCATAGTTTTTGCACTGCTCGGAGTCCCTTTAAAATATATATTTCATACAATATATTTCAGTTACAATAGTCAAAATGTCTACATTTTGAATATACAAACGCCCAACATGTTTTCTTCCTAAATAATTAAAAAAAAAAAGAGAAACCTTATTCGCCATATAAGGTAATGTTAACCTTATCTGTACTGGTTATCAACTGGATAAAACAAAAAAGATCCCACAAACTAAAAAGTCAAATGACAATTACTGGTGGGCAGTATCATTTTCTGGATTGCAGCTTCAACATTCTGATACAGACACCATCACTAGTTTTATTTCATTAATTGTGTATATATAAAACGTAAAGTGGCCCTGAACTCTGAACTTCCTCTCTGCTCTAAAATATAAGAAACAGCATAATAGCCTTTACAGATAAACATTTGTTGCAACACACAGAACTCCAGAAACAAATCTGCAGTGTATCTACTTCCTGCTTTCATAGAAGCCAACTAAGGGTTAACATCCCAAATTAGCTAAGGTTGCCGAGATTCCAGCTGAGAGATCAAATTACACTTGTGATTACTAGCAACTGAGGGGGGAATTAGACAGGCTCTTCACTCTAAACACAAACAGGGTGGATTAATTTGTGTTTTCTTGTGTATGGCCACCTTTAGTTTCCAATATGTGTAGGAAGCCTATTCTGGCCTATATAAGCTTACCAGTGTGTTAACATCAACCACTGTGGAGTGGTGGAGGAGATGGAGACTGGCTGTACATACTAAACAGTTTTTGTGTACATTGTACAGGGTAAAAAGCAGTATATTTACAGAAGCATTTAATGAGAATGAAGCAAACCTCTCTGGATGCAGGTCTGTATCCAAACCCAGAAGGCAAGTTCTTGTCCTCCTCGCAACCTTTAGCACCTGGACTAAAGTGTAATTCCACATGGAAGCGCTCCTCTGATGACAGGTCCTGTGAAAAAGCATAAAAGGCAACAACAGTTCAGAATTTATTCTGCATGCAATAGCTGACAAGCTCAGCATCTAGATCCATCAGTCACCTTATTCGGGTCTTCATAGAGCATAATCACAATCTGCGTCATGTAATTCAGTTCATTTACAAAGTTCAAGTAATCCATCGCCCTCTTCCACTGCTCATCCTTTGACTCCTATGGAGCAAGACAGATGGTCAGAATTTAGTATCAGAATCAGAATCATTTATTTCGCCAAGTACAACGGGGGTTGTACCCGGAATTATTTTTGGCACATACAGGGTCGATGATGGTACGGTAACAGCAGAATCAGAAGAAAACAAAAGGTTGTTTCGGAGATATACAAGCAGACATCATGTTACAAAAATTTACACGTTGCACATTACACAACTTAAGCTAGATGGGTCCGTCTAAATGCTATGTCGAGCGGAGCTGCCTCTACACTCTGTGTGGCGCTCACTGCTCTGCAGCATAACAGACACCCCACCGCATGTCATGGAAAATGCAGGTGTGAGAGAGAAGGAGAAAGAGAAGAAAAAGAAAAGGAGCGATAGTAGACAGTGAGAAAGAAAGCAGTGGAAGGCAGGACCCCCCAAGATTGCAGCGCAACCCAGTCCATCTCAAATGTCCCACCTGGCAGGCCGCGTCGGGTCTGCAGCTGCTGTATAGATGCCTTGTAAGGTGTGCATCAATAAAACAAGGTAACTGTCATTTAATCATAGAAAAAAAAATAAATGGCAATTTATACAGATAGAGAAAATGTCTTTAAGAACTAATGCTCGTTCTGACACATTGAAAAATCTTCACCTGGTTATTACGTTTTTAAATACTCTAAAATGTAGCACATATATGACTGCAACTACACTCAAAGGACAACTATCGAAGTTAGCTAAAAATTATAAATGCCACATATTACCAGCAATTGCTAGCAAATAGCAATACAAAGGCTTTTTCCCATATTTTCATTTGTGTGAAGAAAAAATGACAGAGAAGAGTCACTGTGGGCATTACTAAGGAGGACTGTGCCCAGGACATCCAGCATACAGTCCTCACTAGCAGTAAAACTGAGTAAAATGAGTTCAGAATGATAGAAAGGAGAAATATAGCTTCAAATGTGAGTAAATAATCATCACCTGCAGCTCTGTATGTGTGCCTGTCTGTGTGTGTCTCTCTCTCTGTCACGCCATCTAAAGTAGACAGTTTACAGCCAGGGAGAAGTGTAAACCTAGCTACATATTACAGCTCTGCCTCTCCTACACCCCAGCGCCCCCCCCCCCCCCCAATATGCCGTTAGATTAAGCCGGGTAAGCTGCTCTAAGCTTTCTATAGAAATGTGAGTTTTACAGAATAACTGGTTTCTTTGAAATTTGTTCTTTAAGTATGCAACGGACACCACAACATAGAAGGCATACAGCTGATACTAGCTACAATGTTTGATGACCACTAATAAGATCACATGATCAGTTAGAACAAATCCAAAGGTCCCAATCAACAATCCTTTTCCGTGGTAAAATATATGAAAGGCTTGCTTAAGGTGCCCATTTTTCCCATTTATTCGACAAAACGATCGAATGAAAGTCGAAAATCTTTTTTTAAATTAAGAAAAACAAACGATTACCTCTTTGTTTTTTTTTATATAGAAATCCGATCAGACATGTTGGAAAAAAACTTTATATTCAATATTTTTGTATTTTTTTTTTTTTTTTAGGATTTTCTGACAAATCGAACGTTTGTATATGGCACCTCAAAAACAAATGTGTTTTTTTTTCCTCGATCTAACATAATAATTTAACAAAGTTATCTAATAAAAAAAATTAAAAAAAAAAAGAAAAAAATTGTACCATGTATGGGCAACCGTTACAGTGATAGATCCATACGCTATAGGCTTGTCTGCTTATCCTACATGCAACAATAGTGTAAATCTTTTCACCATATTATAAATAAAACTGCACACAGTAGTTCCTAAATTTAGTGTTCATACAAAGCGCAAGACCATATCAAATTGTCTAGAATGCTTTACAACCCCTCCATTGCTCACCCCTTTCTATAGTTATAACTTGGTCACAATATACACAAAGCCTGACCAGCAGCAGTGTGTGGTACTGCTGCAAAGTTTATTCTGAGAAAACTCCTCAGCCATCACTATTAAGCTCATCTAAGCCCAACCACGCTGCACCTAGGACTCAGAAAAACGATTTGATTTTGTAAGTTTAACTCCACTTTAAAACATTGTTACTATTAGCAGAGAGTAGATTGCAAAAAAGGAAAAAATAAATAAAAGAACACACATTGACAAGTAAAGCAGCAAAAAGTTATAACAGTACTCTTACATCAGCAGCGGCTAATTAAAACAGCGATGTACTGGAAAGGACTTTAGGGAGGACAAGTTTGGACCGTGTTAAAGAGACTCTAACATCAGAAACATCCCCTGGGGGGTACTCACCTCGGGTGGGGGAAGCCTTCGGATTCTAATGAGGCTTCCCACGCCGTCCTCTGTCCCACGGGGGTCTCGCTGCAGCCCTCCGAACAGCCGGCGACAGACCCGACTGTAAATTCAATATTTACCTTTGCTGGCTCCAGCAGGGGCGCTGTGGCTGCTCTCGGCTCCGAAGTAGACGGAAATACCTGATCTCAGTCGGGTCCGCTCTACTGCGCAGGCGCCGGAAACTTGCGCCTACACAGTAGAGCAAACCCGACGGCGATCGCGTATTTCCGCCTACTTCGGAGTCGACAGCCGTCAGAGCGCCTGCGCAGGAGCCGGGAAGGTAAATAATGACATCATTTTGCACGGAGGGCTGCAGCGAGACCCCTGAGGGACAGAGGACGGCGTGGGAAGCCTCATTAGGATCCGGAGGCTTCCCCCACCCGAGGTGAGTACCCCCCAGGGGACGTTTTGACGTTACAGATCCTCTTTAAAGTCTATATCGCAGAAGGTCCCCAAGCAGCACGTGGACATACATTAGCAATATGAATAGAAAAACATCCAACTTACATCACAGAGTGACCCAAATCGAAGAATGGATAGCAATGAATGGACGTGACTTTCACTGGTAAAATAGAGGCGTGTGCGCACATGGCGTTCTGGAGACATCACACCCCGAGAATACCTGCAATAGAAATGGAGCCCTCTTCACCGGTTTCTGATGGATTTTTAACCTAAACATTGACACCTTAAACAGGCGACACCCATGCTAACTTAGAAATAAAAAACACATATGTAAGTAGATAAATACTACTTCTACTTACATAACAGATGTATTGTGCTATCCACGTAATGATTCCTGTGAATTTTATAAAGGAAAAGCAGAAAATACTATTCTAGGCAGTGGCCATCTTGCCAAGCTAATGCTGACATCACATCCTCCCTGACTCTCGTTTTCCCCCCTCCCTTCTCTTGCTCATTGTGTATGCATTAGCTGCCCTCCTCCCAGAGTCTACAGACACTCCCACTGAGGTGTATACTAGGAACTGCTCTGTCTTATCCTCCAATCAGAGTCACCTCTGCCTTGCTTGTAAACACAAGTGATCAGAGGGTGTTTCTGATAAGTAGCTAGGCAGGGAAGTAAATGGAAGAGGAGGAATATATTATAAATAAAAAGAACTCCCAGCATTCAACTCTTTGGCACTGTTTGGCACTAGAGCCAGTGCTCGTATAGTATGTGATAACTCCAAACCATAACTGCAGAAAAAGTTTTGCAAGTTTTGAATGCAGGATTGGCATCTTTATCACTTAATACACTCAGACCAGTTGCTGTTGAAATTTGAATTTCATGGTGATAGCACCGCTTTAAAGTAAACCAGAGCCCATATAATACAAAGAATCGATACTTACCCGGGGCTTCCTCCAGCCCCATAAGCACGTCTGAGTCCCTCGCCGTCCTCCCGTAGTCTGCCATTCAGCTGCAATAAGCCTGGTAATTGGCTCATTCGCATCAGTCGGTGCATTCTGCGCATGCACATTAAGTGACTGTTCTGTCAACCGTCTGCCTCTTATCCTTTCAGCCATAGACCCTAAACAATCATGCAGATCAGGTTCTCTGAGTGGATTGAGACACTATTGCAGCCAGGAAGATCAACAGGACTGCCAGGCAACTGGTATTGTTTAAAAGGAAATAAACATGGCAACCTTCCTTGCCTCTCACTTCAGGTGTACTTTAAGATCACATACTTGCTTTCGAATGGTCAGAAGAAGAAAAAAAATGGAACAATTTATATACCGTACTACATTTTGTTTTGCTAGACAGTGACTTATTTCTAGGCTGTACTTGCTGAAGTTATATTTTGAGTTTAATGTACCCAATGTGTAGTACCCTTCTGTCACCATGTCAGGATAGGTTACTGGTTGTCAGCAGGGCTGTGGAGTTGGAGTTGGAGTCAGGGCAATTTTGGGTGCCTGGAGTCGGGAAAAAATGCACCGACTCCTAATGAATTTAAACTGTAATTAAAATAGAAAATATGATAAAACGTTTCTCAGATAACAGTCATCATAAATAAGTTATACATACAGTAATAGCTGTGCTTAGTCCACAAAAATGAAATAAACCAATCAAAATTAGTTACTTGTGCTGCTTCAATAAAGCAGTCCCCGTATTTTTAAGGTCAGATATACATATCTGATTGTGACTGTATATATGATGTGTACACAGGAATCTCATATATGTTATGGCCAAAACCAGAAATTGGCCAATTCTAGAATTGGCCGGCCGTTTCTAGAACTGGCCGATTTGACGTCGGCCAAAGTCCAAAATGCTGGGAATTTCTGACATTGGCCGGCCAGTTCTAGAAATGGCCAAAGTCAGTCAGCCAAAGTCCAAAACGCACAAATCCCAGAACATCCCGGGTCCTGTCCAGCACCATGAATGGCACTCGGAACTTCCTCTCTGCTACAGATACAGCATAATAATCTTTTTAAAGAAAAGCATTTCATAATTCTCAGCTGATACAAATCCTGCAATACATCTGCAGTGTGCCTACATCCTGCTTTCATGGGAGCAGACATATTGTTAACATCCTGTGCTGCTCTGCTGTGGCAGTCAGGTGACACATTAGAGATCAAATTACAATGGTGATTAGTCACAGATAAGGGTGAATTAGACAGGCTAAACTCTCTAAATACATACAGTGTGCATTTTGCTATGGTTTCCTTCTGTCCAGTGCAAGAGTTTAGACAGACATATTTAACATCCTGTGCTTTCAAACTAGCTGCTCTGCCGCGGTAGTCAGGTGACACAGGTGAGATCAAATTACAATGGTTATTAGTCACAGATGAGGGAGAGCAGGCAGGCTAAACGCTCTGGATACATACGGGGTGCAATTTGTAAGAGTTTCCTTCAGTCCTGTGAAAAAGTTAAGGTCCACTTTAAATTAGGTGCCTGCTCCGATGCACTGCTCGGGAGGAGGAGAAGATAGAATGCAGAAGGCTGAGAAGGAAGGTGGCTGGGAGAAGATGCATAGAAGACAGAAAGCGGAGAAAGAAGGATGCAGGGAGAAGATGGATAGAAGACGGAAGGCAGCGGGGGAATCGGCTGCAGCCGGCAGCATACAAGCCAGCCCCGGGTCCATACAGGAGAGGAAGAAAGCAGCTGCAGCCGGCAGCCTACAAGCCAGCCCCGGGTCCATACAGGAGAGGAAGAAAGCAGCTGCAGCCGGCAGCATGAAAGGAAGCCCTGAGTCCTCACTTGCAGAAGAGGGGGCAGACTAGGGGGGAGAAAAAAAAAAAAAAGCGGCAGCAGCAGTAGGGACAAATGAAAAGGAGGTAATTTGCGGTGGGGAACGGCACTTCGGGACTTGGCCGGCCACATCTAGCCAGAATGCGTTCTGGCCGGCCAAAGTCCGCAAAAAGTCGCCGTTTTGCACACTGGCCGGATCAGCCGGCCACTTTGCATTCTGACCGGCCAGAACCCGAAGTGGCCAGACTTCGGGTTCTGGCCGTAACATATATACTAAATAACATCTATGCTTAAGTATAAAGCCTGATGTGTAGCCGTGTCACTAATAGAGATGGTCAATGAGATGGAAATCATTCTGCGTTGATTCTGATTTATGCAAATGTATGCACTCTTTTTTGCTCATAAAATCAAATAATTTGATATGTTAAAGGGGAACTAAAGTAAGAGGTATACGGAGGCTGCCATATTTATTTCCTTTTTATCAATACCAGTTGCCTGGCAGCCCTGCTGGTCTATTTCTCTGCAGTAGTA
This sequence comes from Hyperolius riggenbachi, assembly GCF_040937935.1. Taxonomy (NCBI): domain Eukaryota; kingdom Metazoa; phylum Chordata; class Amphibia; order Anura; family Hyperoliidae; genus Hyperolius; species Hyperolius riggenbachi. The sequence goes on from NC_090646.1 coordinate 558,111,779, forward strand.
TATGAATAACACCAGAAACAAGCATGCAGCTAGTCTTGTCAGATCTGACTTTAAAGTCTGAAACACCTGATCTGCTGCATGCTTGTTCAGGGGCTATGGCTAATAGTATTAGAGGCAGAGGATCAGCAGGGCTGCCAGGCAACTGGTATTGCTTAAAAGGAAATAAACATGGCAGCCTCCATATACCTCTCTCTCTTCAGTTCCCCTTTTAAATTTGGTTTGGTGACTACGAATTAAATGGTACCTGAGAAGGATGAAAAGAAAAATTTTATACATACCCGGGGCATCTTCCAGCCCCCTTCAGGCTAATCAGTCCCTCGCTGTCCACCTCCACCACCTAGATCTTCTGCTATGAGTCCTGGTAATTCAGCCAGTCAGCGCAGTACGGCCGCATGCCGCTTCCACAGCCAGGAGTATTCTGCACCTGTGCAATAGTGCTGCGCAGGTGTAATACGCTCCCGGCGGCGGAGTGTGTGCATGCGCACTACGCCAGACTGGCTCAAGTACCTGGACTCATAGCAGAAGATCCAGGTGGCGGAGGACAGCGAGGGACTGATTAGCCTGAAGGGGGCTGGAGGAAACCCCAGGTATGTATAAAACTTGAATTTCATCTGTCTCAGGTTTACTTTGTTACACAGTAGTACTATACTCTACATATGCACTCCCCACAGAGCTGCAGGGAATCCACTGAGAATGTTGTGCACATTGAACAGAGAGGTGTTGTCTGTCACCCATAAACCTGGTTCAGTTTGTGCATGAAGAATGTGTAATAGAGGAAGAATCTCCTTATTCCCCTGCAGAGTACCTGCACATCACTCTTACATGTACCCACAGTTACATTGCCTAGGGCCTGATAGAGCTTCTTTGTTCCGGTCTGTACCTTTTACAAGTACTCTTACCAAGGACTAGTTTTAGTCTATGAATAAAGGGAATAAATATGGCAGTCTCCATATCCTTCTCACTGCAGTTGCCTTTTAAAATTCCCAAGCGTTGGCAGTTAAGAGACGAATTTCATGTTACATACTTTCAATCAACAAGATTGTAATATGCAAATTAGAGGAGTCGGAGTCGAGGAGTCGGAGGAATCCTAAACTGAGGATCGGAGGATTTTTGTACCGACTCCACAGCCCTGGTTGTCAGAACATTGCCATGTCTAGCACCTGTCACCAAGTCAAAACAATGTATCGGGGTAGAATGCATGGCTGTCACCAAGTAAATACTTTTGCTGTAACAATGTCACAACAGGTTACTAGTTCTAAGCAGCTGCGTCTGTAAGGGCTCTTTCACATAAGAGCTTGCGTTGGAGAACGCTCAAAGCATGCGTTTTGTTGTATCCCTTTTAATGCGTTTTGATATGCGTTGCACTGCAGTGAGTGTGCGTTTTTAATCCGTTTTCAATCCGGTACTGCACATAGAAAAACGCAGGTAATTTTTTTTTCTTTTAGTTTTCAACTTTCTACATTGTTCCTCTGTTGCATTCTGGGACTGATTGCCTGCGTTAACGGATTGAAAACGCGCATAGTGTGCGTTTTACATTGACTAACATTGTAACGCATAAAGCTAGCGTTGGCTGAAAAACTGCGCCTGGGTGCAGTGTAACGCAACGCACAAAAAGGCTGCGTTATATGTGAAAGCTAAAATGAAAGTCTATGGACTTTCATTTCACCTTGGGTAACGCAAACTTTACCCTTTGCGTTGAAACGCAGAAAATCTGCCCTAATGTGAAAGAGCCCTAAGACCTCATGCAGAACATTTTTCCCGCTGTGTCTGGCATCTGCCACTATCACCTTTGCCATATCGCCTTCCTTTGCATTAGTCTGCGTCTAATGTTTGATCTACAAACCCTTTAGCTAGCTGTTACTTTCATTGACAAGAGAATGCAGGACTGTTTAGCACACAAGTCACAGGCTGAAAGCAAAAGTCCATCACTTGTAATTATAGGCTGTCACAGCTCCCACTTGTCTGTAAGGCAATAAAGGAATAAAGCTTCTTACAGTGGGTGAAGTTTATTTACGGTGTCGTCATCCTGCGTTCTCTGCAGATCCGAGCGAATCTTTCTGACCAGAGGTGTACAGTAACCTTTCGCAATCTCCAGCTTTTCTGCTTTGGATATACCATATTCCTGCAACAACATAAAACAAGTAAAACTAATAGTTGTCCCACGTTCTCTTGGTCAGAGTGATAGCGTACCAAGGATTAGAGGGTTCACAAGGAATTAACATATATTGTAGGAAATGTGTGACTATCTTGTTCACTGACAAAATTATAATTTTCCATTAGTACATTTCCCCCTGAGCCTGTCCATCAAGTTGCTCCTGCCATGTCCCCTCTCCATCCTCGCCAGGGCCTCTGTACCCTGTGACCTTGAGGGATCTAGTCCTGTGTATGCACCTTAAAGAGGAACTCCATCCTAAACAAACATACTGTCATTAAAAAGTTACAATAGTTATGCTAATTAAAATAGATTGGTAATATAATCTCTTACCCACACTGTTTTAGAACAGGCAAATGTTTGATTTCATGATGGCAGCCTTCTTTTTGGTTGAAAGGAGGTGACAGGGAACATGAGACACAGTTCCAACTGTCCTGTGTGCTGATCACCCCTCCCAGTTGCTAGGCGACGTGAACAACAACATAGGAAATCCCATCATTCTCTGCACAGCATCAGGGAAAAAAAGTAAGGGCTTTTTTCTTTGATGGGTGGAGCTTAGCTAAAAATGCAGCTAAAAATTATGCTTTGGTAAGAAAACCAAAGTTCTGATGCTGTGAAACTGTTAAAAAAAACACCAAGCCTTCAGTTCTGCTGAGTAGATTTTTAGTCCGGAGGTTCTCTTTAACCGCCGTGCACCTCTTGATACTGCTCCAAATTTTGGTATGAATCTTAACAGATACTGATCGTTACGGCACTTTTAGCATTGTACAGCCAGACACTGTATGAAGCTAAATGGCCATCATGAGCCGCTCACTCCTTCACTCTCCAGCCCTCCGATGACTGCTTGACTAAAGAATAGCTCTCCCTGGCCCATTTACTTTTTCAATCTGGCCGGCCAATGCAGGGCTGGATATGTGGCTGCCGTGTCCTCTTCCCTCCCTCTTTATGCAAAGTTGCAACTATGGGGATTTTAGATTTGCATGCATGTGTTTCCTTTAGAGGTAGAATCTAACATGCCTTAGATTCAAGAGCATGAGATGTTTGCCTGCTTGCTGACTGGTGTGGGTAGCGTAGGGACCCTTTTGACTGGAGGGAACTTCAACATTGGTGAAAGTATTTAGTACAAAATGCTTGTGCATGCAATTTTAAAAGTGAATAACTTCCCTCAGCACCTCCTTCCCCTGTAAATCATGGGCCCTCAACAGGATGAGCATAGCTTTCCTTTGCTGCTGCGGCCATCTAGAGTGGGGGAAGGGGCTACTTAATACTTGGGGTACACCAGGCTACCTACATGGGGGGGGGGGGGGGGAGAAGAGTATCACTTGCTACCTGAACTAGGTGCCGACTTAAGACTGGGGACACGTTTGGCTTCCAGTACTGTGGAGGAGGTGGGCATATCAGCAACCTATACTGGTCTGGCCCCTCTGTCAAATGTAACCCTTAAGCGGCCAATTTAGAGGCTCAAGTGCTCGAGGCCGATTTATTTTAGCACTTTTTTTTCTTATTTGTTACATTTCCCTGCTTCTCATTAGTACAGCTGTAATGTGTATTTATGACCACTTTACACTAGGAGGCAGTGTGAGACAATAACTATGGACTTCTGCTTTCATTTTCTATATTTTCTGCTAGTAGAAAGATCAAAGCATTTCAAGAATTGACAGCAAAACGAGTTATGCCAACTTAAGTCAAAAGCAGTGCACTTATCTCAAACAAGGTAACTATTGAAGTTGCTAAAGGGTTAAGAACTCTTTGTGGCCCATGAGAAAGTTTGGTGTGTGGGTGTGTGTGTACGTGTGTGTGTACGTGTGTGTACGAGTGTACGTGTGTGTACGAGTGTACGTGTGTGTACGAGTGTACGTGTGTGTACGAGTGTGTGTGTGTACGAGTGTGTGTGTACGAGTGTGTGTGTGTGTGCGCGAGTGTGTGTGTGTGTGTGCGAGTGTGTGTGTGTGTACGAGTGTGTGTGTACGTGTGTGTGTGTACGTGTGTGTGTACGTGTGTGTGTGTACGTGTGTGTGTGTACGTGTGTGTGTGTACGTGTGTGTGTGTGTGTGTGTGTGTGTACGTGTGTGTGTGTGTACGTGTGTGTGTGTGTGTACGTGTGTGTGTGTGTATGTGTGTGTGTGTGTGTACGTGTGTGTGTGTGTGTACGTGTGTGTGTGTACGTGTGTGTGTGTGTGTACGTGTGTGTGTGTGTGTGTACGTGTGTGTGTGTGTGTGTGTGTACGTGTGTACGTGTGTGTGTACGTGTACGTGTACGTGTGTACGTGTGTTTTTCAAGCTAAACACACACTAGAAATTAGGCATGATTGATAATTCCCCATAATCAAGGTAATCTGGGTTATATCATGATATACCCAGCTCAGGTAACATGCTTCAGTCTCTTATAATCCATGCTACCTTATCCAGGAAGATATAACTGACACTTCAGTCTAATTACACTGTACTCAAATCTCCTCTCATCTGTAGTCCCACAAGACAGCGTTACCTGTGGAATAACAATATCAGCTAGTGCTTTGGATATTCTATACAAGTCCATTGTGTTCTCCAGTTTTAGGCAGCCATTGTGTTGCACATCGTATTTAATGCAGTCATAAATGTCCGGAATCTTGCTGATGTCATATCTTCCATTCTTTGTTTTGAAGTCCTTCTCCAGCTTGCACCAGCGTCTCAGCATAAGCTCCAGGCTCTCGCTGTGGTACAGCTGGATATCTGGAGGCACAACACAGCAATATGTTACAAGTCCTTCATTTCCAATGAAAGCTAATCATTATAGACTGCATTCATTTCTGGCAAATATCAGCTGGCACTGTAACTGTAAAAACCCTGATGAATGTGTAAGTGCCCGTGTCCCATTACTGTGATGGATGCATTATAACTGGAAACCAAGCAGATGGATGTAGTAAAGCTGTTCCTAATTACAAATAAAAAGCACATTTACTGGAAAACATATGGCAGGTTTAACCTTTTGTAGAAATGGAACATGCGTGAAATGATGTTACCTGCAAATTTCGGGTCATCCATTTTCTGTCGTATTTGGGATGTCAAGCTTTGGATCAACGCATACACTTTATCACAAGTCCTAACCGGATTCTTTATAATTTGCATGGACTTAATCTGGGATATGCTTCCAGTGGGAGTCAGCTAAAAGGACAGTGAAAACAGAATGTGTGAGAAGGATGGAAGGCAGTGAGAGAGTCCTGTAGGTACCAAACTAATTCCTACGCTCTACAGAAAATCACACAGACTTCTGAATATAAGCTCTATGTGTTCATGCAATAGTTGGTCTCTTGCCTCATGGTTGACCCTTCTCTAGTCTCTCTCAGTTATTTTCTCTTCTTCCTTCTCTCTATCCTTTAATCTACGGGGTTAGGTGGGGAGTGTCTTAGTTGACACCCTCCCCTTTCTACAGGGTGGTATTATGCTTAATTAGGTTCTGACATGATAAGTTCGGTTCTCAAATAGGCACTGCAAAAGTTATTGTGAAACCCGGGGTAATAATTAGTTCATAATATATTAGCAGACGCTGGATAATTGCTTTTTCTGATCACAATATGCTTTACGGATATTTAAAATCACAAACACTGGTCCGCATGACAGCCGAATTGCGTCCAACCGAAGCCTACCACCTGAATGCTAATTTATGTAATTCTTGCTAGATTTGGTACAGCAGGCAAAGGGTGTATGACAGTACACCTGATTGGCTGACTGGCGTCTGCTGGCCAGATAGAGGCAGGACATTGCTCTAGCTGGAAGTTAGCAATTGTGTTTGTTGCAGTTGGCATTCACTTTATGGATATTTGCCTGAAGTGCCTTTACGGTTATGTATCCTTTTTATATGTACACTGGTTCTATATGTACAATTGCTCAACCTGTTCTAATAAAACTTTAAATATAAAAAAGAAAATCACACAATTTTCTGACCACGCCCAATACAACTTCGGGCAGGACATTCTGTGTTCTGAAACTCAGCCTCTCTTTGCTCTAAAAGATTTATATCAGAAAAAAAATTGTAGCAGAACAGCATTCAAACAGTTATACACAGCACTTTGTTCTGTAGTGGAAAGCTCCTTAAAGAGACTCTGAAGCCTCCCTAAAATCATCTTTATTTTAAAAACCTCTTAAGCATGATTGCAGCACCTAAAATGCTGCATCACCTCGGCTGAAAACTCACTTAATCACCCCATACTCCCTGGGGCACATCGCGGGGAGCGCTTCCGTGAAGAGGCAGAGCTTTGGGCTGTAGCTCTGCTTCTACACGCATCCATCTGCGCTGATCGCCTCCTCTCCCCGACCCTCTCAGTCTTCTTTCACTGAGAGGGGCAGGGGAGAGGTGGCGATCAGAATCGATTGACGAGCATGAAGGAAGAACTACAGCCCAAAGCTCTGCCTCCCCAGGCAGCAAAATCCCGACCAGGAAAGTCGTGGATTTTTGCCCCGGGAGTTAGGGGTGATTAATTGAGTTTTCAGCCGAGGTGATGCGGCGTTTTAGGTGCTGCAATCATGCTTACGAGGTTTTAAAAATAAAAACATGATTTTAGGGAGGCTTCAGAGTCTCTTTAAGCATATGATGTGCATCCGAAAATGAGATAACATTATAGTTTGTTTACATTCCTCTGTTGCTACAATTAGTTACAGCCAGTCACATGCTAAAAATGGAACTGTACTAAGCTGACAAGAAGAGATGACAACATTTCACTAGATAGCTGCTGTATTTATATACTCAGATCTATGAATAAAATGCAATGCCAGTTTTCAGAGCAGATAAACTGTAATTTGGGACCTTGTAATTTGTAAACAGGCAATATTACTTGTGCACAAAACCAAATATGGTAACTGTATGGGTGCTAAAAGTATTTTTTTTTAAAGGTTATGTCAGAGTTTTATTCCACTTTATAGTGCAGTTGCTACAGTCTCACCTTGTCACATCGCTACAGCAATGCCACCCTCTCCCCCAATACTGGTGTCAAGGTGCCTGGCTGTGACAACCATGCGGAGGAGGGGTGAACGGTGAGTGCCTGTTGGCCATCATAGTACAAGAAGGTTGTAAAATTGACCCATCATTGTTAAATTAAAATGTATAATGTGTGCGTGTCCAAAGGCTGAGCCACCGGACCTGGCTGAAAGCTCCAAGAGCAACATTATGGCTAGAGCTTTAGGGTATCTTGGTGAGCAGAAGTGAAGGTTTAGGGGTAAAAGGGATCTCCTTTAAGTAGGGGGAAAAAACATTCAATCCTGCAGATGGGCTTTAGGGTTGGCTAACTATCAGACTAAAAACATGACAAGACAAATTATATAAACCAGATTTGTGTGAATTTGGTGGTCTTCAAAATGTTGTCTTCTGTTTCTCAGTGTCTTACCTTTTCATAGTCCTCAGAACTAAAGTCCCGATCCCGTTGGAGTATCTCATGAAGCCGTGCCTTCACCCGATGCTGGCAACTACTCAGCGAGTCACTGTCACTATCCAGGAGCCCGTTCATGTTGGCACTCTTCACCATCTGAACAAGTATTGGGGTCAGTTCCCCTTCCAGAGCCAGCAGGCCCTAGCAATGAAAATGCAAGCATTACAGCAAGTACCAGAACAGTCTCTGCTTCCACTATGGCAACCTGTACAGCACTAGAGAAGATATTGGCTCTATATAAATCATCAGCTTCTCCCATTTATTTTCTAACCTGCCATAACAACCAGGGAAGCAAAATATAAAACAGTTATCAACAGTTGTAGCAGAACAGTCAATGGGAAAGAAAGCAAAAAGGAAATGCAAAATCTTAAAGGGAACCTGAAGTGAGAGGGATATCGAAGCTGCCATATTTATTTCCTTTTAAAGAGAACCCGAGGTGGGTTTGAAGAATATTATCTGCATACAGAGGCTGGATCTGCCTATACAGCCCAGCCTCTGTTGCTATCCCAAACCCCCCTAAGGTCCCTCTGCACTCTGCGATCCCTCATAAATCACAGCCGCGCTGCTGACAAACAGCTTGTCAGAGCTGGCTGTGTTTATCTCTATAGTGTCAGTCTGCTGCTCTCCCCGCCTCCTGCAGAACTTCAGTCCCTGCCTGCATCCCTTCCCTCCCTGCTGATTGGAGGGAAGGGACGAGGGCAGGGACCGGAGCTATGCAGGAGGCGGGGGAGCAGCTGAGACTGACACTACAGATGTAAACACAGCCTCACAGCACGGCTGTGATTTATGAGGGTTTGCAGAGTGCAGGGGGACCTTAGTGGGGTTTGGGATACCAACAGAGGCTGGGCTGTATAGGCAGATTCAGCCTCTGTATGCAGATAACATTCTTTAAACACACCTCGGGTTCTCTTTAAGCAATACAAGTCACAGTTATAAAACACATAAAAAATAATTTTGGCTCTTTCCGGTTAAAATGAAAGCACATATCAAAATAATATTTTGTGTCCACCCAGGGGATTGCTATTTAAGAATTAAGCCTTTATTTAGCACAAGTACAATAGTAATAAACAATTCCGCCCTAAAAACAATTAAAATGAAGGACCTGCGGAGCGCTCCTCACTCATACAGCCTAGCAAGCCGCACTCATCCCATCCACACTGGTACCGGTACCAATCCGACGTAACTCAGAGCGGGGAGACAGAGGCAGCCAGGCTGTAGCAGAAGCCCATTCCTCCAGCCTAGCAAGGACTCTCAAGCACAGGTACAGTCACTTCACCTTGCTCAGTCGGTCCGGCCAGTATCTCACCAGTCCCAAACGATTCCGGTCCTGTTCCCCGGATTTCCGTACAAGCAGGGTGTTCACCTGTTCACCTCTCTACCCAGCCACGCGTCCGCAGCGGGGAGTGGTGGCGTGCTGATCCAATAGCGGGGGTCCTTCCAGCTTCTGCTACAGCCTGGCTGCCTCTGTCTCCCCGCTCTGAGTTACGTCGGATTGGTACCGGTACCAGTGTGGATGGGATGAGTGCAGCTTGCTAGGCTGTATGAGTGAGGAGCGCTCCGCAGGTCCTTCATTTTAATTGTTTTTAGGGCGGAATTGTTTATTACTATTGTACTTGTGCTAAATAAAGGCTTAATTCTTAAATATCAATCCCCTGGGTGGACACAAAATATTATTTTGATATATGTCTATAACGTCATTGTGACCACCCCTATTGAATGGATAGTGTGGGAAATTAAAGCAAAGGGTGAGATAGACAGTGAATTTAATTGCATGGATAAAATGAAAGCACAAGCCATATTTTATCACAAGCTGAGCACCTAGTAGGCCGTTACGTCCAGCGTGCACATCTGTAGGGATCAGATGCATTGCTAGGCAACAGCAGATTGCTACAGGCGGCAATCATTAAATGTGTATGAACAGATATAGGTATTTCAGGGGTTAACACGGGGTTAATAGGTTAAGCTGGGGTTAAAAAAAAGAAAATAAATAAATAGTGACAGGACTCAAAATTTATTTTTTTAATCCCTAGTTATTGTTTTTTCCGTTTTTTAACTTGCATAACTTATTTTTTTGCCTAACTTTATTATAAGATTGTTGCCATTTTCTAGCAGTAATCATTTACTTTTACACAAGACAGTGCATGAACACATGTAGGAGCACATGCAGGCAGTGGCTTTTAATGGGGGAGTCCTAAAACATCCACCTTCCTCACACTTCAGGTTCCCTTTCAATGAATTACATCCTGTAAACCAGGGGTCCCAAACCTGTGGACCGCGGCCCACAGTTGGTCCGTGGGACGTTTGCAGTTGGGCCGCGGGACAGTCCTCTTGCCCCCCCCGGCCGCTGCTTTAGCCGGCGGCCGCTAAATCTATATTCCCCTCTCATGTCCGTGTAACTGATTCACAGCAGCGCACAACGCGGCTGTTGTGAGGAGGAGGCAGGAGAGCGGTTCCCATAGTAACATACACATCGCCGCTACAGGAAGCCGCTCTCTCCTCTATACTACCCATACTAGGGCGCTATACTAGCTATACTGGGCACTATACTAGCTATACTGGGCACTATACTAGCCATACTGGGGAAACTATGCTAGTTATGTCGCCGCACCCCCCCCCCCCCCCCGTAGCCCACTGCGCACAACACTGTCCACTGCGCAACTATACTAGCTGTACTGGCCACTATACTAGATACACTATATACCATGCTAGCCATACTGGGGTAACTATACTAGGGCAACTATGCTAGCTATGCTGCCGCTCCAACCCCCCTCCCCCCCCCCCCCCCCCCCCGGTGACGCGATGCGCACGACACTGTCCACCTGGACACGCGCACGACACTGTCCACCAGGATGCGCGCACTCCGACCCTACACCACACACACCTCCTCCTTATCCCCCCCGCGGAGAAACATTTAGTCAGAAAGTGATCCCCGCGCCGGAAAAGGTTGGGGACCCCTGCTGTAAATGATTCTATAGTTCTCTATAGAATCATTTACAGCAGAGGGGGAAAAAAAAAAAGGTACAAAGCAATTTTAAAGAAATGGAAATATACTTTAGCAAAAGCTGCAGCAGTCATCTGGACTCTCCCTTCATCTGATGCATAGATCTTCAGGTCATGACGATAGGTACTGTGTAACCGAAGCAGTCCACACCCTGGAAACCCAGCATAGTCTCCTGAGAAAGAAGATCAATAATTATGCAATACATTACTTTATAAAGCCCTACTACATGGCTTACCTCGTCAGTCTATGGAGGCTCAGACCTCCAGAACCAGATTACTGCACTGCAGTCCGAAGCAGGCAGGGAGAGGAGATACCCAATCCCAACACCTTAAGGCCTCTTTCACATGGGAGGCTGAACTCTTCCCGACAGCCAGCCACTGAGTGTCTTCTAGCTGCAATTCCATGCAGCCGAATGGCAGAGTTTGTAACCCCACCTGAACATGCTCAGATGTGACTACATAGAGGGGGTTTTCTTTCCACCACCCATGCCGAGCACTAGCAAGTGCCTGACCGGTGCACAGGAGCAGCAGACAGGCTGTGAATTTACCATCTTCAGCATCCCGTGTGAAAGAGGCCTAAGTAAAAGGGCCTGGCAATGGCAAGAATTGCAGATCTATGTTGAATTAGTCAGCACTAGACCTGTTGTCACCTTTACATACATGGAGTTAATGCAGATCTTCAAAATATGTAGTAAATATATTTGTATGAAGAGCAGGAAATTTTTCACTCACCTACTGCGTCACCAAATGTTTCTAAATAAAATGTATCAAGCTTGTGCTGAAGATGTACAGTATACCTTGTCCTCCAGGATACATGCAGCGAAATGCCCTCCCGAGCTCCTCTGCCTGGACTCGCCCCGCAGGAGTCAGTTCACCTCCCCACTTAAGGACTAGAAGCAGTGATGGCTCATCTCTGCGACAGTCTGAAAAATAAACAACCTATTACAGAGAACTGCTCAGAGTACTGTATAATAGAATTAGGTTTATGAAATATCCAAACTACAATACACTTTGTTTCAAGTTGATTTAACCGGTTCAGCCCCACAATGTCGAAAACCTCATGCATCCGAGCAACATTCACCTCCCATTCATTTATGGGATTTATGGAAAAGAGAGGCCAGGAGTCTGTAGACCTGACTCCAAAACCTAACCAGGCGTGGACATGACCACCAAATATGTAACATATCTCCAATTACTCTACAGCCCCTAAAGCAGAATGGATTGGCCGATGGAAAGATTTTAGCTATTCTAGCAGGGACTAGATACCATCTAGTTAGGACTTTGTAAGCTGCTTCAACCGAGTGGAGATTATTTGAGCAGCTGGAGACCCTACCCCATATGTTGATCCAGTCTTCCCTATCTCTAGTTTTTGAAAGGTCACTTTCCCATCTGTTTACATAGGCATGCTGTAATGGTGGGTCAGGGCGAGTGAGAAATGAGTAAATTGTGGATATTAATCCCTTAGCGTTGGGTTGGCAGAGACAGATGTTTTCATATGGAGTAAGATTACGTGAAAGATCTTTATTATGGATAAGGGACGTAATCCAACGCTTAATTTGGGAGTATCTGAAAATTTCCCTCTGAGGGATTTGGAATTTCTCCTGGAGGTCGGGCCACGAATATAAGCCTCTGAGAAAGTTGGTTGGAGTCAGTCCGCGGTCCGTCCACCAGGAGAATGCCTTCGGGTTATCTAATCCCGGAGGAAAAAGAGGATTGTGGGTCAAAGGCAGTAGTGGAAGGTGAGGAGATTGTAGGTTGGCAGAATAGCGGAGTGAGTCTCAGATTTTCAAGTTATGCAATAAAGGGGGGCTAAGGGTTAAGGGTCTTACTTTCTGTGGGAGCCAGAGTAACGTGCCAGGGAGTAAAGGGGTACAATCAGGGATCTCTAAAAAGACCCACAAAGGGGTATCTTGTGATTGAAACAGACGAGTTAGCTGGCATATTGTAGCTGCATGGTAGATGAAGAGATCCGTGGTACCCCCAGAACCCCATCTAGTTTATGAGCAAACATTGTAGATTTTTTGACCCTAGGGCCCCTATGACCCCAAATGAAAGTCAATATTTTGTTCTGGAAAATACGTAAATAGTGGGGAGGGACTGTGATGGGTAAAGTGCGAAAAAGGTAAAGTAATTTAAGTATGTCATCTTTATTGAGTTTATTTTGCCTAACCAGGATATGGGGAGAGTAGACCAAGTATTTGTTAGGTTCGGTAAAGATTTCAAGAGTGGGGGGTAGTTAGCTGCGAAGAGGGAGGTATAAGACGGAGTCAGGCTGATTCCTAGATAGGGAAGAGTCCGAACCCATTAAAATTGGAGTCGATTCTTTTAGGGGAGAAAAACACTGTTCATCTAGGGAAATGTTCATGGCCTTGGATTTAGCTGCGTTGATACGTAATCCCAAGATTTTCGCAAAATGGGCAAATGCTCTTAGGGCGTTGGGAACCGAGGTCTGAGGTTCCGTGAGAAAAAGTAGGTTATCGTCCGCGAATAATAGTTTATGGTGGATACCCGCCCGTTCCACTCCCTTAATGTTGACGTCCTCTCTAATAGAGCTAGATAGGGGATCTAGGGCTAAAATAAAGAGGAGGGGGGACAGGGGGCAGCCCTGCCTCGTTCCTCTTCCGATTGAGAAGCTTTCTGAACTATGGCCCAGATGTCTTACAAATGCTGTAGGGGAGGAATAGATTCCTTCGATCCAATTTAAAAAATGAGCGGTGAAGCCCCATTTATCAAGGGTATGTTTTAGGTACGACCAGGAGAGGGTGTCGAAAGCTTTGAAGATATCTAATGATAAAGATATCCCTGGAATCTTACGGTGATGTAAGAAGTGAGTCAAGAGGACAGCCCTTCTAGTGTTGTCCTCAGCCTGGCGTCCAGGGACAAACCCCACCTGATCTCTGTGTATTAGAGCAGGGAGGAGCTTATTTAATCTAAGGGCCAAGATTTTGCCCAGTAGCTTTAGGTCGATATTCATTAAAGAGATTGGGCGGAATTGGTGCGCTTCGTGGCTTTCTTGCTCTTCTTTAGGGATCATAGAGATTTGTGCTTTAAGCATACTTTGTGGGGGGAGCTTTCCTTCCCTGAGCTCATTAAAACAATTAGTTAAGGTAGGGGCAATTAGATCTGTAGTCTTTTTATAATATTGGGCTGAGAAGCCGTCTGGGCCAGGAGTCTTATTAAGTTTAAGAGTTTTTATGGCCGTTTGAACCTCAAGTGCAGTGATAGGGGCGCTGAGGAGAGTTGAGGCATCCAAAGTTAGTTTAGGGAGGGAAACTTGGTCTAGAAAGGAAATGATATCCTCATCGGTATTCCCTGATGTGTTAGTATATAATTTGGAAAGGAATTTAGCAAAAATGTCCACTATCTTGCGGGGGTTGGCCGTGGTCTGACCCAAGAGATCACGAACCTTGAGAATTTTGGGGTATAGAGGGTGAATTTTAAGGCTTCGTGCCAGTAAGGCGAGAGGCTTGTTGGCGTTATAATAAAACATCCGTCTCCGCCAACGCATCTGTCGCTCAGCTTTATCAGCGAGTAGGAGATCAAGTTCAGTACGGACCCGTTCTTTAATCAGTCTATTAATGCTGGAAGGAGTCTGTTTCCATTCTTGCTCTGCTTTATCTAGCCTAGCGGTCAGATCTTCTATCTTGAGATTCCTTTGTCGTTTAAACTCACTTGCCATGCTGATCAAAAAACCTCTCAAGGTCGCCTTGTGCGCTTCCCATAGAGTAAGGGAGGAGGATACAGAACCTATGTTGTCCTGAAAGTATTCCTTGAGCCTATCTCTGAGGCGATTTAAGAGCTCATCTTTAGTCAGCATGGTGTCGTTAAGGCGCCAAAGGAATTCCCTGCGAAGAGGTAGGGAGATTGAGCAACAGATAGAGATGGGGGAGTGGTCGGACCAGGAGGTGCTATGTATCCGAGCTGCAGGGACGAGGTGTAGACAGTGTTGTTGGACAAAAATATGGTCAATGCGACTGAAGCTATCATGAGCATGTGAATAGAATGTGAAATCTTTAGATGTAGGATGAAGTTCCCTCCAAGCATCGATAAAGCCATATTTATCTAGAAGTTGATTTTAGCTCCCTGTTGATCAGAGGTATCGACCGATGGAGCAGAAGTCGTATTTCTCTGTCTGTCTAGTTTTGGGTTTAGTGTCGCATTGGTATCCCCAGTGACAATTAATTGGCCGACCCCATGTTGTGCGAGGAATTGCAAGAAGTGTGAGTAAAAGTTGGACTGATGGGCATTAGGAGCGTAGTATGTGGCTATCGTAATATCTCGATCATATAAGGACCCTATGAGGATGAGGTATCTGCCAGTGGGATCTGCAATTTGTTTATTGCAGATGAAGGGGGTGTGTTTTCGGAAGGCTATTATGACCCCTCTGACTTTAGTTCGGGCACAAGCAAAATAGACATCTGGGAAGTGTCGGCTCAAATATTTTGGACAGGAAGGTTTAGCTAGTCTAGTTTCCTGTAAACAAACTATGTCAGCATGACAGGAGTTATAATACGTAAAAGCCTTGGATCTCTTATGGGGGGAACCAAAACCCTGGACGTTATGTTAGAAGATCTTGAGTGTATTAGTCATCATGGAGGGTTAAAAAGTATGCAGGCTAAAAAACTGTCCAGACTAGGAGGTGAGGGACCCATAGGGAGAAAGAGGGTGAAGGGATAGAGAAAAGGTGGGTGAAGTAGAAACAGAGAGAGCTGGGGACCACCTCCTGGAGGGGGGTAGCAGGAACATGCGAGTATTGAGAATGTTGAGGGCCTTGCAGCCCGGGTGTTCATGTAGGTTGCCCAGGTGAGGGTCATTATCAGGAGAAGCCTGATAAGAAAGGAGGCCACTTGTTGAAGGGGCTCCATAAGAATCAAGGGGGGGGGGGGGGCGTGTCAGCCGACCGCCTCACTTGCCTATGGTGTGTAAATAGTGCAGGCGTCAAGTTAAAGAGCCAGCTAAGCAGGGAGGACGGGCCTAAGGAGGGTAGAATGAGGACCAGGATCAGATCAGATTAGGTCTTCCAGAAATATTAGGCTTCCAAAAAGATAAGCTCAGGATTATTGCTATAGGTTTGTAAGCAGTGGCAGTGGTTAATAATGGAAAGCAAGAGGGGTATTTTCACAGAAAGCATAAAACTTAATAGTACTCTAATATAAAGCGTCACCGTACTCTTGAAAACCATAACAAAAAGGATAGTGAGGCACGCTCCACGCCGCCGGGGCTCTCATCCAGACCATTTTAGGGCTGTAAGAGATGCACTAATAAAGTATAAGCAGCAACGTGGCTAGCTCGTAACAAAATTGAAAAGCTAGGCTGCTTAGCTTATAAAGGAATCCACGCAGCAAGGCGTCATGCACGACCCACCTCCTTAATAGCAAGAGCAGGGAGAGTCCCATTGTAATCAAACTAAACATTTAGTTAAGCAAAAAATAAGGTGTGGAACATGGAAAGGAGGGAAAGGGAGGAGCGATGGCTGCTTCCGTGGCCCTGACTTATGAACCATACATAGGATCGGAGGGGGAGGGGAAGGGGGGAGGGAAGGGACAAATAGAGCTTAATACAAATACCATCATATAGAAATGAACCTGCATCATAGAACACACGTATTTAATCATTGTATGTATGTCGAAGCTATTTTGAGTCCAATGACAAAGAAAGGAAGCCGATTAGTATATATTAGATAATGTCACTCATTTACGGCATCGTAGTTAGGCTGAGATTGCAGGTATATAAGCTCAGATGGCAGTAATAGTTATAAGGTAAACAAGTCCGGTGGGAAGTTCAAATCCTGCACGGGAAGAAACAAAGAGTCCAGTGCAGTAAAAACTAAACTAGAAGAACACATCAATCCTGGATAAAACAATAGGGATTTAAAGTACATTCCTAGAGACCTGAAACGGTGAATAAGTGATCCATCATCACGAAACAAGTTACACTAAAGCAAACAAAGCTCAAGGAGCTGAACTGGGTAACTTATATGGAGGCCAAAGTTCGGTGGCGGGGAGGGCTATTCCGGGATAATGTGGTGCCAAATCAGTTACGGTGGCTGAGGGCCTAAGGGGTAATAACGACTGAGTATGTTCATATGGGTGTGGTGCGAATTAAGCCCGGTTTGGCTAGGGGAAATCAAAAAGTCTTACCCGACCTCGGTAGGAAGAGTGAAACCTGGTAGAGAAGGAACCAGAGCCATAGCTCGGAGCGCGCAGTTTGACCGCATGGCAGGGATCTTCATGGTGGTGCGGAGGCTTCAGTGTTATTGGAGGATCTTGGGGAGGCTCTGGGAGAAGCTCCGGGAGAAGAGGTTTGTCGCCATGTATCCTGTAAGGTGGGGGATCTCCGTCCCTGCGGTTTGGAAGTAGAGCTCTTGGGGTCAGAAGGAAGAAGAATATGCAGACGCTCCAGGAGCTGCTGGGCTTCATCAGGTGTGGTAACGGTATGAGTACGGCCCGCAGTGGTGAAGATAAGTTTGAAGGGGAAGACCCACTTATATTTTATGCTTTGAGAAGTAAGAGCTGTTGTGTAGGGCTTCATGGCTCGTCTCTTCAGGATAGTGGTAGGAGCCAAATCTGCGAAGATTTGATATTGGAAGCCCTGGAATGATAAGGGTTCCTTGTCTCTAGCTGTTTGGAGAATAGTCTCTTTAGTTCTGTAGAAAGTGAATTTGATCAAAACATCACGCGGAGAGCCGTCTGCCCGTTTAGGGCCCAGTGCCCGATGGATCCTGTCAAATTCAAGGCGTTCGATGGGCATGGCCGGGATCAATTCTTGAAACATAGCGGTAGCGGTAGAATTCAGATCCTCTATAGTTTCCGGGATCCCACGGATTCTGAGGTTGCTCCGGCGGGAGCGATTTTCAGAGTCTTCCATACGAAGTTTAGCTTCAGCTAGTTCCGCGCTCACTTCAGTTAGCTCCTTGTCATGCGAGTTAAGGACGGTGGAGGCTTTATCCACCATCTCATCGAGTTCTCCCATGTGATTTGCAAGTTCTCGAATCTCCTTTTTGAGCTGCTGTGCAATTCTGTTAGCTACGGTATCTAGCTCTCGGTGCAGAAGCGTTTTAAATGTGTCTAGTAGCAAAGTATCTTTGGGAGTCCAATCCATAGCCGCATCAGGGTCGCTGGAGCCTCTTGGGGTGTTCTTGGAGCGCTTATTTTGGGAGCGTGGGTAAGAAGCGACCGTAACTCCTGAACACGAGGAGGCTGAGGACGCCATGCTGTCTTGCCCGTGGCGGCGTCTGCTGGACAAAGCGGGAGTGGAGGGTGACTCATCCCGTTTATCCTTGGAGCGGCCCATCGGTGCTCTGGGGTGTCCTCTCCAATCGTGGGGGTCTGTCGGAGGAAAAGGATGCCTGCAGCTGTAGAAAAGCTTAGTAAAGGCAGTCGGCTGTGCGGAGCGCAGCTAGAAAGCGACCTTCTCTCAAGCGCGCCAGCCACGCCCCCCTTGTATTTTTTTAAATTAAAAAATTTATTTGGGTAATTTTTGGTGTGGGAGGGAAACCGCTAATTTTAAATGCAAAATAATGTAATTGTTTAATAAAAAAAAATGTATGTTGGTGTAGTTTACTATTTGGCCACAAGATGGCCACAGTCAAAAAAGTCCTGGATGCGAACGATCTCGCATCCAGGAACTAGAAAGAACGGGGAACTTATTTTTTTGGTAGAAAGACGGAGGTCTCTGATGAGAGATCGTCGTTTTTTCTGCGAAACACTTAGATCAGTGAATGGGAACTATATTCCCATTCACTGATCGGGGGGCTAGCGGGCAGGAGCGTGCCCGATTGCGCACACCGCGCAGCAGCAGAACTTATCTGGACAAACATCCTCGTCCAGATAGGCTGAACTGGTTAATAACTGCTTTATCACTATTGACAAGCTCTCCCTTTTGTCTTTTTTATGTGAAATAATGAAGATTACCAGTGATTACTTTTACACACCAGGCATGGATGTTCTGGTCCGCTTCAAGCACCCTCTAAAAACTAATTACAAAGTTGGAAACATACATTCTCTGTTAGGGTTAGGCATAAAAGTACTAGCACAATAGTAGAAGGGATCTGGGTATGTTTAAGGTTAGGATTAGTTAGTATGAAGGGCAGTTTAGAGGTTGAGGTAAAGGTGCGTACACACATGCGACTATAGTCGTTTGTAACGATCGTTCCCCGATCTATACCAACGACGATCGTTACAAAAAACGAACCACCGACTATTAAGGCAAATGACGAACGAGCCAAATCGCTACAAAAGAAAGTTCTGTCTCGGCGGATTTTAACCAACGACGATCGTTTGCAAAAGTAGTACATCGTTGGAAACGGTCGTTCGTACTAGGCTTGACATGCGCATTTCACTATTTCTCTGTGAAACTTCTCATTTTTATGCGCAGGCGCAATAGTCGCTTTACGTGATGTAACGTTCGTTCTAACGATCAGATCGTTACACACCTTTTAAAACTATCTTTACTTAGGTCGTTCTTTCATCAATTAAAAGTTCGTTCGTCGTTCTCAACGAACGATCGTTGTCGCATGTGTGTACGTAGCATAAGGCATATGTGATAATTTAGTGATAGACATGTCCACAGTAAAAGGTCAGGGTCATGTTTAGGATAGACGCTCAGGAAAGGTTCTCATGTGGCTGAAAAAGCACCGCACCCCAAAATAATGTGCCCAATTTATGTAACCAAAAAAAAAAGGATCTAGTAGGCAGGACGCGTGATTGTGAGCTCTGTCTATGAGCTTTATTCTGACATACCGATAGGGATAAAAATAATACAACTACACATAAGGCTCTTGCCGGTGAAATTTTACATTTAGCTTAGCGTTCTACCCAGTGATAGCACAATACAGAGAAGAATCGGTAGGCTCTGGCCCTTGGCGAGCCGAGTCCTCACCACTTGGACATGACCTTGATAAAAGAGCTTCAAACTTGTAAACACAAAGTCCACATCTCCTCCTCTCCAAAGTGGTAGCCACACTTAGCCCTAATGGGAAATCATCTGTGCAGCCACAATGGCAGTTAAATTAAACCTCAAATTTAAATTTAAGACTAGTGACACACAGAGTAAACACCTAATAGCCTACTGTACTGCTTATATGGTTTATGCCATATTGTGCCCGTGGTCTGTTCTAGATTTGCAAGATCATCCACCAGTTTAGAAAAAGAGTTCTTGAACACTTGCACTTAGTACAGACAGCAAGGTTAGCTGATCACACCCAAAATAAGCATGGTGGCAATTCCAGCTGTCCTAGAGTTGTAGGATTAGAGAAAAACTCCTCTTCCAAATAGAAAGGACAATCAGTCCTATAAGATTTAATGACAAAAATACCTGCTTTTGCCACAATAAAGACTATGTTTAGTTGTATGCAATTAGTACAGTTTCTATCTTCCACATGTGCTAAAGCCATTTACTCTTGATTCATTATAAAGGGTGCTGCTCAAGTCACTTTAAATCTTATCTGCACCTTCACTGGGAAGAGCAAACCCCTCAGGATCTCTCCCTTGAATTCTGGTTACCCAGTTTTCCATATCCATATCCCCTCCCCACAACACTTTGGTGGCTCTTGAACCAAGCACTTGAACCATCAAGCCAAAAGTACAAATCCAACTGTGTTTCAGCAGAGGCCACTGAGCAGAAATACATGCAAAAAATGCCCCCCCCCCAAGCTAGTACAATATCGCTAATCAGTGGTAATTCCAACAGTAAAATATTGGTCATTTTACAGATGGGTGACTATTACAAAACCTAATCCTATTCTCACACAGGCGCTAATACCGGTTATTAAAGGAAATTTGGGTGCCAGAAGCATGGCACCCCAAAACATGGTGGGTGTTGGGGCCAACCGCTATGCAAACTGCAGTTACAGTATATTTGTAGCCACAGTTTGTATAGCAGGCGGCCCTGACACCTGTTATTTTATCGGGCACTCCGTTAATAGCGGATGCTAACCCTGTTCACTTGTGCAGCTGGACCATTACTATGGAAACATGCTACTAGCGTATCTTGCGGTACTTCCGAGCGGAATAGTAATCTTACAGTGCACGGAAATATCACTGCTGTTTCATGAATCAACCTCATTATCTTCTTTCTTAAAGTCTATACGATGATATTCCTAGGGTGCCTAAACCAGTGTATTATGAATAGGATAGACTTCATCAATACGATCACAGAATTTAACGTGTACCTTCTTCTTCACTAGATGTCTTCGGACAGCCATGTGGCAGGTATGTCAACTGAACTTTACGATTTATTCCAGAAAAGTGTCCATACCTTTAATATAAGCAATCCGTTGAATACCAATAATAAAAAAGCAACAATAATCAACACCTTGAAGAGAATATATAGTGATTTCTTGTTTTATTAAGTGTAGAAGTAAAGAATAAAAAATTTAATAGGAAAATATGAAACCCCACAAATGAAAATGTAATATTGGTTTACAGTTTCAGCTGCTGGTTTGATTGGCAAGCTTTGTAAGTAGAAGAAAGCCCTCGTTTTCTGAAGTGTAGTAAGGATAGCTCCACAGAGAAGATTAAGGCCAAGTTACCAGTCACCAAGTTGGAGAACTTTGATGTAATGTAAAAGGTAGCCATACATGGGCCAATTCCCCCCCCCCCCCCCTTTTTTTTTAAATACAGTCCAGTTATCTGTTCCCCAACAACTTTCTGATAGATGACCGATTTCTGGCATTTTATAGAACAGAAATGTGATCAGGATCGATGAATAACTTTCGTTAGCTGGGTACAGAGTCAGTCAGCACTTGCAGTGCTCCAAGCAGACAGTGCAACAGTGCCACTGATGTCTGGACAACTATGAGCAGCAAAAAAGCTGATGTGATGGATGAACAGATACTCCAGCAATGAAATTGGGTAAAATAGATTGCTGTATAATGAGGACACTTGTATCCCATGTATAGCCGCCTTAAAAGACTTGTTTACTACAACAGTAATGCAGCGCTCCTCTACTCACAAAACATTACCACCTGGTGGTGCGGGTGGACCACTAAAAAAAAAGAAATATTTATTTGCAATATTTTGAATGTCTGTAATTAGAAAAAAGTATTTGTTAAAAATAATAATAAATGCAACAAAAAGCAGTAAAACACTGTAAAATAAATGCCACAAAAAGCAATAAAAAACATGAAAAAAAAATGCAACAAAGGCCAATAAACACCACACATTCAATTTAAAGCAGACTGTCTCAAATTACTTTAATGGGTTCAAGCTCCACCTTAATTTTCCATATGTTTAATACGGCAAGTAAATTGAGGTCACTAAGGTTTGCCGCTGATCAGAAATGTGACGCACTGGTACTGCCAACTTTTTTTTTTGCATGGTGGTGGTGGGGGGAGCCATGAGGCAAAGTCATGTGCCATTTCTGTAAGCAGCTTACCAGTTCAACCTGCAGCAGTAGCCTTGAGGCAGGGAACACACTTGACTGTTCTCGTGCAGAACTGTTCTCGAGAACTTATGTTAATCAATGTGCTAGTTCACACCTACTGTGTTGTTCACACGCAGAAAAAAAAAAAGCTGACATTCGGCATGATGACTCTGCACATTTTGGCAGTTTTCTCTATCAATTACATCAGCTGCTGTGAAAAAATGTGCATGTTTTCCTGCACAGAAACACACTTGGTGTGCAGAAAAAGTATGCAGAAGAATGCATGCGGAAAACTGAAAGTCAAGAGTGTTCCCTGCCTGAGCCTTCCAAGTGTAACCAGCTACACAAATGTGATATCTTAGATTACACCGGTAAAGAAGAGGAAGAAGGGAAGGGGAGATAGTCGTTCTACCCCCCTCTTTATAAATTTCAGCCAGCATCCATATGAAGTGCTTTTAAGTGACTCAGCTAGAGAAAGGTCAAGGAGTTATTTGCTCCAGGCTAGTGGTTTAGAAAGGATTAACATTGTAGCAAAGAATTCAGTATATTAAAAAGTAGGTCAAGCTTGGATCCTCCATAGTTACATAAAATAAGAGGTTTACACCTGAAGTGTAGTTTCAGAAGTCTATAGATGGTGGCAAGGCTGCACTATGTAAATGATCAGTACTGTCTGCTACAGAAGTCTAGCCTTGGCCCCTACCAGCACATCCTACACGGTCTTTGCAACAATTGCTGTTGGGGAGTCCCAGAATGATTTTTATCTGACTTTTTAGACCCTTTGGCATGGATCAGAAGAACCTCAATTTAGTAAAGAAAGTGGATAAAAGGTGTTTAGAGATGATTTAGACTTACCTTCATCTTCAGTCACATAGGAAAGCACATTTGTCATTTTCATATCTTCAAGAAAACTGCCTGTGGGGCGGTGTGGGATCGGCGGCCCACCTGACGTCAGGCGGGCCGCCGCTCCCACACCACCCCACAGCCATTCCATCAATAGGAATGGGTATGTGTATGTACATATGATACGTGTCATGCTGGCAGCACACTGTTTTTAACACGGATGTAAGCCGGCACAATAAAGTTTTTTTTTTTATCCCAAGACAACGTAGTGTCTTGGAATTCATCTATTGAAGATATACATAGGACTCTCTTCTGTACCCACAGCACACAGATTAAAGGGACCTTAAGCCCTGTGTTACTGGGTGAATTATCAACCACGAGCCACCGCAGTGCCTGACTCGGATTTTCTTTATTGCTTACACTTGTCATTTTGCCTCCCAGAGTCCAGATCTGCCAATCCCACCTCACAGGTAAGAGGCATGGCTGCATGGTCTGCTGAGCTCCAATAAACAAAATGACAGAACTCATCTGCAAGCACACTAGCGCGTTAAGTACAAATTTGTGTTCTTTAAGATTGAGAGGAGTGTAATTAAAGCACTTTTACTGTCTAGTCCCAACTCACATCTCTAGCACGGTTTTAAGCTGCTCCAGCTTTGCCTTGCTTTCTTCAATTTCAGAGTCATTATTCTGTCCAAGCTCAACAAGCAGCTGTCTTGCGATGTCCAGAACTTCCTGTTTGACGTTAAACATACAAACATGAATTCCAAAATAAACCCAAACATCTGTTTATACAACGTTCGGTCCTCTGAATTGTTCCAACCGCAAAAATAACTTGCCTGTAATTGCTTTGGTTTCTTCAATTTTAATTTTCCAGTCTTGTAACCGTAACATTTTTCAAACAGGTCAAAAAACCTACAATAAAACAAGTCAAGTAAGTATCCGTACGTTACAGTTTAAACTTCTAACGTACACTATTTTTTCTTCTTTTCTTGGCTTACATTTTTGAGGTCATGAGGTTCTTTTTCCAGGAACGTACATGTAGAAGTGAATACTCATTGATGTCCAACATTGCCCTTTCAATGGTGAGTAATCACTAAAGCATTCATAAAGTCTAAAGGGTACTGGGAATGTTTTCTGCAACTTTCCAACTTTGCATCGATAAAAGCAGTCATCTGGGTGAAAATAGGAGTGACTTTTTTTTCCTTAAATAAATTACTGGCCCGATTGCTGTTCTGATCCCGTCTCTAATACTCACCAAATGGCTGACTCAGGACTAATATCCAGATCTGGAGTTTGACATATTTTGAGCCTATATGAATACTGACCCCTTGCAGTCATGAACTACAAGGATTTTGCAACCAGTACCACAGATGATACTGATCAATACTGATAGATGCTTGATTTGGCCACACCCCCTAACACCTGCCTTTGTCTAATTAAGGTACCTTCTTCTGGGAGGAGTACGCCTCTGTGTGTCAGTATCTGGAATGAGGGCCAGTGGGCTACTCATACTTTTAGGCTCCTGCCACACTACATCCATTATGATGCAGAGCAAGAGACAATATAGGGCGACGCAATTTAATTTCAATCTTGGCTTTCACACTAGTACGTTCGCTGTGCGACAATTTCTGATGGAATAACTTTCAGCATGCGGTGCGTTACTGGGCAATACACACGATGCAAGCGTGAAATCTATGACTGCATGCTGCACTGGAAGGGTCGGATCACAGCAGTAGGCTGCTATACGACTTTACATCACAGTTGCAATTCCATTTTTAAGGATGCGCAACAAATATAGTGTGAAAATAACCATCCAAATCTTGTAATCCTCTAAAAGCACTTCAAACATTTGGGAGGGTGCAGCGTCACAAGGCCGATTCCTGAAAGATTTCATGCTGAAGTTGATCAGGATACGGCCTGCGGTGTATGGTAAGCCAACAGATCTTACCTCTGATCAGGTTCGATCATAGAGAGATCTGTCCCTTGGTCGAATCTGACAATCATCACTAGATATATGGGCACCTTTAAGGCTATCGATCCCTCTGTATCACAGTGTAAATAGTAGTAGTTACTGTGCAAATAGACAATACATGATACACAGTGACTAATGGCAAAAGCAGAGAATCCAAGCTCTTAATACAATCCGCATCCAGCAGGGTCGGATTTACCATGAGGCATTGCAGGCATGTGCCTACAGGCAGCTGATGTTGGAAAGGCAACCCATTCCCCTTCCCTATGCAGAGTCCTGATGAGTGTGTGAGAGGTTACTCATACTGCTATCGAAAGTCCACTGACAAGAGCTCCCTTAAGTTGGGGGCACCTCTAGCAACTTAATACTAAGGGTACCTCTGGCTACCTAATCCTAAGGGACACCTGTAGCTACAATGGGCAAGAGAAGTATGGCAGAAGTGACAGCTGGGCCAGCACACTTGTGGTGTGGTGGGGATTTGGTGGCTCATGGAGAGTGAAGCCTAGGATGTCAGGAAATCTGTGCCTACAGGCTCCCGTGATGTAAATCCGGTCCTGGTGTCCAGGCCAGTTTGAAATTATCTTTATAACCAAGAACAGGATGCTACTATTATTTAATACACATAATCACTGCTCTAAAGCTCCACTTTCAAGTTACATCATCTAGCATAAGACACCAGAGCCTAATTCAATTTACTTTTTCTCCTAACTTTACTCTCAGGTGATATTTATTTTCACCTTCCTGATAAAATGCCACCAGCAAACAAAGAATAATAATTTTGACAGTACCTACTTTTGGGAACTTCCCAGCTGCAGAGTGCAGAAAATGTATCTCCTAGGAGAAAACTTTGGAGAAAAGGTGAATTGAATAAGGCCCTAATGCTGGGAATACACGGTACCGCTAGATTTAGCCATTAGATCGCTTGACTGATAATTTCCGACATGTCTGATCACCCGGCGGATCGATTCTGTGCTCGATACCGCGGGCGGGACAATGGAAAAAAATAAGGAAAACGAGCAGAAGATAAGAGAATCGCCCGTGGGGACGAGCGGGAATCGATCCAGCGGCATAATCAAGCGGTACAAACGTACCGTGTATTCCCGGCATAATGCTAGGTACACACCATACAATTTTCTGTCAGATTTACCCGCAGATAGTTGGAAATTATCTAACCATCTATCTACCTAGCAATTAGGCATTGTTCTACTAAGCAGAAGATAACCTGAAGACAATGCACCAGAGATAATGACTAGTCTCTACAAGAAATAATCTAATGCAGAACATCTAAAACCCAATCTACACGGTACGATTCTTTGTGCGATTCGATTACGATTCTAATTACGATCCGATTAAATCCGACATGTCCGATCGGGATTAGATTCAATTCGATTTGTCATTGCAAAACAATGGCTAATCAAATTGATTTGAATGGGGCTTAACAGAAAAATCGAACAGAAAATTGTATGGTGTGTACTAGGCATAAGGTGTGGAGTCAAAAAAGCAGCTCCTCTGATCTGTATTGGCCTGTGAATGGGGTGTAACTTTAACCACTTGAGGACCACAGTCTTTTCGCCCCTTAAGGACCAGAGCCTTTTTCTCCATTCAGACCACTGCAGCTTTCACGGTTTATTGCTCGGTCATACAACCTACCACCTAAAGGAATTTTACCTCCTTTTCTTGTCACTAATACAGCTTTCTTTTGCTGCTATTTGATTGCTGCTGCGAGTTTTAGTTTTTATTATATTCATCAAAAAAGACATGAATTTTGGCAAAAAAATGACTTTTTTAACTTGCTGTGCTGACATTTTTCAAATAAAGTAAAATTTCCTATACATTTGAGCGCGAAAGTTAGTCTGATAAAAAAAAACCCATTCAGTGTATATTTATTGGATTGGGTAAAAGTTATAGCGTTTACAAACTATGGTGCCAAAAGTGAATTTTCCCATTTTCAAGCATCTCTGACTTTTCTGCGCACCTGTCAGGTTTCATGAGGGGCTAAAATTCCAGGATAGTACAAATACCCCCCAAATGACCCCATTTTGGAAAGAAGACATCCCAAAGTATTCAGTGAGAGGCATGGTGAGTTCATAGAAGATTTTATTTTTTGTCACAAGTTAGCGGAAAATGACACTTTCTGACAAAAAAAAGAAAAAAAAAAGTTTCCATTTCTTCTAACTTGCGACAAAAAAAAATGAAATCTGCCACGGACTCACTATGCTCCTCTCTGAATACCTTGAAGTGTCTACTTTCCAAAATGGGGTCATTTGTGGGGTGTGTTCACTGTCCTGGCATTTTGGGGGGTGCCTAATTGTAAGCACCCCTGTAAAGCCTAAAGATGCTCATTGGAGTTTTGGCCCCTTAGCGCAGTTAGGCTGCAAAAAAGTGCCACACATGTGGTATTGCAGTACTCAGGAGAAGTAGTATAATGTGTTTTGGGGTGTATTTTTACACATACCCATGCTGGGTGGGAGAAATATCTCTGTAAATGACAATTGTTTGATTTTTTTTACACACAATTGTCCATTTACAGAGATATTTCTCCCACCCAGCATGGGTATGTGTAAAAATACACCCCAAAACACAATATACTACTTCTTCTGAGTACGGCGATACCACATGTGTGACACTTTTTTGCAACCTAGGTGCGCTAAGGGGCCTAACGTCCTATTCACAGGTCATTTTGAGGCATTTGGATTCTAGACTACTGCTCACGGTTTAGGGCCCCTAAAATGCCAGGGCAGTATAGGAACCCCACAAGTGACCCCATTTTAGAAACAAGACACCCCAAGGTATTCTGTTAGGAGTATGGTGAGTTCATAGAAGATTTTTTTTTTGTCACAAGTTAGCGGAAAATGACACTTTGTGAAAAAAAAAACAATACATATCAATTTCCGCTAACTTGTGACAAAAAATAAAATCTTCTATGAACTCATCATACACCTAACAGAATACCTTGGGGTGTCTTCTTTCTAAAATGGGGTCACTTGTGGGGTTCCTATACTGCCCTGGCATTTTAGGGGCCCTAAACCGTGAGGAGTAGTCTTGAACCCAAATGTCTCAAAATGACCTGTGAAATCCTAAAGGTACTCATTGGACTTTGGGCCCCTTAGCACAGTTAGGCTGCAAAAAAGTGTCACACATGTGGTATCGCCGTACTCAGAAGAAGTAGTATAATGTGTTTTGTGGTGTATTTTTACATATAACCATGCTGGGTGGGAGAAATATCTCTGTAAATGACACATTTTTGATTTTTTTTAAACACAATTGTCCATTTACAGAGAGATTTCTCCCACCCAGCATGGGTATGTGTAAAAATACACCACAAAACACATTATACTACTTCTCCTGAGTATGGCGATACCACATGTGTGACACGTTTTTGCAGCCTAGGTGCGCTAAGGGGCCCAACGTCCTATTCACAGGTCATTTTGAGGCATTTGTTTTCTAGACTACTCCTCACGGTTTAGGGCCCCTAAAATGCCAGGGCAGTATAGGAACCCCACAAGTGACCCCATTTTAGAAAGAAGACACCCCAAGGTATTCCGTTAGGGGTATGGTGAGTTCATAGAAGATTTTATTTTTTGTCACAAGTTAGTGAAAAATGACACTTTGTGAAAAAAACAATAAAAATCTAATTTCCGCTAACTTTTGACAAAAAATAAAATCTTCTATGAACTCATCATACACCTAACAGAATACCTTGGGGTGTCTTTCTAAAATGGGGTCACTTGTGGGGTTCCTATACTGCCCTGGCATTTTACGGGCCCAAAACTGTGAGTAGTCTGGAAACCAAATTTCTCAAAATGACTGATCAGGGGTATAAGCATCTGCAAATTTTGATGACAGGTGGTCTATGAGGGGGCAAATTTTGTGGAACCGGTCATAAGCAGGGTGGCCTCTTAGATGACAGGATGTTTTGGGCCTGATCTGATGGATAGGAGTGCTAGGGGGGTGACAGGAGGTGATTGATGGGTGTCTCAGGGGGCGGTTAGAGGGGAAAATAGATGCAATCAATGCACTGGGGAGGTGATCGGAAGGGGGTCTGAGGGGGATCTGAGGGTTTGGCCGAGTGATCAGGAGCCCACACGGGGCAAATTAGGGCCTGATCTGATGGGTAGGTGTGCTAGGGGGTGACAGGAGGTGATTGATGGGTGTCTCAAGGTGTGATTAGAGGGGGGAAATAGATGCAAGCAATGCACTAGCGAGGTGATCAGGGCTGGGGTCTGAGGACGTTCTGAGGTGTGGGCGGGTGATTGGGTGCCCGCAAGGGGCAGATTAGGGTCTAATCTGATGGGTAACCGTGACAGGTGGTGATAGGGGGTGATTGATGGGTAATTAGTGGGTGTTTAGAGGAGAGAAGAGATGTAAACACTGCACTTGGGAGGTGATCTGATGTCGGATCTGCGGGCGATCTATTGGTGTGGGTGGGTGATCAGATTGCCCGCAAGGGGCAGGTTAGGGGCTGATTGATGGGTAGCAGTGACAGGGGGTGATTGACAGGTGATCAGGGGGATAGATGCATACAGTACACGGGGGGGGGGGGGGGGGGGTCTGGGGAGAATCTGAGGGGTGGGGGGTGATCAGGAGGGGGCAGTGGGCAGGGGGGGGGGATAAAAAAAAAATAGCGTTGACAGATAGTGACAGGGAGTGATTGATGGGTGATTAGGGGGGTGACTGGGTGCAAACAGTGGTCTGGGGGGTGGGCAGGGGGGGGGTCTGAGGGGTGCTGTGGGCGATCAGGGGGCAGGGGGGGGGGGAAATCAGTGTGCTTGGGTGCAGACTAGGGTGGCTGCAGCCTGCCCTGGTGGTCCCTCGGACACTGGGACCACCAGGGCAGGAGGCAGCCAGTATAATAGGCTTTGTATACATTACAAAGCCTATTATACATATGTGCAGCGGCGATCCGGGTGCTAGTAACCCGCCGGCGCTTCCGAACGGCCGGCGGGTTACTACGAGCAGTGGGCGGAGCCAATCCCCGGCGGCTGATCGCGTCACGAATGACGCGATCGCCGCATAGCCACTCCCGCAGCCGCCCCCACCGATGGGCGTATTGCGGTCGTTTGGGCCCAGTCTTTGCCGCCGCCGCCCATCGGCTGGGGGGCGGTCGGCAAGTGGTTAAAGATACGACATACCATCAGTCACAACAATGGCTTCTGAGTGGGGTTATTTAGCTCTGGATTGTAAGGAGCTACCTGCCATTTTCCCATCATGCTTTGCAGCAAGTCTGACAATCGTATATTTAGCACCTGTCAATTACTGGTGTTAGGAATATGGACCCGGAAACAGTTGAAACCTTGATGAATTATTTAGAACTTCATAAGCAGCGAAAGAGAATTTTCAATTATTGTGCTAAAAAGGTTGCGCTCCAAAACAATAAAGACCTGCTAGATAAATGTAAGGAGTTAAAATGAAAGTCATTTAAGTATAGGAAATCACTGATAACAAGATCACATTCAGACTTGAGTGCTGCTGTATTATTGGGACTATTGACAACAATTTTAAATAGAAACCATAACCAAGAATTGAACTTCATCCCAATCAGTAGCCGATACCCCCTTTTACACGAGAAATCTTTTCCTTTTCACAAACTGATCATCAGGGGGCTCTGTATGGCTGATGTTGTGGTGAAACAGGAAACTGTGAGAACCATGGTCCTGGCAGTTTCCTGTCCGTAAATCTCATTGCATTGTGGGAAATAGAGGTTTACAGCTGTTTCCAACTGCCAAAAAAGCAAGCAGCGTCTCCTTTCACCGACATCACCTGCCAGCAGTAAAAATGTCACCATGTGATAAATGTCAGAATGTAAATCATTTATACATAATTATTGTAAAAATGAAGCACTTTTTAATTACATTATCTTCACTGGAGTTCCTCTTTAAGACATGTCCATCTCATATTTTAACCACTTAAGCCCTCAGTAGTTTTATGGACGTTTATGCATCCGAGCAATGTTCACCTCCCATTCATTAGCCTATAACTTTATCACAATGAACTGATCTATCTCTTGTTTTTTCCGCCACCAATTAGGCTTTCTTTGGGTGGTACATTTTGCTAAAAGCAACCTTACTGTAAATGCATTTTAACAGTAAGAATAAGAAAAAACTGAAAAAAATTTCTCAGTTTTCAGCCATTATAGTTTTAAAATACGTGCTTCCATAATTAAAACCCGCGTATTGTATGTGCCCATTTGTCCCGGTTATTTCACCGTTTAAATTATGTCCCTCTCACAATGTATGGCGACAATACTTTATTTGGAAATAAAAGAGCATTTTTACCGTTTTGCATTAATCACTATTTACAAGCTTATTAAAAAAAAAGAAAAGAGAAGGAAATATTTCATCTTTACATAGATATTGAAAAAGTTTAGACCCTTAGGAAAATATTTGTGATTTTTTTTATTAAACATTTTATGCGGGTATTTTTGGGAAGGTGGGATGTAAATAGTATTTGATTTGGGTAAATATATGTGTATTTTTTTTTTTTCACTTTCAGATGTAGTTTTACTTTTTGGCCACAAGATGGCAACCTTGAGTTTGTTTACATAACGTCACTATGCGTAACATGTACGTTTAGAGGGACATAGGAGTCAGAAAAAGTGAAGCTTCCGTGAGAAGCTGTCGCTTTTACTGCGGGGGAGAGGAATCAGTGATCGGGCACCATGGCCCGATTCATTGATTCCTGGGCTAACAAATCCGCGGCCGGGAGCGCGCGTAAACGCGCGCGATCGGGCGCGCACGTCTTCCGTGACAAAGAACTACATCAAGGAGGACAAAGTGGTTAATTTTTGTTTCTTGCAGGAACTGGGAGATTATACACACACAATTATATATATTTATTCTCTGGGAAGATTTCTGATGCTATGTTATTAAAGAGATGACTTTTCAGGTTTACAATCTCAACTCTTAGTTGGTGAAAAATATGCAGAATTCTGACATCAGTATTTAATGGCTGCTGAACATACGACAAAGATGTCAGATTTTCTGCTATGCTGCAAAGCCTGATGGGAGTTCAGTATCTGATGGACTGTGGGATTTGTACTAGTCAGCACTCAGTAGGCAGACAGCAGTGCTGTGGCTGACAAAATGCAGCAGCTTTAAAACTCCGTTTCCACAGACATAACATATAAACTTTTGCATGCATTTTTCCATATGCAAATTTTCACATTACTGTATGGAAATAATTCTATGCAAATTTTTATATGTATCTAGTGTCATTTACAATCATTGCATGGGAAACAGATGCGTGGTTTAGAAATCTGATAAACTCCCCCTGGTTCCAGTGATGAGGTATTTCAAAGCTATCTTTTGATCCAGTGGGACTGGGGGTGGGCTGCAATAGTTAGGTGGGGGTGGGCGGTGGTTGGAGGTATGAGTGTTGAGATATCGGGCCTTTAATATCTATTATGCCAATCAGGAAGTAGCTGCATGTGATGCCATTACCCACAAGGCTGTGCATCGAAGGCTGATTTTTCATTAGGCTTAGGACCAATGTCACTTAGTGGGAGGGATTTCCCCTTTTCCGCTGGATTCCCATTGGCTGCAGGACTTTTCTCCCATTGAGGACCGAGTTATTTTCTGACAAACCTGCCATCAGCTTCACACTGGTGGTGAGCTCATTTCCACCTTACCGGTCCTCTTTAAAGCTTGCCTACACAATCTGCTCATAGTATTGAAAATCTGTCGGCCTGCACCGCACGGAAGCGATAAAATTGGCCAATCAACCTTGAAAGGTGCAATCAATTTAAACAAAAAATCAACCTTCCAATCAAATAATTGCAATAGGAAGGAGACTATCGTAAATAATCGATCAGCCCAATAAATGGAATTGGAAATATAACCAATCCGATAAGTTTAGGTAGATTCGGTCTGCAAAATGAATCGATAATCTAATAGTTTGTGGCACCATCAACACTCACCAATCCGATAAAAATTATGGTACCAGGAAGGTGGATTGTTTGCTTAAATTGCACTGTTAATGGGCACTTCTGAGCTCAGGACTTTTCTTTGTGGGAGCTGAAAAAAACATTAAAAACGAGAGACAGGTGAACACTGGAGGACACCTGTACACACTTCTGACTTCCAGCCTAGAAACACCTAATGAGTAAGTTGTACACCTAGAAGCAGATATACTCCGTACCTCTGATGCCTTACTTCCATCTTCATTTTTTGCTTTGGTGTCCGATCGCCGTGTCTGATCACTGCAATCACACAGCGCAGCTCCATCCTACAGGAACAGAAGAGACTGCTCATTAAAGCGGTATTGTCACCATAAAAATCAAATTTCAACAGTAACTGGTCTGAGTGTATTAAGTGATAAAGACTGTTAATCCTGCATTCAAAACATTTTATTATGGTTTGGAGTTATCACATACTTAAGGAGCACTGGCCATTTAGTAGTCAGTGCCAAACAGTTGCATGCTGGGGGTTCTTTTTATCTATAATATACCGTATATACTCGCATAGAAGCCGACCCGCATATAAGCCGACCCCCCAACTTTTCCCTGAAAAAACAGGGGAAAATGATTGACCCCCATATAAGCCGGGGGTAGGAAATGCTGGCCGCCTTATTCCCCGAGTGTGTCCCAGTATAGCTAGTAAAGTGCCCAGTATGGGTAGGTAGTGCCCCAGTATCGCTAGTATAGTGCCCAGTATCGCTAGTATAGTGCCCCGTAAAGCTAGTATAGTGCCCCGTAAAGCTAGTATAGTGCCCCAGTTTAGCTAGTATAGTGCCCCAGTTTAGCTAGTATAGTGCCCCAGTTTAGCTAGTATAGTGCCCCAGTTTAGCTAGTATAGTGCCCCAGTTTAGCTAGTATAGTGCCCCAGTTTAGCTAGTATAGTGCCCCAGTTTAGCTAGTATAGTGCTCAGTATAGCCAGTATAGTGCCCAGTATCGCTAGTATAGTGCCCAGTATCGCTAGTATAGTGCCCAGTATTGCTAGTATAGTGCTCAGTATAGCTAGTATAATGCTCAGTATAGCTAGTATAGTGCCCCAGTTTAGCTAGTTTAGCTAGTATAGTGCTCAGTATAGCTAGTATAGTGCTCAGTATAGCTAGTATAGTGCTCATTATAGCTAGTAAAGTGCCCCAGTTTAGCTAGTATAGTGCTCAGTATAGCTAGTAAAGTGCCCCAGTTTAGCTAGTATAGTGCTCAATATAGCTAGTATAGTGCTCAGTATAGCGATCCCCCCTCCCCCCCGCCCCCTCCGCGGCCGCCGCTGCTATTACCTGTTCAGCCGGCGGCCGCTTCCTCTACTCCGGGTGCCCCTCTCGCTCTGCTCTCCATGTCTCTATCACGCGTAGTGTATCCCAGCAGCGCGCCCGGCGCTGCTGCTGTGATGAGGCAGGAGAGAGCGGTTCCGGTAACGGCGTCATCGCCGTTACCAGGGGAACTGCTCTCTCCCGCCTCGTCACAGCAGCAGCGCCGGGCACGCTGCTGTGATACACGAAGAATACGCGTGATGGAGACATGGAGAGCAGAGCGAGAGGCACCCGGAGTAGAGGAAGCGGCCGCCGGCTGAACAAGTAATAGCGGCGGCCGCGGAGGGAGGGAGGGAGCGAGCAGGCGGGGGGCGCCGCGGATCAAGACCACCCAAGACTCGCATACAAGCCGACCCCCCAACTTTTGGCCCCCTTTTTGGGGGTCAAAAAGTCGGCTTGTATGCGAGTATATACGGTATTCCTCCTTCCCTTTATTTCCCTACCTAGCTTTCTTATCTGAAACATGATCCTCTGCTCACTAGTGTTTACAAGCAAGGATGAGGTGACTCAGCGATTGGAGGAGAAAAGAAAAAAAAAGTTAAGGGAAGAATGACATCAGTATTTAGCCTCAGCTGTGGGCAAAATACACGGTTCCCACCAGGAACAAAATTCTACTATACAATATTCACTGAAATCAAAACGTGGACAGTACAATACTTGTGTTATGTAAGTAGATCAAGTATCTATCTACTTATATATGTGTTTTTTCTTTCCTTTGCATAGTATGGTTGATCCTCCTGCTTTAAGGGAAAACTGCTTACACATAAACAGGCCTAAAATGGTGTAACACAACTACACAGGGCCAGAGAGGCAGAGCACAGTGGTAGCCACAACTATTAGTACAGTGTGGCCAGGGCCAGAGCACAGTGGCAGTCACAGCTATTAGTACAGTGTGGCCAGGGCCAGAGAGGCAGAGCACAGTGGTAGCCACAACTATTAGTACAGTGAGGCCAGGGCCAGAGAGGCAGAGCACAGTGGTAGCCACCACTATTAGTACAATGAGGCCAGGGCCAGAGAGGCAGAGCACAGTGGTAGCCACCACTATTAGTACAATGAGGCCAGGGCCAGAGAGGCAGAGCACAGTGGTAGCCACCACTATTAGTACAGTGAGGCCAGGGCGGCAGAGCACAGTTGCAGTCACAGCTATTAGTGCAGTGTGACCACGGCCAGAGTACAGAGACAACCACAGCTATCAGTACAATGTGGGCAGGGCCGAAGAGGGAGAGCAAAGGAGCAGTCACAGGTATAAGTGTGGTGTGGCCAAGCCAGAGAGGCAGAGCGCAGAGACCACCACAGCTACTAGTGCAGTGTGGCCAGAGGCAAGAGGCATAGCTATTAGAGTGGTGTGGCCAAGCCGGAGAGGTAGGGTACAGAGGAATCCATAGCTGTTAGTGCTGTATAGCCAAGGCCTGAGAGTCAGAGCACAGAGGCAGCCATAGCTATTAGTGCAGTAGGCACAGAGACTGCCACAGCTACTAGTGCAGTATGGCCAGAGCAAAGAGGCATTGCTATCAGTGCAGTGTGGCCAAGGCCAGAGAGGTAGAGCACAGAGGCAATCAAAGCTATTAGTGCAGTGTGACCAAGGCTAGAGAGGCAAAGCACGGGAGCAGTCCCAGATATTAGTGCAGTGTGGCCAAGGCTAAAAAAGGCAGAACACTGAGTCAGCCATAGTGGTTAGTGTTGTGTAGTCAAGGCTGGAGAGGCAGAGCACAGAGGCAGCCATAGCGGTCAGTGTTGTGTAGCCAAGGCTGGAGAGGCAGAGCACAGAGTCAGCCATAGGGGTTAGTGTTGTGTAGCCAGGGCTGGAGAGGCAGAGCACGGAGTCAGCCATAGCGGTCAGTGTTGTGTAGCCAAGGCTGGAGAGGCAGAGCACAGAGTCAGCCATAGGGATTAGTGTTGTGTAGCCAGGGCTGGAGAGGCAGAGCACGGAGGCAGCCATAGCGGTCAGTGTTGTGTAGCCAGGGCTGGAGAGGCAGAGCACAGAGTCAGCCATAGCGGTCAGTGTTGTGTAGCCAGGGCTGGAGAGGCAGAGCACAGTCAGCCATAGGGGTTAGTGTTGTCTAGACAGGGTTGGAGAGGCAGAGCACGGAGTCAGCCATAGCGGTCAGTGTTGTGTAGCCAGGGCTGGAGAGGCAGAGCACGGAGTCAGCCATAGCGGTCAGTGTTGTGTAGCCAAGGCTGGAGAGGCAGAGCACAGAGGCAGCCATAGGGGTTAGAGTTGTGTAGCCAGGGCTGGAGAGGCAGAGCACAGAGGCAGCCATAGCGGTTAGTGTTGTGTAGCCAGGGCTGGAGAGGCAGAGCACGGAGGCAGCCATAGCGGTCAGTGTTGTGTAGCCAGGGCTGGAGAGGCAGAGCACAGAGGCAGCCATAGCGGTCAGTGTTGTGTAGCCAGGGCTGGAGAGGCAGAGCACAGAGTCAGCCATAGGGGTTAGTGTTGTGTAGCCAGGGCTGAAGAGGCAGAGCACAGAGTCAGCCATAGCGGTCAGTGTTGTGTAGCCAGGGCTGGAGAGGCAAAGCACAGAGGCAGCCATAGCGGTCAGTGTTGTGTAGCCAGGGCTGGAGAGGCAGAGCACAGTCAGCCATAGGGGTTAGTGTTGTCTAGACAGGGTTGGAGAGGCAGAGCACGAAGTCAGCCATAGCGGTCAGTGTTGTGTAGCCAGGGCTGGAGAGGCAGAGCACGGAGTCAGCCATAGCGGTCAGTGTTGTGTAGCCAAGGCTGGAGAGGCAGAGCACAGAGTCAGCCATAGGGGTTAGTGTTGTGTAGCCAGGGCTGGAGAGGCAGAGCACGGAGGCAGCCATAGCGGTCAGTGTTGTGTAGCCAGGGCTGGAGAGGCAGAGCACAGAGTCAGCCATAGCGGTCAGTGTTGTGTATCCAGGGCTGGAGAGGCAGAGCACAGTCAGCCATAGGGGTTAGTGTTGTCTAGACAGGGTTGGAGAGGCAGAGCACGGAGTCAGCCATAGCGGTCAGTGTTGTGTAGCCAGGGCTGGAGAGGCAGAGCACGGAGTCAGCCATAGCGGTCAGTGTTGTGTAGCCAAGGCTGGAGAGGCAGAGCACAGAGGCAGCCATAGGGGTTAGAGTTGTGTAGCCAGGGCTGGAGAGGCAGAGCACAGAGGCAGCCATAGCGGTTAGTGTTGTGTAGCCAGGGCTGGAGAGGCAGAGCACGGAGGCAGCCATAGCGGTCAGTGATGTGTAGCCAGGGCTGGAGAGGCAGAGCACAGAGTCAGCCATAGGGGTTAGTGTTGTGTAGCCAGGGCTGGAGAGGCAGAGCACAGAGTCAGCCATAGGGGTTAGAGTTGTGTAGCCAGGGCTGGAGAGGCAGAGCTCAGAGGCAGCCATAGCGGTTAGTGTTGTGTAGCCAGGGCTGGAGAGGCAGAGCACGGAGGCAGCCATAGCGGTCAGTGTTGTGTAGCCAGGGCTGGAGAGGCAGAGCACAGAGTCAGCCATAGGGGTTAGTATTGTGTAGCCAGGGCTGGAGAGGCAGATCACGGAGTCAGCCATAGCGGTCAGTGTTGTGTAGCCAGGGATGGAGAGGCAGAGCACAGAGGAAGCCATAACGGTTAGTGTTGTGTAGCCAAGGCTGGAGAGGCAGAGCACAGAGGCAGCCATAGCGGTTAGTGTTGTGTAGCCAGGGCTGGAGAGGCAGAGCACAGAGTCAGCCATAGCGGTCAGTGTTGTGTAGCCAGGGCTGGAGAGGAAGAGCACAGAGGCAGCCATAGAGGTTAGTGTTGTGTGGCCAGAGCACAGGAGCAGCCACATTCCCCTAGGAGTCATGCAAGCACTGGGTTACTTTTGATAACTACCTATGGATGTATGGAAAATTAAATGTACTTACATTGTCCCAGATGTTGTAGGAACTATAGGTATATCTTCTGCCTCCAGCGGTATTGACCAGGGAATATGGAACTGAGGTGCAAGTTCACGCATGACAATATTCCTGGATGGTTACAAAAAACAAACAAGATATTTCACACCAACATTGCACAATCACATACACAGAATGAAAGATCAGTGTCAAAATACTGTAGTCTGTCTGACATTACCTTCTCGCAAAATATACCAACACTTGTTTCACAATTCTTTATTGCCCATGCAATTCTACTTGCTTTTGCACCAGGGTGATGTCTGTAAAAAAAGTCCCCACAGCATAGAATACATGCATGACAGAAAGATCTCATTTGAAAGAGCTCACTCAGGTGGGCATGCGGTGGTAATGGCATTCGATAATATGACGACTAACAGGACCACCGCCCTCCCAATATATAATTCAGAAATCTATTGTAAATTGGCATGTCCGCAGGTAATAGATCCTACTCCGTTCAGATGCTTTTAGAGAGGGATCTATCACATGGTTAATCTAGTCACCATCAACAAGTATATGAACACCTTTATGCCTGGTACGCACAATGCTATTTCCCGTCAGATTGACAGGTTGAATCGTTCATTTCCAACATGCCCGATCTGGTCCTGATCTAGAACAGATCAATTTTCAGATCACTACTGCAGAAAATCTATCCTGTTCTAGATCAGGGGAAGATCAGACATGTTGGAAAATATCGACCCATTGTGTGTACCAGGCTTTCAGTCACAGTCACTGAATACTAAACAGATAAAATTGTATTCTGTGCTTTCTCAAATCTTATCTACTGTAATTAGTGATCAAATTATAACCTGGGGAACTGTTGAAGCAGTGTGGCATTGCAACTGAGTGTCTTAATACTTTCAGTAACTTTTTATCAAACAATTGCAAACTCTCTTGATGTTTTTATAATGTGACAAATCTGCTGGAGCAGAGTGTTTTCTTTTTTTTTTTCTCTTATTTACTTTCATTTTAAGGCTTTTGTTCAACTACTTATCAAATCTGTGCTTCATGTTTTTTTTTGTACAATGACCAACTTCGTTTATACCACAGCAATGGAATAATAAAAAAACAAAGAAAATCCATGGAGGAATCATGCAATATACTGGATAAACCTAAGAAAACATTGGTACAAAACGATGCCAGAATATTACACGATCATAAATCTTATATTCATTTATACACCAACTAAGCCCCCACCATGTTGAAAATATTGTTTTAAGTGTCCCCAAAAAAACGTGCGGAAACACTGCAGTTACAGCGCCATCACCTCTGCCTCCCATGTTCTGTCTTTTGGGCTAAAACCCTGTGATGCTGAACCACATCCTGGAGGTTACCAGAAGCTCCACCTCCTAACAAAAATTTCTCAGACCCTTTTAAGAGGAATCCCATGAGAAGAATGAACAAGCGGCTGCCTATCCAGCACTTTCGCAGGTGGTTGGAGTCAACATTTACTGAAGAGCACAAGGTGGAGGTGACAGTATTTATAGATGGGTCCTTATCTTTGTTTCAACATGGGTGGAGTCAGCACACTCCTGTTGGGGGACATCATGAAGGGAGAAAATATACATTTAGACAATTCCTGTGCTTCCTTCTGATGTCCAAATGCACTGAATTTGTGTTTTTAAAATTAAAGGTACGTACACTCGCTTGATTTGCTGGAAACAACCCTCCTGCTGGGCGGACGTTCCAGCGATAGTAGAGCGTTTGTACAGCCTGCAGACAGACTGTACACACGCTCTACTATCGCTGGAACGCCCGCCCAGCGGGAGGGTCCGACGGACCCCTCGTTCCAGCAAATCAAGCGTGTGTACGTACCTTAAAGAGACACTGAAGCGAAAAAAAAAATGATGATATTATGATTTGTATGTGTAGTACAGCTAAGAAAAAAAAAACATTAAGATCAGATACATCAGTCTAATTGTTTCCAGTGCAGGAAGAGTTGAGAAACTCCAGTTATCTCTATGCAAAAAAGCTATTAAGCTCTCCGACTAACTTAGTCGCGGAGAGGGCTGTTATCTGACTTTTATTATCTCAACTGTAATTGAACTGTTTACTTTTCCTCTGCTAGAGGAGAGTTCATTACTTCACAGATTGCTCTGAAAGACTCATTTTGAATGCTGAGTGTTGTGTAATCTGCACATAATATAGGATAATGCAATGTTAGAAAAAACACTATATACCTGAAAATAAAAATATGAGAATATTTTCTTTGCTGCTAATCTTCTAGTAATTATTCATAGTACACAACCAATTCATTATATCATATTTTTTTTTCGCTTCAGTGTCTCTTTAAGTCTAGTACTTTGAATGGTAGAAGATTAAATCTGTATTGAAAGCTTGTTCTTTAAAATGTAAGTGTTTCTGCTTTATGGCTAACACAGTACAATACTCTACTGCTATAACAGAATGACCAGGCTCTTCTGTTTACAAACCTGCTTTACCAGCCAAACTAGCAGTCTGGAAACAGTTTAAAAAACAAAAAAAGCCTAAGAGGAATGGTAGGAAAGGATTTTTACTTGCCTTGTGCTTCCTCCAACCCCTTCAGGTCACTGCGCATGTGTGATCGGGAGCGTTCTGCACAAGCGCAGTTACATTCTTAATGAATTGAGCATATGCAGAAAGCTCCCGGGCCGAGAGTGTGATCGGGCGGTGCAAACAAATGTGTAGGAACAGTAGACCACGAGTCACAGACTTTATAAGGCTGAAGGCGACACAACCGAGGGTACAGAGAAGACGGAAAGGGAGCAGATGGACTGCAGGGGGCTGGAAAGTGCCCCAGGAAAGTAAAAATCCTTCTCCTTCCGTTACAGCTAACGAAACACAAAAACACGGAAACAATTGCAAACCCTCTGCATTCCCTATTAAATATAACAGCATCTAATTAAAGGTGAATGCACAATATTTCTACACGCTAAAACTATTACCACAGCAGTCAAGACTTCTTGCTTTACAGAGAAAATGTGTCACTAGGTCACTAGCTTGTGCATTTCATATTTTGTGCAGCGAAGACTTAATCTCATACAAAAAGTTTTACATTCCACAATTCATATCTTTATTTGAGCTGTAGAAAACTCCCTTGTAGAACAAAGCTACTACTAAACAAACAGCACAACCTACATACTATGAGCACAGGTCGCTGCCCCTTGTGCAAATACCATACTTAAAAAAGGTGAAAGGCCATGAACTGATAGAAGGCTACCAAATTCAACCATCAAATTGATCCCACTCAGATCAGAGGGATCAAATCCTTTTACAGACACTGAACACCGATGATCAATAGAAGTACCCTATGCGACATCCAGTGTTAGTGACGGGACACAGGCAATGGGGAGAAGAGACAGGGAGCAGTGGCCTGGGCAGCAATGGAGAGAAGGTCTCCGCAGACACACGAGTCCACCTCTCCTCACACACACCTGATCTGCCTCCGATACAGCAAGATCTTCTATCTGGTGCGAACGACCGATTTTAGATGAAAATTAATTGATCGGGCATCATTTGCGGCATAGATTTCTAGCAGATTTGATCAGAGTGATGGAATTTGCTGGATATGGATGGGAAAAAGTGTATGGACACTTTAACTTAACCTAATCAAGGACAGGGCAACAGAATACAAGAGGTTTATTATGAGGGTGGATCTGGCACACTATTATTATTCTGTTGGAATTATTCATGAATAAGGAAATCATTTTGTTGCTACAACGGTGGCAAGTCATTTCGTTTTTCTTTGCCAACGTAAAAGGTAATAAAAATATTTGCATAGTAACACTTGCTCTAGCAGAAGACAGCATAATGTTATGTGGTGCCAGATAGGAAGAGCTGCCAGCAGAACAGCTGCTTTCATTCATCACTACATGCAAGCACTAACGCCATCTCATTGTACAGAACTGGATGCTTTAGGGCCCGTTTCCACTAGTGCTGTGCCATTCCGCTGCGGAAAATGCAAAAACGAATTTGCATACAAATTTGCTTTAGTGGAAATGGGCCCTTAAAGCTACACAAACTAGAATAAATTCCACAGATACAGATAGAAGTAGGTCTTACCCAAGAATTTTTGCACAATCATCATAATATTTCATGGAGTTCTTGACAAAGCTAAATCCATTGACGTCGCACACGTAGGACTGGCCATTTGCACGAAGCAAATCAAATCCACACACAGTTTGCTGTTAAAGCAAGAAAAAGAATATGTATCACTAGTTTATACAGGCTTAGGTTTATTCTTTCTCTGGGGAGGTACACTGGGACCTAGTCGTGGGCTAAAATTGTACACTGGGACCTAGTCACAGGCCAACC
Source organism: Hyperolius riggenbachi (assembly GCF_040937935.1). Lineage (NCBI taxonomy): Eukaryota > Metazoa > Chordata > Amphibia > Anura > Hyperoliidae > Hyperolius > Hyperolius riggenbachi. Next base: position 558,153,915 of record NC_090646.1, read on the forward strand.
TCAATGTCTACTGGCCACCTTCCGCCCTTATAAAGTTCTCTGGTGTCTAGCAGTCTTCCCTCTCCTATACAGTTCCCTGGTGTCTAGAGACCCCCACCCTCCCTATACAGTTGCATAGCGTTTAGTGCAGTGATGGCTAACCTTGGCACTCCAGCTGTGACAAAACTACAAATCCCATCATGCCTCTGCCTCCCCGAGTTATGCTTAGAGCTGTCAGAGTATTGCAATGCCTCATGGGACTTGTAGTTCCACCACAGCTGGAATGCCAAGGTTAGCCATCACTGGTTTAGTGCTTTCCCCCTACCTACCCATATAGCTACCCTGGTTTTCTAGGGCTTCACCTCCAATATAGCTTCCCTGGTGGTCTAGAGTGGGCCAAACCTAATGAAAAGTGGGGAAACCACTTAAGGGCTAAATTTAATGGCTCTGAGGGCCAAGGCCCGTGGGCCGAAGTTTAACATGTACGCAATAGAGTGATTTTAAGTGCTTGGGTAATTTGGTAGCTATGCACAGAAATCAACACAGTGGCTGGAGGGCAGTATGTAATTCTTAGATGCCCTTTCAAGGCTTAAAAGCAATACTGAAGTTTCCTGTAGAGAGGGAAGGCTCTGGATCTCAGAGCCTTCCCGGTCCTCTGTTCTCACTCCCCCGGTGTACCCCATTCAAATTCCCCCGGGAGTCTTCGAAAGTATTCAGTAGCACTCGTGTCCCTGAGTACTTTTGAAGACAGGTGGCGCTGTACTGCGCACGTGCTAATGTGTGCTCGCACAGTACACAGCCGCCCCTCTTCAGAAGCACTTGGGGACACGGGAGCTTCCAAAGCCTTCCGAGGATTCCTAAGAGTTGGTTGAATAACTTCAATGAGGGGTGAAAGCGCTGTAACAAGGAGAGAGAACCAGGAAGGTTCTGTGAGATCCAGAACCTTCCCTCTCCATAGGCAAGTATCTACATTTTTTTAGTCACTTCAGTGTTGCTTTAGGGCCCTTTCACACCAGAGGACTTTTTCGGCGTTTTAACGCCACAGCCGAAGTTGGCGTTTTCCAAGGTAAAATGAAAGTCTATAGACTTTCATTTCACCTTTCACATCTAACTCAGCGTTTTGGAGCGTTGCGTTTCAACACTCCCAGGAGCTTTTTCAGGGCTGTTTACAAGCGAAGTTGGCTGTTGGCGTTTCAATGATAGTCAATGGAAAACGCCAACTTTAGCGGTTTCAAAGCGTTTTACAGCTGACTTGTTCACTTATTTTTATAGAAGAAAAAAAAAAAAAAAGGACGTTTTCATATGAGCTGTAGAACGCTTTGAAAACGCTATGTATTGGCGTTAAGCAAAAGGCTGAGTTTCAGCCTTTTCTACCGCAGCCTCTAGTGTGAAAGAGCCCTTAGTGTTTTAATTTAGCGTTATAAACCTCTTGGTAAAAAGTAAATGAAATTCTCAACACATACTACAAAAACACCAGGATATCTCTACAGACCTGGGCTTGAACTCTGATGACACCGTCTCCCCCCCCCCCCCCCCCCCCCCCCCATGCTTTACAGCCTTGAAAGTAAGAACATGTGAATGGCTGGCAGAGTGCTGCATCATTGATAGGTTTTCCACAGGAACATGACACAGTGATAATGGTCAGCAGATGCAGTCATATTTACACAGCACAGCTAATCACCTTGAAGGCTAGACACACTTTCCAGGCTATCAGTTTCTCTCTGGCGTTTAGAATAACCGGATATCGCACTTCTTTCCCTTCGCTGTCCCGTTCTACCTTGCCATCCAGTGCGGGAGACTTCCGAGCTTCAGCATGGGCGTAATCTGGTCCCACGGTGTAAACCTTCAGTACAAAGAAATGAACAGTAAATCACCTCCTGCTGCAGGGAGAATAACTAATGGCTTAGGTACTGTATGTACACCATGCCTAACTAGTCAGGTGAGAAATCATCATTGTCTGACATTTAGAAGTTTCTGGCTGAACTGACCATAAAAAAGACGCCTCTGTTATTGTTAATTTCCCAGCATACACTTCAGGCTTTGATTATACATACACGTGACATAATGCAAGATTATAGTCTAATCACTGTTGTGTATGTTTTTAGGACTTGACAGCAAATGGTTTGTCACTTTAATCCATGTATATAAAGCACTGTACCTTTACATCCGTGCCGTCGGTGGGCATGAACTCTTCATAAATGTATGAGCCTGTCTTCCTGACGCTGCTTTCAGGTGAGTACACACTGCTCCGGCTGCCAATCTAAATAAAACAAATAAGTTGTTATTGGATGACAGCAGAAGACGTTGAATGAAAGCTAAAAGATTGTCTGGCTACTGTGCAACCAATGTTAGCGCCTGCATCTTCACATAGCGAGGTGAGAACACACCTCCTCTCTGGTGATGTCATCTTCCAATATCAGCACTGCCAACTGGCTTTTGTTTCCTGGGCAGTGGAAACCAACTAAGGACCTAAGGATGGATTCACACAATGCACATAATTCTGCATGTGAACTTACTGTCCATACGGATGGTTTTATCCTAACTGGCTGTATGCAGTGGGTTTCTGGGTAAATATGTGCGCACTGCGTACATTGACCAGGCTTTGAAATAACGTGTTTTATCATGCACAGTGTCTATTGCAGTGCACACGCCGTATAACATGTAGCAACGCAACACACAGACTGTGAACCACGCCTTGAGTATAGGCAGATCAACCAAAGAGAAACCAAAAAACAGATCTCGCTGTGATTGAAGATCAATATGTTGGCTGCCCATACACTGCGGGCCTGATGATCTGGACACTCGTGAGACAGGTGAGATTGGTACGAATGGGCAGGGTGGGAGTGTTCAGTCACAACCATCAGTAGTCAGGATATCATACGGCATTACCAACGTGCACCCAAACGACCAAGTCTGCCTGAGATTTCCCAGCATGCTTGATCGTGACGGATTTCGGCCCGAAACTGGTTGAATCGCAGATCATACATGCTTGTTGCTACACTGATTTTCAACATATTCAATAAAATTATGTCATCGAATGGTTGCTCGTCCCTCAATAGTCGCTGGGTGTATGGCCCACATTAGTCTAATGCTGGGTACACACTGAGATTTTCTGGCCAATTTACTGTCAGATCGATTATTTCGAACATGTCAGATTTGCTTTCCGATCGATTTCCGAGCATTTTCCGATCGATTTCCGTTAACTTTAATAGGAAATCGATCGGAAAATGCACGGGAATCGATCGGAAAGCAAATCGAACATGTGGAAATAATCGATCTGACAGTAAATCTGACAGAAAATCTCAGTGTGTACCCAGCATTAGGATTATACAGTTTCAACAATGTAACTTTACAGTGGAGCTAGTTTAGGCACACACACACACACACACACACACACACACACACACACACACACACACACACACACACACACACACACTTGTGTTGCTGATCAAAATGATTGTTCATGATTGTCTGCATTGGTAACCCAATGGTCTACCTGGAGGGATAATGGATCATCTCTGGTGGTGACTACACAAAAAAGATTTGCAAACAATACTGACTGCACAGAATAACCATCTGCCCACCCAATACCCACATTAAAGGTGCGTACACACGCACTACTATAAGGAACGACGGGTCCGTCGGACCCTCCCGCTGGGCAGACGTTCCAGCGATAGTAGAGTGTGTGTACAGTCTGTCTGCAGACTGATAACACTGTTTCTGAACGATCCGCTCAGCGGATCGCTCAGAAACAGCCTTATCAGGCTACAGACAGACTGTACACACACTCTACTATCGCTGGAACGTCCGCCCAGCGGGAGGGTCCGACGGACCAGTTGTTCCTGCAAACAGAGCGTGTGTACGCACCGTTACTTATGTGTTGTCTATTAACTGACAGGTGCAGCACAACAAAAAACTTGTTGGAACACCGAAAGATCCTTTTCTGTCTTATGCTGTACCAATAAAAGCTTCTGGAATGCATCTCATCACAGTGTGCAGGCTTCTGTGCTACTCCTGTGTTTTCGTCCTGTCAAGGGATCGCCAAGCATCACCAGTACGTGAGGGGGGGCAAGATGCAGTCTGCCTGCTTGTCTTTTCTATTAATTCACAGATTGATCCAATAGGCTTTACTTTCAATAGCTCATTATAGTCGATATCCATTTAAGAAGGAGGTGACTCCTGCTGCATAGCATGAGAAGGGTCCACTTGTCCAATACTCATTGACAGAAACAGAAATCAGGTGACTGATGTGCCACGCTGCACTATGGATTCTAATCACATCAGTTATCTCCCGATTCTTTTTAAGAATTGTCATACGCCTGCCGCAGACTCCCTGCTGCGCACCCACCGCCCCTTCTTTCACCACTCTCCATCCTCAGCAACTTTCTCTATGCAATGAGGACGTAGATATACACCTTGTACCTGAAGCACTGATGCCTTCATCTCAGTTCATAGTGAAAAATAGACACTGTAGCATTTAAAAAGCAAATATTCTCACCATAAATTGTGAGGGCCCATTCACACTAGAAGTGCTTTTCTGAGTGTTTTACAATTCATTAGTGGTTTTTAAAATCGCTCCCATTGACTCATTAAAATCGCGTTTTTTGCGTACGCGATCACGAAATCATGGCGATTTTTCCTGCAGTCTTAATGAAAGTGAACAAAAGCAATTTTAAAAAACACTAATCAAAGTGCAAAACTCTCAGAAAAGTGCTTCTAGTGTGAATGGGCCCTGACAGAAACAAAATCTAAGTTTTGTGATAAATGGTACAAGTAGCCAAATAAAATGTGTGTTTATCTACAGTAGAGTTTCTTTTTTTTTTTTAACTGGAATTGGTAAGAAAATGTGTTTTTCTCTCTTTTCCCATCTTTTTCCATTAATATGCATTAAAAAAATGTTCTAGGCACAAAAAGTCTAGTTAAATGTCCCCATTTAATCAGCAATAACTATCTCTACTTATGACACCTAAATGAAAAAAATAAATAAATGTCGGAAGTAGAGATAAAGTTATTGCTGATTGAATAGGGACATAGCTAAACAGCTAACATGTCAAAACTGCTCTGGTCCGTAAGGGGAAACAAGGGCTGGATGCAAAGTGGTTATTAAAACATCTGCAGCGTGTCAGGAATAGATCCCTCTCTGATCACATTCCGATCAGAGAGGAATCTAACTTTTGGGCACATCGAGTGGCCATCTATTAGGGCCCATTTCCACTTGTGTGGTGCGTGTCAGCGAGACGCGCGGCGGCACTGAGTGGGTGTGCGGGATCGCAGGCAAATCCCATGAGCTGTGCCATGCAGGCTATGGGAATTCTGCAGGGGGTTCCGGCCGAATGGCTGCCGCAAGCGGTTCAGGCATCGGCACCATAGTTCCCTACACGATTTGCCTGCGGGGAAACTCTGCGGAATCGCGGTGGTTTCCGCATAAGTGGAAACGGGCCCTTAATGTATGGCTACCTCAATGCCTCTGACCACCGCAAATCTCAGCCGTTACATTATTTTGTTACAGTGGTCCTTTCAGTCTGAAATATCAGAAAAACCGAGCAGCTTACTTTTCTGAAGAGTCTCTGACTTCCTCCTCCAGCAGATGTTGGATAGTAGATGTAAACATTATGGTCCTCGGCACTCACTGGCTTCTCCACAAAGGGCTTCTGGAAAATTTCCCCATTAACTTCAACATGATCTTCACCCTCTATTAAATTACATTCTGTAAAATATGAAAAGAAAACTAATTTCAACTCAGTGACACTAATTGTGAAATAGAATCACATGATACAAATCACATCTACCAGTACTAATTAAAAAATTTTTTATATATAAATTAAACACAGATTATGTACACGGGACACGCAGCAGAGACCTTACATGTTTTATTTTTTTCTTCTTTAACACTGGTACACTATTATTTATTATATTTATTATTACCCGATTAAAAGTTTCATGGAACTGCAGCAGAACAAACTTGTTAACTGCATAAAAACACACTGGGTTTCTCATTGCTCATTATTCCTCATTCTTCAGACACACCTGTGACTTATTCCCTATCACTCCTCAGCAGGGCCAGTTCCTGAGGAGCGATCAGCAAAGCTCTGTGACGATGTATTTTTATGTAAGATAGCCAAGAAACCAACTGCAAATGAGCACTAGACCTGGAATCCATTACATGTAGTCCGTGGTTAACGAACAAGATAGGCTCTTGTAGGTTAGTTTTCAGCCTGAATCTCTTTGTAAGTCGGAACACTGTTGCACCTCTGTCCCCTGTGCCTCCTCAGTGCTCCCCTTTGCCTCCAGTGTCACCCTCTGTGGCACCCCTGCTCTCTGTACTACCACTGTGTCCCCAAATGTGTCACCTGCCCCACTGTGCCTCCAGTCTCTTGCTGTTCCCCGGTGCATCCAGTGTCCCCCTCTGAGCTACCTCTGCCTCCAGTGTCCTTTTCTTTTATTGTGTGCCTTCGGTATTCCTATCTTTGGCACCTCTGCCCATGCGTCCCTCCAATGTGCACCTATCCCCCCCTCCCGCTTTCTACCCTGCTCCACCACTGTGCATCCATAATCTCCCCTCCTCTCTCCCTCTAGTGCCGGTATCTCACTCTCCTAATGCCGCGTGTAATCACATGACATGAAGGAGATTCACATCTGAATGATTAAATGCAGGGAAACCTCACCAGAAATGTAAGCTCCATGCGTAGAGGCTACTGACCATAAGCACATAATATGCCATCTGCAGCCAGCAGGTGCACAGCACAGTATATGTGGGGACTGGGACAGGTGGGGCTCAAACGACTCATGAAGGGATAGCTAAAATGAGCTGTGCCCCAATCCTCTGAAAGGGGTACCTGAAAGGGGATGCATCTCCCATGCCTTCTTCCATAAATATTCAACCTGGCAAATATACACACAGATTCTATCATGGTCTCTCATGAACTTCGGACACATTTCATTTGTAGATTAGAAGCGATGACAAGTATGCTGGTTGAGAAGTGTTCCGTGTGAAGCCCATGTGATTTGCACACTACCATGCTGACGGATGGTGCTGCTTAAGAAGGAATGCGAAGCATCGGGAACCTTTGTCATGTGAAGTATAATCACAGTACATTCCAGTGCTATTGTTTTCCATGTCCTCATTTTTCTTCTGGAAGTGATGAGCAGAGCCAAGCAGGGATCAACTAGTGGAAAGACTCAGGTTTTTACCATTGCTTCACAACAATGAACATCTTTTTTAGTGTCTGGAAGAGTGGTGGTGGCAGGAATTGTGTGAGCCAGCCTTTGTCCTGAAGGGGTTCTTTAACCACTTCACAACTGAGGGGTTTTACCCCTTCAGCATCCAAGCAATTTTCACCTTTCAGCTCCTTCCATTCATTTGCCAATAACTTTATCTCTACTTATCAGAATGAAATGTGTTAAATGTGTTTTTTTTATCACTTATTAGGCTTACTTTGGGTGGTACATTATGCCAAGAATTTTTTTATTATAAATGTTTTTTAATGGAAAAATAAGAAAAAAAATTGGAAAAAAATCCTTATTTTTCAGTTTTCGGCCATTATAATTTTTAAATAATGCATGCTACCGTAATTAAAATCCACGTAATTAATGTGCCCATTTGTACCGGTTATTACACCATTTAAATGATGTCCCTATCACAATGTCTGGCGCCAATATTTTATTAGGAAATAAAGATGCATTTTTTTCAGTTTTGCATCCATCACTAATAAAAAGCCCATAATTTATAAAGTAACAGTATTATACCGTCTTGACATACATATTAAAAAAGTTCAGTCCCTAAGAAAACTATTAATGCATTTTTTATAATTGTAAATTTATTTCATTGTATTTTTTTTACAAAAAAAATAAATGTTGGTAACTATTGGGGAGTGTGGGAGGTAAGGGGTTAATTTAAAATGTAAAAACAGGTCTTTGCATTTAAAAAAAGTACTTTTAGATGTAGTTTTACTATTTGGCCACAAGATGGCCTCAGTCTTTTTTTTGTTATATGTCCTGTAAGCGAAATATGTATGCTTACAGGAAGTGTACTGAAGATGGGAAACTTTTATTTATTAGAATGATCGTGCAGCTTCTCATAAAAGGCGCCGATAATTGCTACGGGGACTTAGATCAATGATTAGGAATTGCTTTCCCATTCATTGATCTCCTGGCGGGCAGATGGCAACATGAACGAGCGCACAAATAAGCGGGAGCGCCTACAGCAGTGGTAGCAGCGGGAGTACGTATATTTACTCCCCTGGGCGGTTAGATGAAGTCTGCAGGGGAGTAGATATACTGTACTGGAGCTGTGAAGTGGTTAAATGATTGTAGTATTACAGGGGACCCCGGCATAAAAATTATACATTGGAGCTCATTATTATAGCACTTCACGGTTAGCGTTTTTTTTTTTTATTATACTGTCTCCCTATTCTACTGCTTTTTATTAATTATTGTACCAACCCTCAATTTAGATCTTTTTAAAGTGCATCCTGTTAGTGTGCCTTTCTACAGTGCCCCACAACCCCTATTTAAAGTGAACCCGTAATAAAAAAAAAAAGGGTAATGTCGAAGAGGTTTAGGGGGTGTCAGTCTGGATTAGTGGAGGTGAGGAGGACTGCGGAAGGCTCTGGATTACCCAGAGGCTTCACTGTCAGTTAAGTATCAATTTGGGGCACGTTTTCCCCTTCAGGTACAGTAAGTCATCCCTGTTATGGTGTCCCTTGAATGATAGTGCTCATACAATCAGAGCCCTTCATGAATTGGCAGCTGCATCCTTTTGCGAAGACTGGAACAAGCATACTGGTAATGGTTACCTGCTTGATTTCAATGTCCTCACCCACTTTGGGTGAGGAGATTGAAATCAAGCAGGTAACCATTACCAGCATGCTTGTTCCAAGAACCCATCCTCAGTTCCATCCTCCCTCTTGTTCATTCATTCCCTCAGCATGATGGTTCTGTGCCATATGACACTAGTGCCAGGGCTGTATTTAGGGTTTGGGCTCCCCTAGGCACACCAAACCTACGGCTCCCCCTAGAACGTGCGCCGCGGCGAAAAATGGGCGTGGCCACAGAATGCAGTGGGCGTGTCCATTACGCAGTGGGTGTGGCTAATTAAAATATCCTAGTAAGAGTGCAGCCCAAAGTCAGTGGGGCCATGGTTTCTCCCTGGGTATGAGTAAAGTGACCTTAAAAAAGCAAGTAGGAAATGTCCCCCCGCCCCCCCCAAAAAACCCCACACATTAGCCAGTGTTCTCTCGCACAAAATAGTGGTAGGTATTAGAGTGTGAGCTCCCCTGAGAAAAGTCAGTAACATGACTGTTCTCTGCAAAGTGCTGCAGAATATGCCAGTGCTATATAAATACATAATAATATGGTAGGACATTAGACTATGGGAGAATTAAATTGTAAGCTCCTCAGAGGATAGTCAGTGACATGACTACGTACTCCGTGAAGTACTGCTGAAGATGTAAGTACAATATAGTACAGTGGTATGGCAGCATGATGGCGTAGTGGTTAGCACTCTCGCCTTGCAGCGCTGGGTTCCTGGTTCGAATCCTAGCAAGGTCAACATCTGCAAGGAGTTTGTATGTTCTCCCTTTGTCTGTGTGTGTTTCCTTAAGACACTCTGGTTTCCTCCCACATCCCAACAACATACGATACAGATAAGTATAATGTTAATTGGCTTCCCCTAAAAATTGGCCCTAGACTACGATACATACATAGACATATGACTATGGTAGGTATTAGATTGTGAACCCCTCTGTGGGACAGTTATGTGACAAAACAATACATACTCTGTACAGCGCTGCGTAATATGTTGGCGCTATATAAATAATTAGTATAAGTACAGTAGCCAGGTCTATAGGTGTCCAAATGTAGACATACTATAGGTGTCCCCAGTATAGATATCCAGGTCTATAGGTATCCCCAGTTTAGGTAGTAGTCAGGGGCGTAACTAGAAATCACTGGGCCCCCTTGCGAGAATTTGGATGGGCCCCCTTGCGAGAATTTGGATGCCCCCCCCCATAGGTGCCAAATAATCATAATGTGGCAGTGTTTCACCATAAAATAATCGCAATGTGTGCAGCATTTCAGCAGAGAATAATCACAAGTGTAACATTTCAGCGAAGAATAATCGCAATGTGGGCAGCATTTCACCAGAAAATAATCGCAATGTGGGCAACATTTCACCAGAAAATCGCAATGTGGGCAACATTTCACCAGAAAATAATCGCAATGTGGGCAACATTTCACCAGAAAATAATCGCAATGAGTGCAACATTTCAGCAAAGAATAATCACAATGTGGGCAACATTTCAGCAGAGAATAATCGCAATGTGGGCAACATTTCACCAGAAAAAAATCGCAATGTGGGCAACATTTCACCAGAAAAAAAAATCACAATGTGGGCAACATTTCAGCAAAGAATAATCGCAATGTGGGCAACATTTCAGCAAAGAATAATCACAATGTGGGCAACATTTCAGCAGAGAATAATCACAATGTGGGCAAAATTTCAACAGAGAATAATTGCAATGTGGGCAACATTTCACCAGAAAATAATCACAACGTGGGCAGCATTTCAGCAGTAAATCACACAGTGGGCAGCATAACACCAGTGGGCTGGCTGAGTACCTGGCTGGGTGAGCGGGTAGTGGGCTGGCTGGGTAGCTGGGTGAGCAAGCGGTGGGCAGGCTGAGTAATTAATTCAAGTATTTGTATAGTGCCTTTCTCCTGTCGGACTCAAAGCACTTGCAAGGCAGCCACTAGAGCGCACTCAGTAGGCAGTAGCAATGTTAAGGAGACTTGCCCAAGAAACTCCTTACTGAATAGGTGCTGGCTTACTGAACAGGCAGAGCAGAGATTTGAACCCAGGTCTCCTGTGTCAGAGGCAGAGCCCTTAACCATTACACTATCCCGCCACTGCCTGGCTAAGCGAGCGGGCAGTGGGCTGGGTACCAGGCTGGGCGAGCGGGCAGGCTGGGCTGGCTGGGAAAGCGGGCAGGCTGGGCTGGCTGGGAAAGCGGGCAGGCTGGGCTGGCTGGGAAAGCGGGCAGGCTGGGCTGGCTGGGAAAGCGGGCAGGCTGGGCTGGCTGGGAAAGCGGGCAGGCTGGGCTGGCTGGGAAAGCGGGCAGGCTGGGCTGGCTGGGAAAGCGGGCAGGCTGGGCTGGCTGGGAAAGCGGGCAGGCTGGGCTGGCTGGGAAAGCGGGCAGGCTGGGCTGGCTGGGAAAGCGGGCAGGCTGGGCTGGCTGGGAAAGCGGGCAGGCTGGGCTGGCTGGGAAAGCGGGCAGGCTGGGCTGGCTGGGAAAGCGGGCAGGCTGGGCTGGCTGGGAAAGCGGGCAGGCTGGGCTGGCTGGGAAAGCGGGCAGGCTGGGCTGGCTGGGAAAGCGGGCAGGCTGGGCTGGCTGGGAAAGCGGGCAGGCTGGGCTGGCTGGGTACCTGGCTGGGCATGCGGGCTGGCTGGGTACCTGGCTGGGCATGCGGGCTGGCTGGGTACCTGGCTGGGCATGCGGGCTGGCTGGGTACCTGGCTGGGCATGCGGGCTGGCTGGGTACCTGGCTGGGCATGCGGGCTGGCTGGGTACCTGGCTGGGCATGCGGGCTGGCTGGGTACCTGGCTGGGCATGCGGGCTGGCTGGGTACCTGGCTGGGCATGCGGGCTGGCTGGGTACCTGGCTGGGCATGCGGGCTGGCTGGGTACCTGGCTGGGCATGCGGGCTGGCTGGGTACCTGGCTGGGCATGCGGGCTGGCTGGGTACCTGGCTGGGCATGCGGGCTGGCTGGGTACCTGGCTGGGCATGCGGGCTGGCTGGGTACCTGGCTGGGCATGCGGGCTGGCTGGGTGCCTGGCTGGGCATGCGGGCTGGCTGGGTGCCTGGCTGGGCATGCGGGCTGGCTGGGTGCCTGGCTGGGCATGCGGGCTGGCTGGGTGCCTGGCTGGGCATGCGGGCTGGCTGGGTGCCTGGCTGGGCATGCGGGCTGGCTGGGTACCTGGCTGGGCATGCAGGCTGGCTGGGTACCTGGCTGGGCATGCAGGCTGGCTGGGTACCTGGCTGGGCATGCAGGCTGGCTGGGTACCTGGCTGGGCATGCAGGCTGGCTGGGTACCTGGCTGGGCATGCGGGCTGGCTGGGTACCTGGCTGGGCATGCGGGCTGGCTGGGTACCTGGCTGGGCAGCAGGCTGGCTGGGTACCTGGCTGGGCAGCAGGCTGGCTGGGTACCTGGCTGGGCAGCAGGCTGGCTGGGTACCTGGCTGGGCAGCAGGCTGGCTGGGTACCTGGCTGGGCAGCAGGCTGGCTGGGTACCTACCTGGCTGGGCGAGCTGGCTCCTGGCTGGGTAGCTGGGCTGCAGTTGCCAGCGCGTCCTTCACGCTTCTCCCGGCTCGCTCCCGCCCTCCAGCAGAGTGGCAGACATGATCCTGAACTCTGCATGCCGCCTACTGGTCTAGTGACGTTACTAGACCAGGATGCGGCATGCAGAGTCCAGGATCATGTCCTGACTCCTGGCCGGCCGCTGCCACTGTGCTGGAGGGCGGGGGTGAGAGCTCCCCTCGTCATCTGTAGGTGCGCTCTCCGCTGCTCCCCCCGCACCCCCCCGCCCAACTAAAAAAAAAATAATAAAAAAAAATAATAATTTTATGAATAAAAAAAAAAAAATTATTGAACTATAGGTGGCGCCCCCCCCCCCCCCCCCGAGGACCCGTCCATGGCACCGGCCCACGGGTGCCTCTTAATAGATACGGCCCTGACTAGTGCCAGTGGTAGTCCTGCTGCAGTCTGACTGGGAGGCAAAATAGCTTTAGTGCTGTATAGAAGCAATTCCCAAATTCAGCTACATGTTGGGTTGACTTGCCTTATGCTGTGCTTTTAAAGTGGACCTTGCACAGGACACAAGGAAAACAGAAAAATGCAACCTGTATGTTCTTACAGAGCAAGGCCTGTCTAATTCCCCCCCATCTTCAAGTAATCATCAGCTGTGTCAGCACAGAAATTTGGCAGTTCTCGGCAGGCACAGCTAATATAGGGCCTGTTTCCACCAGTTGCAAATTCATATTGCATCAAAACTGACGCAATGCATGACAATGGAGTAGTTTCCATTGCAACCGAATTTTGCGATGCGACCTGGGAAAAAGATCGAATGCATGCTGTAGATATCCACAACATACATCTGATTCCCCTAGGCAATATCAGGCGGTCGCATATGGACTTCCGGGAACACAACCGAAAGTCACCCACAACTATATGCAGCGCGTTGCGGTCCCGCGCAATGGAAACAGGCCACTATAAACACAGGACGTTAATGTCTGCTTTCATGAAAGCAAGAAGTAGACACACTGCAGATTTATTGCAGGAGCTCTGTAAGTTGTAAGAAATAAATGTTTTTCTTTTAAGGTGATAATGCTGTTAGTTATCTTTTAGAGCAGAGAGAAGTTCTGAACTCAGGCGCGCTTTAGAGGTCTTCATTTGCCACCACAATGCTACTCAACAGAGATCGGTTGACTGTATAAGCAACAGCCAGGGAAGAAAATCCATCATCCACTCAAGTTGCAGCCAATGCAACTGGATTCAGAAGGTGTACAGGCACTAGGCTAATGCCCCATTTACTTACAACTTTTATTTAAACTACACTCAACACGTACTGACACAGACAAACGCAATGAATTTTCTCCAACAGCAACTCTGCCCTGGGAGAGCGGTTACCATGGGAGGATGGCATAGGCGGTGGGAGTCTGGCTGCAGGCACCACTAACGTGTACTGGCCCTTGTACTACTTCAAGACTAACTAAAGCAAGGCGGAGTTCACTGGCCATTCACCTTATAAGTAACAAATGCCGCAAAACCCAAAGGACCGGTTTTTCAAGATAAACAACAAAAAGAAAGGTTGAGTTCTAATACTGCCTTATCGGTAAGCAAAGAATTCCATTTAGAACAGTTCAAAGGGCAACATGACTTTCATTTTGTAATTTTTATAAAAATGACTTTTCCAGGTTTATTTGCAGTCACTAGTTGGCAATCGTGAAACAGTGCAGAAGTATACAGGAACTGTGCTTTGCTGTACAAATCCTCTTTCTGCATAAGCAATGCATTTCTGAGAAAAAGAAAACTGAGGCACCCCCAGGCATCTCTGCAGGGTTACAGGAAGAACTTGTTGTTCTGGCCAAATGAATGCTTTGTTCCTCCTCTTCAACCCTGGGACTGATAAAGTGGTTAGGACAGATTTATTCAAGCAGCTCAATGCGTCAACTGTATTTGACTGCATTACAGAATGTACAATTTATAAGACAGTGTGCTTATACTGGAATTGTGAGCATTAGCTGATGCACCCTTCACCTGGGGCTTAGAGCACAAATAATGCTTACCTGAGGAAAATGTATGCGTGCTCTAACACCAAGTTTTAACCCTAGCAAGTCTGGCTCTGCAAATCTGGCTCAATTGGCTATTCATGAGGCAATGCTCATGCAAATATGCATTTGCTTCGCACGCCAAACTATGCAGGGTCAAAAAACAAATACCGCAAAGTGGTCGCCCTGCGGGAATTAGTTCATGCCACATTAGCACTATCCAGGAGCGCCACGGGGAGGCTTCCCAATGCCCCCATACAACCGGGGGACTGCGGGGTCCCAGGCACTCTCACCGCCTGGGAACCACAGCAGCACCCCGGAGGGGGAGGCTGGGTGGCGCAGGCGACCCCCCCCCCCCCCAAGCGTGGCCAGCGCCGAGGGGAGCCGTCCGCTCCAACCCCCGGGGTGCTGCTGTGGTTCCCAGGCGGTGAGAGTGCCTGGGACCCCGCAGTCCCCCGGTTGTAGGGGGCATTGGGAAGCCTCCCCGTGGCGCTCCTGGATAGTGCTAATGCGGCATGAACTAATTCCCGCAGGGCGACCGCTTTGCGGTATTCGGTTTTTGACCCTGCATAGTTTGGCGTGCGAAAGCAAATGCATATTTGCATGAGCATTGCCTCATGAATAGCCAATTGAGCCAGATTTGCAGAGCCAGACTTGCTAGGGTTAAAACTTGGTGTTAGAGCACGCATACATTTTCCTCAGGTAAGCATTTAGAGCACAAATAACCTACAGCTATATACATACAGTAGACTAACTCACAGATGAATTTGCTAACTGCGGTACTGATATTCTTTCCCAGAGATTGCAACATAATCTATAGTGGGCCGGGGGAGGGCGAGTTTGGAATGTACAGGATTATAGTAGTTGGAGGTAAAAGGACGGAAGGTAAAGTTTAAAGAAAAAATATTCATGGAATTATCAGTGCAAACCTTTCTTTGGGGTTTCCTGACAGCTTGGAGATTATTTTTTGTCAGTAATCAGAGACTGCGATGTGACAAAGAACTATGAAGGTAAAAGCAAACTTAAACGTTTAGAAATATGGTCCTACCGCTAGGAATCATACAACATGCAAAGAAGCCTCTTCACATGTAACGTGAGCTGGGAACCTGGCTGGCCTTTTATAAGTACAAGAGGATCTGGGCAAAGTTTTTTACAGACTTCTGACCTCTCACAGGAAAAACAAAAAATGTGCTAGAATCAAAGAAATATCCTAGAAGCTCTCTCTGTCTATCTGATTTAGGGCCGGTTCACACAGATGCTTGGCGGCATCCTCCGGTCTTCCGTTCCGGGGCGGCGCCAGGCTTTCTGAGACAATCGTCAGCGTCCCGCCGCAATCGTCTGTTTTCGTCCCCACACCTGCAATGATACGTGTCGACACCCGCTATAGCGTCCTGTAACTGTGGTAACACGTGCAATGATGTGTGTGGCGGCCCGCCAACTCAGCAAAAACAAAACTAGCTGGCGGCGGGTGACCAGAGGATCGTGGAGTGACGTCGAGGGCGCAGGATGGCTGCAGGGGGGGGTTTTAGAAACCCCAGGTAAGTGAAACTCTTTAATTGGGTTTAGGTTTCCTTTAAAGAGAGTCTGAAGCGAGAATAAATCTCGCTTCAGACCTCATAAATAGCAGGGGCATGTGTGCCCCTGCTAAAACGCCGCTATAGTGCGGCTTAACGGGGGTCCCTTCACCCCCAAATCCCCCTCGATACACCGGGGGAGCGCTTCCTGGTTGGGGCAGGGCTAACCGCCGCAGCCCTGCCCCACGCGCGTCTGTCAGCGCGTATCTCCGCCTCTCCCCCGCCCCTCTCAGTCTTCCTTCACTGAGAGGGGCGGGGGAGAGGCGGCGATGCGCCGCTGACAGACGCGACTGGAGGCAGGGCTGCAGCCGTTAGCCCTGCCTCCAGGAAGAGACAGCCAGCGACTTTTTCACGACACACTTTTGCGGGGGGTGGGTTGGGGGTGAAGGGACCCCCGTTTAGCCGCGGGATAGCGGCGTTTTAGCAGGGGCACACGTGCCCCTGCTATTTATGAGCTCTGAAGCGAGATTTATTCTCGCTTCAGAGTCTCTTTAAAAACTAGAGTGATTTTCACATTTCACGCTCCTCCCATTCATTCGCCAATAACTATCATCACTCATTACCACAAATTAGGCTTTCTTTGGGTGGTGCTTTTTGCTGGGAAGTGCTCCTCACTAAGTACACTGCAGCTAACACAGGGTTTTACATTACTTACCATCAGGTTTGTTGGGATCACGGTTCAGGACAGCATATCGAGGCAGCAAGATACCTTCATCTTTAAGGATCCTATAAACCTCTCTCCTGTGAAGACAGCAAAGCATTATTACAGAGAACCTTAACCACTTCAGGTTTCCAGGGTCTTTACCCCTTAAAGGGAAAGTCCGAGCAAATAAAAAGATCTACTTACCTAGGGCTTCCTCCAGCCCCTGGCAGCCACTATGTCCCTCATCGCAGCTCCACTTCCAGCCGGGGGCCCAGGGTAACCTCTGTTGCAAGGCAAGGTCGGCATCTTCTGTGCCTGCGCTCGCTGCTCCCAATCATGTGGTCTGGGGTGTTTTGCGCAGGTGCAGTAGCTCTGTGCCAGTGCAGTACACTCCAGACCATGTCAGCAAGACCGCATGCTTGCACAAGGGCAGTAGATGCCGGTCGGCATCTGGAACGGAGGGGACCCCGGGCCACTGGCTAGAAGCTGAGACATGGAAGAAGCCCCAGGTAAGTACATTCCCAGCAGAGCTACTAAGCAGTATGCTCCGAATCACGTGGGGGGTGAATGACAGCACCGCTAGCGCATGCGCAGTTCAGGCCAGCCTGACGTCACCGCTGGCGACCCTGCAGCGAGGGACATGTTGGGAGCTTGGGGCTGGAGGAAGCCCCCGGTAAATAGCACTTATTTTCCTTATAATCTTCTAATAACTCCTTTAAACAAAAAACATGTATTTGTTACAGCTGATACAAATTCTAAAATATATCTGTGCAGTTTCTATTTCCCGATTCATGGAAGCAGACATTGTTTACAGCCTGTGCTTTCAAATGGGCTCATCTGCTTATCTGCCATAGGCAGTCATGACACAGGGGAGGGATCAAATTACAACTAGTGATTAGGTACAAATGAGGGGGAATTACACAGGCTAAACTCTCTAAATACATACAGGGTGCATTTCTTTTATATATTTTTCTCGTGTCCTGTGCAAGAGTTCTGGTCCACTTTAAGGTTCCTGACAATTTGGGCATATCAGCTGTGTCGCTTTTGATACAGCCATAACTTTTTATTGCCTATGCCAAAATGAGACATAGTGTTTTTTCAGGACATTCTCAGCTTTCTCTTTTTTTTTTTAAAGTATTATTTAATTTTGCAAAAAAGTGGGATCAGCGCATCACCAGGCCACCTCTGAATGGCCTCTGCTCAGAGATGCGCTGAGCCCCCCCAGAAACTACAGACGCACTTTGAACCCAAACAGAGGCTCTGCAAGCTGTTATAGGAAACTAACATCCTCCAAGTGGTAGACAGGTCATGTGTATGCTCAGTGTGTATTTTATCCCATAAGTGGGGCTTGCACTCTTTTGCAGGTAAGCACTCATCTGTTTTTAAGTAGCGCTGTTCATTTCTTTGCCATATTATTTAATTTCATAGACAATGTCCCACTTCCTAGCATGACAAGTGCCACAGTTTTAAAACACATCAAAATACATTATTTGTCCCGTCCCAGTTAATATACCATACATGCCATATTTCATCAGTAGTTGTGTATGTAGCGTACCACTATTACGCGACAAGGTTACCAGCCCATACTGAAAATAGTAACACTGCAACAGTAAATGCACAATAGCCAGAGCTCTTACCTCACATCAGCCAATAGCACTGTCAGATAGGTATTAGCAGCTAGCAGTCACTACTAGGGATGATGGGAAGTGTAGTCCTGTGTACAACAGACGTTTAGCACAGGAGGAAGCATAAGCCCCACTCATGCAGCCAAGTATAATGCAACAGGAATAGAATTGCCATGTCATCAAAATATTCAAACCTGCTGTAATATTTGAAAGCCAACATACATCAATTTGACTCCAAACCTTTTATCACCAATATAGTTTACTCTGCTTGTCTGTCCCCAAGGAATTAATTCTGTGTAAAATTCCCCCAGCTCAGAGTACAGCCGTGCTGGGAGCGGTCACTGCATGGGTATGTCAGATCATCAAGCTGGTTCTACAGAGCTCCTCAGTGACAAATATATCTCCGCTTTGCTCAGTTACTGAATCCTGCTCAGAGAATGTATGTTCTGTGTTTGCCGAGTTTCTGCAATTAGTGACCAAAATACAATCTGGGGAACAGCTGAGGCGCAGGCAGTCCAACCGATTAGCCTTCCAGCAAACCGAAACACAGTGTATTAACCCCTTCAGTGACTTAGACAATAGTTCCACATGAAAATTAACATTATCTGAAACCGATCAGGAACAGGTGTGCGATAGGTTCAATGTTAGCTGAAGCAGGAGTGGATAGAGAGTTTACCACTACAAAGGTTTGAAAAAAAGAACTCTGGGCATACTAAAGCCTGGTACACACTTTCAATTATGATTGGCCGATCACTTACCAATTGTACCACCTCCATGTAGTATGACGGTCAACAGATATTGATAACTATGAGCAGATTGTGTGGGAAAGCCCTCATACTACATGGAGGTGTTACAATTGTTCTAGCTAAAGGTGGCCATACACTAGGCCTGAACGATTTTAGAAAAAAATTGAATTAAGCGATTTCTGTCCGAAGTGATGATTTCGATTCGATTCACTATTTCCTTCAAATCAAGCATTGTTCCCCTCCTCTGTGCGCCTCTGTCCCCGTCGCTCTTTGTGCACCCTCTGTGTCTTTGTCCCCTCTGGGTCTCTCTCTTGCCCCCTGTGTGTCCCTTTTGTCTCTCTGTGCACACTCTGGGCACACTTCCTTTTTGTCATGTGACACACAGGAGACGGCAAGATAGTATGGACAGCGTTAGACTCGTGTTGGAAGGTATGTCTAACACTGCCAGTTCTGCACGCGCCCGGACTTGGGGTAAGTTTGAAGCCACTTCTTCAAATTTCCCCCATGTGGAAATTACATCATCACAGAAATTGTCGCTTTGACAATTTCAAAATTGTTATCTAGGTGATCGCGATTTCGTTTTAAATTCGATTTAGCTTTCAGGCCTACTATACACTATTCAATTCTGTATGTTTTTTCTTTTCAACCAGAGAAATCCGATCAATGTTTCCGCTTTACTTAATAATTAGACCAGCAGGGCTGCCAGGCATCTGGTATTATTTAAAAGGAAATAAATATGGCTGCCTCCATATCAGTTTCACCTTGGGTTCACTTTAAAGAGGAGCCGTCAGCCATACCATCTCAGGAAAAACAAATATATAAGTAGATAAATACTTGCTCTACTTACATAACAGATGTATTCCTGTGAATTTTATAAAGGAAAAGTAGAGAATCCTATTCTAGACAGTTTCCATATTTACTGTGGCTATTTTGAAGCCAGACGTGATACAATATTCGCCCTTAGTCTCCTCTGCCTGATTTTGCTTTGCCCGCCCTTCACTATAGAAAGTGCATTGTTTCAGCCTGAGAAATTTTGGCCAGAGAGGAACAGAGGTGTGGGAGGGGAAACCAGGAGGGAAAGAGGCTTCAGCCAATCAGGCTGCGTTAGTTAAAGCCAATTGGTACCGATTTAAAAAAAAAAGTCAGATACTCACCTAAGGAGAGGGAAGGCTCGGTCCTAATGAGCCTTCCCTCTCCTCTCCCGGTGCCCTCAGGATCCTCAGTTCAAATCCCCCACCGCGGGGGACTTCGGAGGTCTTCGGGAGCATTCGGGCTCCCGAAGACGGGCCGCTCCATACTGCGCACCCGTGAGTGCGTCATAGAGGGCGCTCAGAAGTGGTAGTATTTGACCGAACTGGTTGAATACTGCTACGGGGGATCCTGAGCGGGACCGGGCGAGGAGAGGGAAGTCTCATTAGGACAGAACCTTCCCTCTCCTTAGGTGAGTATCTGATTTTTTTTTTTTTTTTTAATCGGTACCCATTGGCTTTAAGTCTGAGGGGAAGTAGGGAAGCAAAAAAAGACAACCCAGCATGCCCTGCAACTTCTCTTTTGTGTACCAAATTTTCTGTGTACCAAATAAGAGTTAAAAGAGAGAAGAGGTAAACTGGGGAATGATCATTTATCAACAAGAAAAGTAATAGTGATTTTAACTTTTGGATTGCCTGGTTAGCATCCTTATTACTTGTTTATCTGATAAAAATAAAGAATTGATTTTTTAATTTTATGATTTTTTGATTTTATGGCTGACAGTTACTCTTAAAGACTAATTTGATGCTGACACTGTCTGTGTTAGGTGGAACAAATGTATGAAGCACACTCACTGTGAACCGCACTGCAGTACAGATCTTTGAAAATGAACTGAGACATTAAAGAGAGAAGTCCACTAATTATCAGCTTTCCTTGCTTAAGTGGAAGTTTATTGTATATTTTTATTTTCTGGTGCTCAGGCTACTATTATTGTGCTCTGCACAGCCTAAAGCAGAAGGGGACAGGGATGTGGGTGCTCTGTTCTGCCATTTGTGGTTTCAGGACTGTTACTTCTCTGTTTTTATTGATTTTTTACTTTACTTTAAATCCTCTCTGATTTACAAGCCCTACTCCATAGAGCCAAATTAATCCATGCCATGCACTGATGAGGATCAAACAATCCGAAACAGTCTGTATGCATGTTGGATTATTATGGCTCTGTACAATTTAACAAGCTGACACATCATTGCATTCCAGTGGTTCTGGAGGTGTGTTTAGCTTCTAAGGGTACAATGGTTAATTTGCATATATTCAGCAGTGGTGCCTGGGAGACATCTCGAGCTCACTCCAACCTGAATTATCGCAAATTCTTTCTGTTTTAGGAAAGCAAACTTTTGTTTTTCTTAAAGTAAAAAAGTAAGAGGAAAAAAACACTTCTTTGGCTGTGTATAAAAATAGGGTTTGTTTACTTAAAGTGGACCCAAATTAAAAATACAAGATTTCAGGAATAAAATCTAGTTTCTAAATTATAATAAATAGCAGCCTTTTTTCAGCTGCATGATGACAAATATAAATTATTTTACATTTATTGCAGAAACCCCTCCCTTCCTTTCATATTGCCGGGACAGAATCCGGCAGACTGGAGTAGATGATGTCCGGCAAAGGAGGAATTGCTAATGGCTGCCACCTGTATAACCCTAGTTATGCAAAGAGAAGGGTGAAAAGCATGCACTGAAATGCTCATAGGCTTGAAGGAGTGTTTATTTATCTTTGTAGGTGTCAGCGTGGTGCAACTAAATATTTTGAATTAAAAAAATGTTTGGTTTGGGTCCGCTTTAACATCCTTACAATGAGACTTCCAATATGCATTTTAGAAATAAATGGAAAAAGCGGATTGCAGGTCCGGAGGCTTACGGGTCGGGTATCAGATTTACCAGCAATGCGGGTTGTTTATTCTCAATCTTATAAAGCATCCAACAAAGTCAAACATCATCAGCAAGAAGGAATAAGCAGCAATAAATCCACTTCATTGGAACAGCTCTGAGGGTGTTATGAGATCTTACCTGTCTTGAATATGATACTGTAAATTCAAGTCATTGATAACAAATGGATTCCTGAGTTTTGCATAGGCAACCGCTTTATCCAATGGAAAACCTTTTAAAATAAAGGGAGTAAGGTTGAGTTGTGAATACTGTACTGACACACTGATTAAAGAGAACAGTTTGAACAACTAGTGCTGTAAAGTAAAAGTATCATATCCCTGTTATTACTAAAGATGGCATTGGCGATACAATTCTCCGGACAATCAATTGTCTGTTTCAATCGTAATATCGATCAGAAGCAATCGTTCGAGCCCACTAACAGAAAAAAAAATGCGGATGGATGCCATCAATCTGAATTAATTGCATAGTAGCTTTCCTTCCATTAGTAGCCCCAAAATATTGATTCTAATTGATATTCTGATTAAATCACATGATCGATTGCCTGGAAAATTAATGTCCAAAGTTAATGGCCACCTTAACGAACAACCGACATGATGAGATAAACATGAGTATGTACCGTGCCAAGCACACAAATAAATAGGCTGTGTTCCTTTTTTTCCCCTTTCTCTGCCTGAACAAGTTAAACATCAGGTATGCAAGTGGGAGTTTCTGTCCGGGTCAGGGCCAGGTCCCACTATAGAATAACCCTCACTTACAGCCATAAAACTTTGTCAGTAAATGGCTTCTGGGAGCAGAAAAGAGATTAAAAAGGGTCAGTAATTCATAGATTTGAGCTCTGGCATACTTCAATGAAGGTGTCAATGAGCAGAGACAATGAAAACAGTAAAAACTAGATTTAAATAAAAAATAAAAAAAAACGTGGGATATCTAAAAAAAGTCATTTTAGGAGAAGGAGGATAGATACAATTGGTTTTCCTCATCAGTTTAATTTTCACCTTGGATGTCCTTTAGGGAAGAATTAATTACACAGCACCATCGCCTTCAGAACGAACAAACATTGCTGTGCAAAACAGAGGCATTATAAGGCATGAATGCGACAATAGCTAGCAGAGTCATAAGAAAGTATACATGCACCCACCCATGAAATACCTCCCACCCCCCATAAACTGCCATGTTTAGCTCCTTTTAGACAATACCAGTTGCCTGGCAGTCCTGCCGATCTTTCTGGTCGGTAGAGTTTAAATCACACACCTGAAACGAGCATGCAGCTATTCTTGTCAGATTTGTCATAGACATCTGATCTGTTCGATTGTTCAGGATATATGGCTTAAATGTATTAAAAGGCACAAAATCAGCAGGACAGCCAGTTAGCCTTCAGAAGACATTAAGGTTCTGTTCAGAAGAAAAGGTTGTTTTTTTTTTGGCCATTTGTATTTGGTGGGGGTGGCAGAGAGGTAGATCATGGGAAGAAAGCCGGGTTTAAAAAAAAAAAAAAAAAAAAAAAACAAAAGGAGAGACAGGGAGAATTTGTGTGCCAAGCAGACGTGGTAGCTTTGTCAATATTTTTTTTTGCTTTTGCAGTACAGTAGGGATCCATATCCAGAACAAGAATGCAGCCAGCGAAGTCACATCATTTATCAGCATACTTGTTCTGGGTCAGCGTCTCCAGATAATTAGAGGCAAGTAGCTTTTTTTTTTTTTTTTTACTATTGGCACGCTTCATATTGCTCACATCACAGGTGTCCTTGAAAGCCAATTCTGCTGTAAGAAAGCCAATTAGGCTTAGCTACCTTGGTTAAAAAAAAAAAAAAATCACATGAAAAATCACTTCATTATTAAAACAGCAGGCAGCTTCTACCTAGCTTAAGTACCAATCCGTCTAGTCCCTCACAACCTTATATTAAATCCAAACTTGAAGACCTCCACTGACCCAGCACAATATCATGCCATGGGTTTTATGCTGGATACACACCATGCGTTTTCGCGTTCGATGCGGCCGTCGATTCGCGTCGATTCGATTATTTCCGACATGTCCGATTCAAGCTTCGATGGATCGTTAGGTCGATTTGCCATACTTTTCATGGCATTCGACCTAAAAATCATCGAAATTAGTTCAGAAATGTTCGGAAATAATTGAATCGACGGCCGCATCGAACGCGAAAACGCATGGTGTGTATCCAGCATTATACACTTTTAGGAGCATCCTTAAAACTCACCTCTTCAGGTAAGCATATACATACCCAGATTTATGTTAAGTAGACATTATAATGCATAGTTTGAATTTCACAATGTCTTGGAAGACTATAGCTCTATATAAGTCTATAAAAATAATAAAATGTATGTCCCGGAAGAGATATGGTAACAGTCTGGCTGATTATTCAGAAGAGATTCCACTTTACAGGCAGTATGTACATGTAAAACAGCACTGCCCTTGTTGCAGCCAGTAGATTGCACACCTTCCCTATATTTCACTGCATATCCTGTATAAGCTGCAGAAGTAAGTGGTTAAAGGACAACTGAAGTAGCATGCCTCTGTGTCCCTGTGACACTCCGTCTCCCTGCATCGCGCTGTCACCACCTAAAATTAGTGATAAGCTACTTGATGGCAATTTCGAGGAAAAGGGGCGTCCCTTGCAGGAGAAGCACTCTTGAAAAATGACCACTCTGGCGTTAGGAAGGAGCTCTAATCGGCCAGCTCGGCCTCGGTCTCATCCCTTCTACACTCTGGTAAGCCGTTAACGCCCCTCCCTGCTCTGTGTTGAAACACACAGAGCCAAAGTTACAGCGTCGTAACCTGGGGCTCATGGCCATGTGTTTTTTTTTTAAATTTTTTGTAACCTAATGTCAGCAATTGCGAGATGTAGGAGTGGCGTTAATCGACGCTACCTGATCCGGGTAGCCCCTGTATCAGGAAGCTTGTTTATTTTATTTTTTTTTCTTAAAGGGATACTTAACCCTGCAATAAAAACAGTTTTACTCACCTGGGGCTTCTACCAGCCCCCTGCAGCCGTCATGTGCCCTCGTAGCCACTCATGGATCCTCCAGTCCCTCACCGCCAGCTCGGTTCACCAACAGGCCTGGCCACGCGTAGTCTTCTTCATGTTCCCGTCCGCAATAGCATCCTGCGCAGGCAGACAGGAGCGCAAAGGAGACGACGCATGGCCAGGCCTGCACAGGCAGCCTCTCGGTTCAAAATGAAACTAGCTGGCGGCGGGGGACAGGAGGATCTGCTAGTGACTACGACGGCTCAGGACAGCTGCAGGGGGCTGGTAGAAGCCCCAGGTGAGTAAAACTGCCTTTTTTTATTGCAGACTTAAGCATCCCTTTAAATCAAAAATGACCATCCTGGGTTTACTTTAAAGGGACACTTAAGTAAAAAATAAATAAATAATATAATAAGTTTTACTCACCTGGGGCTTCCAATAGCCCCCTGCAGCTGTCCGGTGCCCTCGCCATCTCCCTCCGATCCTCCTGGCCCCGCCGGCAGCCACTTCCTGTTTCGGTGACTGGAGCTGACAGGCTGGGGACGCGAGTGATTCTTCGCGTTCCTGGCCACAATAGCGCCATCTATGCTGCTATAGCATATATCATATACCATATAGCAGCATAGAGGGTGCTAATGTGTCTGGGAACGCGAAGAATCACTCGCGTCCCCAGCCTGTCAGCTCCTGTCACTGAAACAGGAAGTGGCTGCCGGCGGGGCCAGGAGGATCGGAGGGAGACGGCAAGGGCACCGGACAGCTGCAGGGGGCTATTGGAAGCCCTAGGTGAGTAAAACTCATTTTTTTTGTTTGACTTAAGTGTCCCTTTAAGCAAAACCAGTTGCCTGGCTGCCCCGCTGATCCTCAGCCTCGATTACTTTTATGCAGGGAATACACCTCAAGTTTTTTCAGCAGCTAGATGGTTCGATAGATAATTTCCAACATGTCTGATCTCATTTTCAATCGTTTTTCTGCTCGACTGAAAAATCTCATGTATTCCCAGTATCAGCCATAGACCCTGAACAAGCATGCAGCAGATCAGAGGTTTCTGACATTGTCAGATCTGAAAGGATTAGCTACACGCTTGTTTCTGGTGTGATTCAGACACTACTGCAGCCAGATAGATCAGAAGGTCTGCCAAATATTTGAAGGGAAAGAAATATTGCAGCCTCCATATCACTCACTTTAGTTGTCCTTTAAGGTGTTAGAGAATTGTTGTTAGGGTTTATATTGTGATAACTCTGGTTGTATGAAACCGCAAGTTCTTGCACTTCCTGCCCATTCTGAATGTCTCCTATTGATTCTGTGACCTGGCCGGCCAATGAGAGGCCAGGATATTCCCATCCTCAGTGAAATATCAGCCATGGTTGGTGGTTGATCAAGCAGTTTTCATGGTGGATGGGGCTTTCAGATGAGCCATTATGCAGTAAAGATGGGAGGCAGCACTGGCAATTTGAGCACTGATTTGTACATACTGTAGTTGTGGACAAAGAGTACATAGAGTAGTGATCAGACCTGATGAGCAGATAAGACATAACATATCTTAGTGCACACCAAAACAGTTAGCAGATACGCAATATGCTAGCGGTTTTGGGAGCGGATTTCAGAGCGATTCTAGGTATGTTTAGAGAGGTTTTCTAAACATGCCTAGCGGTTTTGGGTGCGTGTTTGTGTAGCAGATCACACATATTGTTACAGCAAAAGCTGTTACTGAACAGCTTCTGTAACAAAAACGACTGGAAAACCGCTCTAAAGTGGCGTTTTTCAGAGCGGTTTGCGTTTTTCCTATCCTTTACATTGAGGCAGAAACGCTTCTGCAAACCGCAAACTAGCAGCAGGAGGCACATTGGCGGTTTGCTACAAACCTCAAACCGCTGGTGTGCACCATCCCATTGAAATACATTAGCCAAGCGTATTTACACGCAGATGCGGCCGGCGGATCGCTCCTAAAACCGCTCAGTGTGCACTCGGCCTTACATTCATTATTTTTCCTCTCTTAATAGCACATAACCGATATGCAATTAGCAACTTGGGGATAATTCACTAGATTTATAAATTCATGTATTCTTGAAGTAAAGATCACACTTTCCTTTGAGAACTGAAAGCTAGGCATTTAACCCACATAAAAACACCCCACGGTGAAGATTTTAAGCACGAACATGACCAGTCGTTACAATACTGACCACTGAGGGCTCTTTCACACTAGAGCCCGTTTCCTGAGTTTTGACGCAAAGGTAACCGAGGTAAAATGAGAGCCCATAGACTTATCTCACCTTTCACACCCGACGCTGCATTTTGGTGCGTTGCGGTTCGACACACCCGGGAGCTTTAATCGTCGGGAGCCGACGTTTTCCCATCAGGTGAATTAATAGCTACCACCGCTGATTGCGTTGCACTGCAGCATCCTGACACGCCGCAGGGTATATAACAGGTGCAAGTCATCGGCTCCGGCACGCGTTCCTGATGTGAAAGAGCCCCGAGTAAATACATCATTTGCTCACTGTCCAGCTGTCAGCAGGAGACCACAGCCATAACATGCTAAGCATAAGCCAACAACCATGGTGACAGATTAGCTTTCCACCTTGCAAATCTTACTGTACCAATTCTATGAAAAGTTTACTGAAAAGCTTTGTGAACATCTGTTGCCACAGCAACCCAACGCCACCTCCAGTTCATTCACTAAAACAAACAAATGTGATTGGAAGCTGCAAGCAGTTGATTTTGTGATTTCCTTTAGACACTATATCAACAATACCCTACTTCCGTCCATACATCTCTCCCATCTGCAACACAGCAGTGCCATCCTACATACACTCTTATGAATACTGCACAGAAACAGTGACGTCACTGGAATTAAGAGGTCCAGACGTTTGAAAGTCATTCCAATTAGGCGCTGGGATTGAGTCAGTGTGTGGGCAGCACATCTCATGCTGGGATTAACAAGTGTGATAACTGCAGACATTTACCTGGCCTGAGCAGACAGCTCACCAGACAGGATTAACATATAAATTGCTGCTATTTCTGTCCATGCTGAGTCTGACAGTGCCAGTAATGCCTGCATCACAATGGCAGGAGGGAGATCAGGCCATAGAGCTTTACCTTTGGAGTGGAAGGAAATGAGGCAGTCACATAGTGGCCAGTTTTCCACACATTCGTTTAGAATGACTTCTTCATCAATTATAACCACGGTGATGTATTTGAACAGTGAGAGGCGCTCCAATATTTCTTTCATGGGTTTGGATCTGGACTTTTTAGCCATGGCACAGATTCCCACCACAATCTGTCTCTCTGGGGGCTGCAAAGCCAGGAAACAAAAAGTTAATAATGGGCGGATTAAGCATTTTTTAATACTGAAACAACAGATCACCAAATCACGAATCTGCCAGTTTAAAATGAACCACCAGTCTTGTGTGAAATTCCACTATCACACTACCGAAGATAGTACTGGTGAAACTAACAATATCACACTTTGCCAAAGAGCCCTGACCATTAACTTACATAAAACAGGTTCACATGGAGCCCTTTTCCCTTACTTGTGAGATGTCCCCTCTCTTATAAACAAGTAGGGAATTGCTTTGAAATAGAATATACATATATGTAACAGTGTGTTGAGCTTTGTAGGCATACAGCAATCATGCCATCAGCTGGCTAAAATACATATAGCTAGGGTCTTTGATGATATTCCCCCCTCCCCCATATAACTGTAATGGGGTGTAGCTATCTTGCATGTATTTGCCCAAAATAGAGCTTGAGGGCCTATGTTGCTCAGCCAAAAGGTGCTTAGCGACTCTTACAAATAAGAGTCACTAAGCACCTTCATGGAAGGTAGCTGGGTTAATTACAAAGTATCCGAAAGGTGCAAAGCTGAGACAGATTGCAAGACAAATAAGGTGCCACTCAACGATCGTTTCGCCCCATAATCGGAGCGTCGTCAGGAGTATGTATAGTGCACAAAGTATTTACAATATCAACCCTCCACCAACCAACAAAGATTCCCTCAGCAGCAAGCCCAAGTCAGTGCTCTGACTTGGGCTTATATTCTATTTCAAAGCAATTCCCTAATTGTTTATAAGAGAGGGGACATTGAGCTCTCACAAGTAAGGGAAAAGGGCTCCATGTGAACCTGTTTTATAAAATTCCACTATCCCTGTAAATATGCTACACACATGTAAAAGTGATAGACAAATGTCTTTCAATGCAATATAATTAATTATTTCCATATAAGTTTGCTGCCAACCACGAACGTGCAAAACTAAGTGCAAGGTCAATTTGCATTACTTTTCTGGTCTGGAATTGGTACTTTTTGCACTAGATAATAATTTGACATAATACCATTGATTAATGCATAAGTGTTTTATTCTTCAATACGGGTTTCAAAAATAAAATTGTCAATTGTTTCAGTGCCCTACATCGAATACTGCAGACATACAAGCAATACATCTTTGTGCACAGTACTTAAATATGACAAAATGAGGACCACCCATGGTAATTGAGGGACCTACCCCCTAATGAATATGCTTAAAGGGACACTTAAGTCAAACAAAAAAAATGAGTTTTACTCACCTGGGGCTTCCAATAGCCCCCTGCAGCTGTCCGTTGCCCTCGCCGTCTCCCTCCGATCCTCCTGGCCCCGCCGGCAGCCACTTCCTGTTTCGGTGACAGGAGCTGACAGACTGGGGACGCGAGTGATTCTTCGCGTTCCCGGCCACAATAGCGCCATCTAAGCTGCTATAGCATATATCATATACCATATAGCAGCATAGAGGGTGCTAATGTGTCTGGGAACGCGAAGAATCACTCGTGTCCCCAGCCTGTCAGCTCCTGTCACCGAAACAGGAAGTGGCTGCCGGCGGGGCCAGGAGGATCAGAGGGAGACGGCAAGGGTACCGAACAGCTGCAGGGGGCTATCGGAAGCCCTAGGTGAGTAAAACTCTTTTTTGTTTGACTTAAGTGTCCCTTTAAGCAAACAAACTGTAGTGCATTATTACTAAACTATACTGTACAAAATCTGCCCCCTCCTGGGTCATAAAAGCCTGAGGTCACTAGCTCTGCTGGTGCCCATGCCAATCAACACACTCTGTATTGCCTGCAAGAGTATGAAATCACATACTCAATGGCGGGGTGTTATGGCAGCCCAATTTGCATCTCTTACATGCCACATGCATTCACAAAAGAGTGGAATAGGCATGATAAAAAAAATTCATGGACGCCAGCACAGCGTTCTTACCTGACCGGATATCACGTGAATGGTCCAAACAGACCTGTTACAGTAACACAATGCACAATATATGCTATCAGTGGGAAATGGAAGGAAAGGGGGAGTAAAAAGCAAAAGGAAAAGAGGGCACAGAGGAGGAAGGGGAAGGAGAAAAGGGGGTTACAAGGGATGCCTCAAAACCATGGGCAAGAGCAAGCATATGAGCTATGCTGGATTATACCAGAGAGCAACACAACATTGCATTATATCAACATATCTACAGTAATCGAAAGAGGTGCATAATCCAATAAGCACACCATCTCTCACTGAGAAAGCATGTGAAACAATTGTGTGCTAATCAACTCTGGACTTTTGAATGCCAAGCGGATCCGTCAAAACCAGTCTTATCAGCTGAACGACCGATCGTACACACGCCCCATTTGACGCCCAAATGACCGGTCATTTGGAAAAATCTGACGTGTGTAAGGAATACCCAGACAACTCATGGTGACCCAGAACCGCCTGGAGGATATAAAGAGCTTAAGGTGGCCATACACTTGTAGATTTGCAGCAGATTCGACCATCCGATAGATTTCTGTCAGATGTCGGTGAAGTCGAATTTGACAGGAATCTGATATGTGCCACACACTAGGAACAGATTTCCAATAGATTTCAGAATGGAAATCAATCTAAATGTATTATTGGAGCATTTGATCCAATGTACAGTAGTACATACTGGGCCATCGATCTGCTGCCAGCAGTAGATCGACCTAGATTTTCCATCCTGGCAGATAGACCAAATCAATCGAAAGTCGGCCGCAAAATCGATCAATTTGATAGAATAGATTTCCGACTCTACAGAATCGATCGATGGCTTAAATCAACCAGTGTATGGGCCTCTTTACTTCCACTAATAAGAGGCTGAAAGCCATAAAATGCACTTTTATGAACACACCACATATGGGAAAGGAGAGAAAAAGTAATCTCCAGCTGACCACTTAAACTGTTCGCTTATACATTTCAAAATCACATTTCCATTACAAGCAGAGCTGTGGGAAATGTTATGTATGCAGGTTTTATAGGATAACCTTGGCCTGCAACCTATGACCACCGCGCATAAATGCTGCATATTACTCACTAGACACTCAAACTGCATTAACTGATGCAGTGCAGAATACACTGACCAGCCTGAAGGTAGTAGTGATACAACATAGAATTCATAAATTAACAATATTGAGATAATTCATTGCATAATACGTACAGAGTCATATTCCTCATCATCGTCGTCGTCATCATCCTCATCAATGTGCTCATAGATATTGTCCACGTTCTCTGCTTTGCTTTGGTCCAGCACCTCATCGGATTCCTCACATCCCACAAAGAACCTAGGGATGTCTCCCTCTGTGGCGCTAACAGACATGGCGCTGACCTTCTCCCGACATCTGCATGTGCCCGACTGCTGTGATAAACGATGTTTAAACTCAGTGACGCAGCTGAGGAGAGACGGGGTAAATCAGCTTGTCAGAGCAGCGGGCTGTGCGGTGTCCATCTTTCCTGTAACAAAGTCTTCACACAGAAACATCACGAGCCGCTTCTCTCCTTTTTAGGCCATTGATGGTATTCTTATACCTTAACTGGAAACAAACAAAACATACAGATGTTTACCATTTACAGGTGGCAGACCAAAGAACTTTGTTTGGTTCATTACCATTATGATCAAGTGAATCATTTAAGACTTAAGAATGACAACACAAAAGTTGTTCTTTTACAAGCTAGCAGTGACTGCATGCAGGAATTGTATCAGTCATGTTCAATATTCAGAGTGATGCCAGGAACATACGCAGAACACATTTATTATACAGTGCTATTCAATTATGCAGTATCCACAAAGCACAAACCCCGCCAACTTCAGTCCACACTTATCTAATACACCCACAAAATTCACACAGACTCACTCTCACTCTAGAGCCAATAATAGTTTGAAAATTAAAAACATTACAATAATGGTTTGTGCAGACAGCAGACAGAGGCTGGGAACAATCCCAAATAGGTCTATCTTCTGTGACCATCAGTGCACAAGCAACTAGCCACTTAATTTTGGCCAACTGCTTTGTACTTGAGCACAGGGTAGAATCTTCTGCCTGTCCTCCTCATACACTTTCCATACGATGGTACAGGCACTCAAATACCATTGACACACATGAACAGGGCTGTGGGGTCGGTCCAAAAACCCTCTGACTCCTCAGTTTATTATTCCTCCGACTCCTAATTTGCATACACCAATCTTGTTGATTGAAAGTGTTTAACATAAAAGGCATTTCGTAGCTGACAAAGCTTAGGAATGTTAAAGCTTTATTAAGATGGTATCTTTTTGGCAACAAAAAACTCCTGGCCAGGAGGCCGACACTATCGTCTCGGCCATCTCAGCTTGTCATTGCCTCCATGAATGCCCCATCATGTCATCTGTATAAGATTCACTGGAGCCCCATATCAGCCGGGTTACAGTGTGTAGCCCTGCCACCTTGCAGAAAAAGGACTCTACCTCTTCTGTATCTGATATAAAAAAAAGGCCAGGACCATTTTCTGCATGCTCTATTTTCAGTGAATCTTATTAAATAGACAATGTGTTAGGACAGTAACTTAAGTATTAGCGTAGCTCAGTTGTTTTTATGTACACCAGAGATGCAATTCAACTAAACTTAGGATATTGCTGTAGAGTAGCTGTTAAATAGAAATAGAAACTAGTCCTTGGTAAGATTGACGCACAAATGTAGCACTAACCAAACAATTACATTTTTATTTGTGCTTATTGCAAGGGGTGGGGGGACATGCCACCTGCAGTGCTAAGAGGTGGCACAAACATTCATGGAGGCAAGAATTACAGGGGAGGAGTCATGCAACATGATCCCTCCCATGTAATTGTCCACAATGCTGCACTTCACTAAAGCAGACCTGAACTTCCTCTCTACTCTAAAAGATAAGCAACAGCTTATAGAGCTCCTACAAAGATGCAGTGTAGCTAGTTCTTGGCTGGGAGCACTAAAAGGGTAACCTCCTGTGTTTACACATTAGCTCAGAACTCGGCAGACAATTGACAGCTCAAATTACACTCGCTCACTACTTGATGAGAAGGCAGAATTAGACATGCTGTTCTCCATAAACACACACAGGGTGGATTT
The DNA here is from genome assembly GCF_040937935.1 of Hyperolius riggenbachi. NCBI lineage: Eukaryota > Metazoa > Chordata > Amphibia > Anura > Hyperoliidae > Hyperolius > Hyperolius riggenbachi. Next base: position 558,187,077 of record NC_090646.1, read on the forward strand.
CTCTGCATTTTCCCTTCTCTTTTCTTCAAGAGTTCAGGACCTCTTTAAAAAAGGTAGGAGAGTGGAGACAGGAGGAAGGAACATCGGAGTGGAGGTGCTACACAGCACTGCATCTGTCTTTTATTATTGTCTCCCAGACTACACACACCATCCTACAGCTACTTGTATGCACACGGCAAGTAGCATTCCGCCTGTCTAGCAGAAAGATCCATTTGATTTTGTTTTCCATTTCACCAGCATGTTTTCAGAGTGAAAGGCAAGTGGAATGGCATGGATGATACCGGCAGCTTCTCTAGATCTACTATAGCCTAGCCGCCTAATAGCGCACATACACACACCCGCACACAAAGTGTACCTAGTACTATAATCTTTACCAGACATCCTAAGGTTACAAGCACTTTTTTGTCAGTACTTCACTGACTAAATTCGATGCTTTGACTTCTGGCCTGCTCTTTCCTATGGTAAATCAGCCAATAAGCTGCAATACTCTGACTGGTTTGTGGGTGGCAGGAAGGGGGCTGGGCCCAGATCCAAGTCAGAGGTCAATGATTCCATGCAGTTTAGGCCCAAGATTTATAAAGGCTTCGGCTCCCAATCACAGAGGAGAGGATTTATAGTATAATAAAAAGTAGCTGTGAAGCCCTGAAGCAAAGTCAGTTTACCATCAAAACACCATCTGATAGCTGTCAAATGTGTGACAAAAACAGCTTTTCAGCGGTTTCCTTTGTTTAGGAGACATGGCACACACTACTTTTACAAAACGGACCACAGTGATGAGATGCAGCTAAATATATTAAAATTAGGACTTTTTTCAGTGTTCCAAATTATAAGCACCAGTTCATATGGGGTTTTTAAATATCACTCCGCTGTTATAGCTGTTTCACAATAGAGCGTAATGCTTGTGATATGAGGCCATTTACAGGTTATTTCAGTACACGGGAGAATTTCACAGTAATAGTAAACACAAGTGTTGTAATGGCAAACAACCATGGGAGTTCAGGTAAAAACCAGGTCATTTACCAGGGGTCACTCACTGCCATCTATGGTATCTAGGGCTGAAGCTGAAAACCATTGTGTGGCTGTGATAGCTCATCCAAGGCACAGCTTATGCCTAGTACACACTATGCAATTTACCGTCAGATTTCTGGTCAAATCAATATTTTCCGACAGGTCCACCCGGATTTCTGGTTAAAAAAAAAAAAAAAAAAATCTCAAATCAGATTTCAGAAATTATCAATTCGACCCGCAATCTGATATAAAAATTGCATGGAATCTACCAGGGAATAGATTCAAGAGCATTCATGAACAACCGCCACAGTCCACTGACCTGAACGTACTAAAATCCCTTCTACAGCTATTTCAGCTCTAGAAGCCTTTCCTGCATGTAAATGCATCCAATGAGTGTAGTTGATCACACTGCTATTGGTGAGCCGCACTTGTCACTGGTTAGATTTACATCAGGGTAGTGGAGTTGGTAATAAAAAAATAAAAAAAAAATAAAAAAAAAATTACCCGACTCCAACTCCAGGTACCCACAATTTCTTAGACTCCACAGCCCTGATTTACATACATATAATCTAGTCTTTTCATATGGATTACTAATAGCTAGAGTGATTCCAGTACACATTTGTAGCAAAAGTTCATTTAAAAACATTTAATTGAAGAAGTACTCTCTGTGGCATTCTTCTGCTCTTAAAGTGGATCCAAGATAAATTTTACTCATTGCCTAATGGTGTTCCTTTCATATAGTTTATAGGGCATTCCTCAAGCCAAATACATTTTTTTTTGTAATACTCTAATTCCCTATAAACTAAACAAGCCTCGCCCACAGCTTCTCCAGTGCCTTGGCGCTTTGAGACTCATGTAGCAAGGGCTTATGGGAGCTCAGTCTAGGCAGGAGGAGGAGGTGGTTAGAGGAGATTTCAGAAGCAGAGGGGAGGAGGAGGGGGAGTGAAGTTTTCACAGGCTGAGGGCTAGAGATGCAAAGCAGCTTGCCTGTGTGTAATGTGACAAACAGAACATGGCCACTCTCATTGTATCACAGTAATAAATAATCATAAACTGATGAAGCTGTTTGCAGCTAGAATTGCTGTGTAAACTATCTAAACTTTAGATAACATATATAGACAAGTTACTTGTTATAGTTGGTTTTTCATCTCGGATCCGCTTTAAAGTAATCTGAAACAAAGCTAGCACAAGGATTTATACTTACCTGGGGCTTCCACCAGACCCCTGTAATCTGTTAGCTCCCTCTGTGTCGGTCCGGTTACCTCCATTGTACCGATGTGTAGTTAGCAATCCAGGCGGATTGCAGGGCACTGCACATGCACGGTCCCAATTGTTAACAGGTAACCTGGGATCGTTCATCGTGTGCACAGTTAGTGTTATGCTGGGAATACACCATACTTTTTTTCAGCAGATAGATGGTTCGATACATAATTTCCAACATGGTCAATATTATTTTTGATCATTTTTTTCTGATCAATTTCTTATAGAAGTGAATGGAAATTGATAAGGAAATCGATTGAAAATAAGACTGGACAGTAAATCGACTGAAAAATCTCATCGTCTATTCCCAGCATTAATGAACTGCACATGCGCAAAACCCTCCTGCCCACAGGAACGCAATCAGGGGGTGCATGCAACTAGGACCACACATGTGCAGTAGGCCTGACCAACAGCGGCTCAATAGAGGGAACCGGGAGTATGGCAACGTAGCAGACGGACTACAGCAGGGGCTGGAGGAAGCACCGGGCACGTCCTTCTTGCAAAATCCTTGTGCTAGCTTTGCCTCAGGTACACTTTAAATCCTTTTTCTTAAAGGAAACCTGAGGTGAGAAGACATGGAGGCTGCCATATTTATTTCCTTTTAAACAACACTTATATGGCTGCAGTAGGGTCTGAATCACACTAGAAACAAGCATGCAGTCAGGCCAGAAAATCTAATCTGCGTACTTGTTCAGGGCATATGGCTATAAATATTAGAGGCAGAGGATCAGCAGGACAGCCTGGCAGTTTGCATTGTTTATATAGAAATAAATGTCAGCCTCCATATCCCTCTCACTTCAAATTCAATTTAATTATTTTCCCTTAATTTCCAAAACCAGCAAGGCTTGCATAGGCAGCACAACACAAGCTTGGCCTACATTTCCTTATGAAATCACGCTTCTACTTATTTATTACTGGGAATCATTTGTACGTCTGTTCCTATCTAATCCGTGTATCTTAATAAAACAGTGCGTCTAGATTGTTGTTGGCACACACATTTCTTTTCTGAACCTTAAGCCCCATCTACACGATACGATTATTTGTGTGATTCAATTACCATTCTATTTACCATCCGATTAAATACGACATATCGGATCGGGATTCGATTCAATTCGATTTGCTATTGTTTTGCAATGACAAATTGAATTGAATCTAATCAAATCCCGATCGGACATGTCGGATTTAATCGGATCGTAAATAGAATCGTAATCGAATCACACAAATAATCGTATCGTGTAGATGGGGCTTAACTTGTATAAATACAGCGCATGCTTCTTTCATACTTCCGAATGTATACTATGTAAGTATATAAAACACAAGGGAATCTGTAAAGGCCACAGATGTGCAGGATATCATGCCTTATTTAACCATAAACTCATACAAGTATTACAAATATTTGCCAAGTGACATTCAATTACAACAGTTTTACTTACACTAGGTTTCTAAAGACCATAGCAACAGCTGTTCTGACTTTTTTTTTTAAATGTATATTATGCGCATCACTTGCAATACAGCTCTGTGCACGGCTTGTTAAGACTTCTTGGATTACTTTGTATTATGTAGTTGGTGTTGCAAAACTTTCTTCCTGTGCCCTGTCAAATGCCGCTTGCCTGTGAGACATTCTCAGGTGTCAAACTCCTCCCCCATCCTTGTGAGCACAGAACTGACCCTGCCCACATCCTCTCTCAGCTCCACAGGTGTCAGCCCCCTCCAGTTGATTAAAGGTATTGTTTAAAGTGGATCCGAGATGAACTTTTACTCATTGCATAATGGTGTTCCTTTCCTATTGTTTATAGGGCATTCCTCAAGCCAAATACTTTTTTGTTTTTGTTTTAATGCTCTAATTCCCTATAAACTAAACAAGCCACGCCCACAGGTTTTCAGAGAGCCAAGGCACTTTCAGACAGTAGCAAGAGCTCATGGGAGCTCAGTCTGGGCAGGAGGAGGGGGAGGTATTACTAGCCAGAGATTTCAGAGGCAGAGGGGGAGGAGGGAGGATGAGGGGGGGATTAGTTTTCTTTGCTCAAGATGCAGATAAGCCTGCCTCTGTGTAATGTTTACAAACAACATGGCGGCTGTCATTGTATCACAGGAAGAAATATTCTTATTCTATTAAAGCTGCTTGCAGCTAGATTTACTGTGTAAACTATCTAAACTTTAGATAAGATATATAGACAAGTTACTTGTTATAGTTAGTTTTTCATCTCGGATCCGCTTTAAGGGCCCATTCACACCTGAGCGGGAATCGCGCGATTCCCGCTCAAGGCAAACCGCTAGCTGTTTTGTAAAAACCACCACACATTGTAGCAAATGGCAGTGTTCTCGTTAACCGCAAACGCTTTGCATGCAGCGGTTTGCCGGCGATTTGAGTTTAGCGATTGCGATAAGAATGAATAGCGCGCTAATCGTGGTGGCGTCAAAAGCGGCGCGTGTCCAGTGATTTTTCCGCGTTAATCGGGGGCAAATCACTCCCGCAAAACGCCGGTGGTAATCGCCGGTGTTTTGAGATTTTAGATGTGAACGGGGCCTTACTCTCTGCTAATGTGTGCAATAAAACAATTGGATTAGCTGCCTGAAATTACTGCAGGCCATGGAAGTAGGCTAATAAAACTTCTGCTAAACTTTTAAATAAAAAAAATAAATAAAAAAAGGGGGTAAAATGAAAGTTTTATTGAATGAACAAATTGTTGGCATGCATAATGTACTATTGAGATGCCCTGTGTGCGAAAAATGGTGCTCAGTTCACTTCAAGTATATCTACATGCATATTTACTTTTTACATCAGACAAGATTTATAAAAGCAGGACCCTGCTGCAATAGTTCAGAAGAATAGATATATGCAAATCCCCATGTCACATGCAACCAAAACAGCTGGGTCTATAACACACCCACAAAGTTGCATTTTACAGTCATTTGATCTAACATGGAGAGAGTTATTTTGACCATCATTCGTACAAGGTATGGATTTGTGCAGCGATACGGATTTAAGGCTCATACACACCTACCAACAATCCGTCCAACTATCTTCCAGACTGGTCTGTTGGAAGATAAGTTGGATGTGTACGGCTGGCAAACAACCAGATAACCAATTTATAAGTTGTTTGCCAGATCCAACCGGTAGATCAATCTCACCAACTATCAGGCAAGTTGGAATGTGTGTAAAAGTCTTTTGAATAACTTTGTTGTTTTTGAATGCAGACATGTTGTGAAGTTTGTCATTTAGCTTTCACGCATAGTATTTAAAGTGTACCAGAGATCAGGCTATCTAAAGATTTGTTATTTACCTGGGGCTTCCTCCCGCCCCATGGGAGGACGGCGAGGGACTCGCACGCGTTTATAGGACGGGAGGAAGCCCAGGGTACCGTATATACTCGCAAGCAAGCCGAATTTTTGACCCCCCCCCCCCAAAAGTGGGCCAAAAGTTGGGGGGGGGGGGGGGGGTCGGCTTGCTTGCGAGTGATGTGGTCTGTGGTCCCCTCCCCCGTTTCCTCCCCCCCCCACCATATCCACCCCCCCCCCCCCCACGGCCGCTGCTGCTATTAGCTTACCCGGTGGCTTCCTCTATTCCCCTCTCCGTCTCCTGCTCCCCGTGTAAATAATTCACAGCAGCTCACCCCACGGCGGCTGCTGTGTGATGAGGGAGGAAGCTGTAGGGAGAGCGGTTTCCATAGTAACAGCGATACACATCGCCGCTACAGGAAGCCGCTCTTTTGCATCCTCCCTCATCACACAGCAGCCGCCGTGGGGTGAGCTGCTGTGAATTATTTACACGGGGAGCAGGAGACGGAGAGGGGAATAGAGGAAGCCACCGGGTAAGCTAATAGCAGCGGCGGCCGAGCCGGGGGGGGGGGGGGGGGGTTGGTCCACCTACACATACTGGGCACTACCTATACTGAGCACTATACTGGCCCTACTGGGGCACTTTGCTGGCCCTACTGGGGCACTTTGCTGGCCCTACTGGGGCACTTTGCTGGCCCTACTGGGGCACTTTGCTGGCCCTACTGGGGCACTTTGCTGGCCCTACTGGGGCACTATACTGGCCCTACTGGGGCACTATACTGGCCGTACTGGGGCACTATACTGGCCGTACTGGGGCACTATACTGGCCGTACTGGGGCACTATACTGGCCGTACTGGGGCACTATACTGGCCGTACTGGGGCACTATACTGGCCGTACTGGGGCACTATACTGGCCGTACTGGGGCACTATACTAGCCGTACTGGGGCACTATACTAGCCGTACTGGGGCACTATACTAGCCGTACTGGGGCACTATACTAGCCGTACTGGGGCACTATACTAGCCGTACTGGGGCACTATACTAGCCGTACTGGGGCACTATACTAGCCGTACTGGGGCACTATACTAGCCGTACTGGGGCACTATACTAGCCGTACTGGGGCACTATACTAGCCGTACTGGGGCACTATACTAGCCGTACTGGGCACTAAACTAGCCGTACTGGGCACTAAACTAGCCGTACTGGGCACTATACTAGCCGTACTGGGCACTATACTAGCCGTACTGGGCACTATACTAGCTATACTGGGCACTTTACTAGCTATACTGAGGCACTACCTACCCATACTGGGCACTATGCTAGGTATACCGGGACACACTGGGCGGGGATCACACGGCCAGAATTTCCTACCCCCGACTTATAGGAGGGTCAATCATTTTTTCCAGTTTTTTCGGGTAAAAGTTGGGGAGGGGGGTCGGCTTATATGCGGGTCGGCTTGCTTGCGAATATATACGGTAAGTATCAAATCTTTAGATAGCCAGATCTCTGGTTTATTTTAACGGAGTTGGTTGTTGTGTGTATACGTACTTGTCATGTAAACAACTTGGTTGGTCATGTTATGTGGTTGGTTGAGCATTCAGTTGGATGTGTGTATGAGCCTTAAGTAATGAGGAACCGGAATTACCAAGATTTCTGAAGCAAATCTTAAGGTGCCACAAAATAAAAACACACCTTATTAAAACAGATGGTCATTGCAGGTCTGAACTTCCACAAGTCAAAAAAACAAATAAAAGTATTTGGTAAATCCTGCTTTGTGATAATTGTGAACATTGAAAGGTTCTATAACTTTCCGGCTATAATTGAAAAGGGAACATGGGACATGGATATAGGTGAGGTAATAAACAGTCGCATTCTTTGAATGACATTCATGCATCTGCAGCTCAAAGTAAAGAGGCACCAATCACATTTCTCTCTTCAATAAGCCCTGAATCAGACGGTGCATTTTTCCATTGAACAAAGAGGCTTTTATGAGGCGAGTAACAGAGTTTAACTGTAGGAAGTAGCTGCACATTTTACACAATCGCTGTAAATTTTCAGGACATTATAAAGACAGTTTATGCTGGCAAACAGCTTTTACATTCTCATTCTTAGAAAAGAGGTTTATTTCTTTTTTTTTTTTTTCATAGGTAGGGAGCACATTTTTCTGCCAAACATCTGTACTTTTATTTTGGATGGCCAGTAAAGGCTGAGTTTTGCTGGAAATAGAAGCAAAGGTCTACAGAGGTCAAATGACACAAACTGGTACTGTACGTGTTCAAGTTATGACACAGCTCAACTACACCCTTGCAGCATGTCACCTTATAAAGGGTAGGCCTGAACGATAAATCAAATTTAAACCAAAATCGCAATCACCAAGATCATGATTTCGGAATCGTCAAAACAGCAATTTCCGCACCAGAGAAATTTGAAGAAGCAGCTTTAAACTTCCCCCAAGTCCCGACGTGTGCGGCCCGCAGCATCGCCAGTGTTGGCCATACCTTCCGCACCAGTCCAACCATGTCAGTCCTCTCTCGTCGTCTGCCGGCTCTTGTGCACGGCATACGTCCTGGTTCCTGTAAGTCACAAGACATATAGGAAGTATGCCGTGCATTATAGCCTGGAGGAGGTGAAGTGGATAGACGCACAACGCTGGACTTGGCTGGAAGGCATGTCCAGCACTGCTGCAGCTTGGGTGACAGAGGGGGCACAGAGGCGGCACATAGACACAGAGCGGGCACAAAGAGACAAAAGGAGCACAAAGACACAAAGGGGGCAAGAGAGAGACCCAAAGGGGGTACAAAGAGATGGGGGGACAAAGGGGCAGATAGGGGGAACAAAGCTGGATTTGAAGGAAATCATGAAATGAAATTTAAGACAGAAATCGCTAAATTCAATTTTTTCCTAAAATCGTTCAGGCCTAATAAAGGGTGTGCACTTTATCAAAGCATTAGGTCTCTATTGAGTTATGGGCACCTACTGATCAATAGGCAGTGCCAGGGAAAGACAGTTGACAGATTCCTTTTCCCCTTTTATGTTTAAGAATACTATTACTGGTTTTATATTGTATAGCTGTCATTACTGCGAGTCAGGAAAACCAAAGCCAATTATAGACTATATGGGGTCGATTCATAAAAGGCAGTGCAGAAAAAAAAATCTGGTCGGGAAAATACTGCATTCGGTATTTTAGACTTAAAATGTAAACAAGTAAATGTGCCCATACACTGGCAGGTGGCCAGCAAATTCAATCATCATAGAGATCTAGCGCTGATCGAATCTGATCAGAGAGGGATCTAGTCAGCTGATCAGAGAGGGATCTAGTGTGGCCAGTGCAGTGCACACAGATCTCCAATCTGGGCTCCCCTGGCAGTGTTGGATAGGACATTTACCTCTATGGATGCCAGAGATGATCAATGAGATCCCGATAATTCCAGCTAGCATGCAAATTTAATGCAAACTACATGCAGCTTAAAGCGATCAAAATTGACAGGAAGTGCATGTGATTGGCTCATCTCATTTCTGCCAAACACACATTCCTAAATGGTTGCACTAGTTCCCAGTAATAAACATCTTGCTACTTTCCCTGCAGATTCTCGTAATAGACACTAGCTCCAGACACTTAAGTGTTTTTTGTTTATTTCTATGCTTCCCGGAGAAGAATGTGTTTACATCAGTAAAGTCAAATCAAGGTCAATAATGTGGCCTTTTTGCAACTTTTCACAAATTCCTGTGTGTACAAGCTCAGCATACCTTGAAAACAGCATCAAATCAGTCTTTGGCCTGGTGCACACCAAAAACCGCTAGCAGATCCGCAAAATGCTAGCAGATTTTGAAACGCTTTTTCTTATTTTTTCTGTAGCGTTTCAGCTAGCATTTTGCGGTTTTGTGAAGCGTTTTTGGTGTAGTAGATTTCATGTATTGTTACAGTAAAGCTGTTACTGAACAGCTACTGTAACAAAAAAACGCCTGGCAAACCGCTCTGAAGTGCCGTTTTTCAGAGCGGTTCGCGTTTTTCCTATACTTAACATTGAGGCAGAAACGCATCCGCAATCCAAAATCTGCAGCAGCCTGGGAGTATGCGTTTCTGCAAAACGCCTCCCGCTCTGGTGTGCACCAGCCCATTGAAATACATTACCAATCCGCACCCGCAAGCGGATCGCAAACAGCAGCCGAAACGCTCTGGTGTGCACTAGGCCTTTGTGAGGGGATCTCATCCACAGCTGCTTTATGCAAATGATTTCTTGAATTCAAGTACACTTAACTACCCGCGGACCGCCGCAGTATAAATCTACGGCGGGCAGGGGGCGCTGCGGTTCTGAACGGACATAAACTCTACGTCCCATTCACCGCGCGCCCCCTGCCCGTCCCCGCCATGTGCTGCCCTGCCGCCTCTATGACGGCAGAGCACTGTGAGCCGGGCAGGAGCAGTTTTCATTGGCTCCTGGCCCTGTCAGTCTTGTAAGCCATTCCCAGTGGCTTACGTTGAGTGACAGGGTCAGGAGCCAATGAAAGCGGCTCCTGACCGGCGCATAGCGACGGCAGAGAGAGCAGCCTGCGGCGGGGACAGAGCGACGTGACCGGCGGATTTTAGGGGTGATTCGTCGGGAAGCGGCGGTTTACTGGACCAGCACCCTCTGGTCCTTAAAGGGAACTTGTACTGAGTAAAAATATTTAAATAAACACATGAGGTAACTTCAAATGAACATTACATAGTTACCTTGCCATCAGTTCCTCTCAGAAGCTCACCCTTTTCTTCTGACAATAATCCCTTCCAGTTCTGACAATATTTTGTCAGATCTGAAATATATCAGTTGCTGTCAGTAAAATATCAGTTGCTGTCAGTTATAGCTGAGAGGAAAACTGATGTACCAGGTAATGTCCATGTTTCCCTATGGCTCAAGTGGGTGATGTTACAGTTTACCTGTGTGCTGACCAGAAAGCTGTTATGGGGTAATGGCCATTTTCAAAATGGAGGACGGAAAATTCCCTTGATCACAGTGGACAAACAGGACTCGGGAGAGGAGAAAGACACTGAGGAGGAGACTACATGGAAGGCAAGTATGACTTGTGTATGCTTATTTTGACTTAATTTTCAGTTCAGGTTTTC